>NW_027414704.1:0-276428 GCF_964106895.1 Numenius arquata | reverse complement strand
CGTAGGGTTCCTTCCATAGAGGCTGGCAGTGTTCCGTAGGGGCCTCTAGGATTGTGTAAGTGCCCGCAGGAGTCTGTAGGAGTCTGTGGGATTCTGTAAGGTTCCGGAGGGTTCTGCAGGGTTCCGTAGGGGCCCGTAGAGTTCCGTAGTGGCTGGTAAAGTTCCGTAGGGCCCTGTGGGGTTCTGTATGGACCTGTAGGGTTCCGTAGGGGCCTGCAGGGTTCTGTAAGTGCCCGCAGGTGTCTGTAGGGTTCCGTAGGGGCCTGCAGGGTTTTGTAGGCACCTGCAGTGTTCTGTAGGAGCCCATAGGGTTTTATTGAGGTTCCGTTGTGTTGCTAAGGGTCTTGTAGAGTGCTGTCGGGTCCTGGAGTATTCTGTAGGGTTCCAGAGGGGCTCGTAGGGTTCCGTCAAAATCTGTAGGCTTCCCTAGGGGCCCATAGAGTCCTGTAGATTTCCGTAGGGGCCTGTAGGGTTGTGTAAGTGCCCGCAGGGGTTGGTAGGGGCTTGTAGGGTGCCATGTGTTTCCGGAGGGTTGTGTAGGGTTCCGTAGGGGCCTGTGGTGTTCCCTAGGGGCCTGTAGAGTCTCGTACCGTTCCGTAGGGGCCTGTAGTGTTCCCTAGGGGCCTGTAGAGTCTCGTACAGTTCCGTAGGGTCCTGTAGGTTTCCATAAGTGCCTGCAGAGGTCTGAAGGGGCCCGTCCTGTTCCGTAAGGATCCATAGGGTTCCGTAGAGCTTCGTAGGTTCCCTAGAGGCCTGTAGAGTACTGCAGGAGCCAGTAGTGTTCTGTAGGGGCCCGTAGGGTTCCTTCCATAGGGGCTGGCAGTGTTCCGTAGGGGCCTCTAGGGTTGAGTAAGTGCCCGCAGGAGTCTGTGGGATTCTGTAAGGTTCCGGAGGGTTCTGCAGGGTTCCGTAGGGGCCCGTAGAGTTCCGTAGTGGCTGGTAAAGTTCCGTAGGGCCCTGTACCGTTCCGTAACTGTCTGCAAGGATCTTTAGGCTTCCGTAGGGGCTGGTAGGGTTCCATAAAGTTCCATGGGTTCCTGCGGAGTTCTGCAAGTGCCCGCAAGGGCCTGTAGGGGCGCACAGTGTTTCTGTCAGGTTCCGTAGAGTTCCGTAGGGGCCATAGGTTTCCGTAGTGGCTGGTAGTATTCCGTAGGGGTCTGTAGGGTTCCGTAGGCACCTGCAGTGTTCTGTAGGAGCCCATAGGGTTTTAGTGAGGTTCTGTTGTGTCGCTAAGGGTCTTGTAGAGTGCTGTCGGGTCCTGGAGTATTCTGTAGGGTTCCAGAGGGGCTCGTAGGGTTCCGTCAAAATCTGTGGGCTTCCCTAGGGGCCCATAGAGTCCCGTAGATTTCCGTAGGGACCTGTAGGGTTGTGTAAGTGCCCGCAGGGGTTGGTAGGAGCTTGTAGGGTTCCATAAGTTTCCGGAGGGTTGTGTAGGGTTCCGTAGTGGTCTGTGGTGTTCCCTAGGGGCCTGTAGAGTCTCGCACGGTTCCGTTGGGGCCTGTGGTGTTCCCTAGGGGCCTGTAGAGTCTCGCACGGTTCCGTTGGGGCCTGTGGTGTTCCCTAGGGGCCTGTAGAGTCTCGTACAGTTCCGTAGGGTCCTCTAGGTTTCCATAAGCGCCCGCAGAGGTCTGAAGGGGCCCGTCCTGTTCCGTAAGGATCCACAGGGCTCCGTAGAGCTTCGTAGGTTTCCTAGAGGCCTGTAGAGTACCGCAGGAGCCAGTAGTGTTCTGTAGGGGCCCGTAGGGTTCTTTCCATAGAGGCTGGCAGTGTTCCGTAGGGGCCTCTAGGATTGTGTAAGTGCCCGCAGGAGTCTGTAGGAGTCTGTGGGATTCTGTAAGGTTCCGGAGGGTTCTGCAGGGTTCCGTAGGGGCCCGTAGAGTTCCGTAGTGGCTGGTAAAGTTCCGTAGGGCCCTGTGGGGTTCTGTATGGACCTGTAGGGTTCCGTAGGGGCCTGCAGGGTTCTGTAAGTGCCCGCAGGTGTCTGTAGGGTTCCGTAGGGGCCTGCAGGGTTTTGTAGGCACCTGCAGTGTTCTGTAGGAGCCCATAGGGTTTTAGTGAGGTTCCGTTGTGTTGCTAAGGGTCTTGTAGAGTGCTGTCGGGTCCTGGAGTATTCTGTAGGGTTCCAGAGGGGCTCGTAGGGTTCCGTCAAAATCTGTAGGCTTCCCTAGGGGCCCATAGAGTCCTGTAGATTTCCGTAGGGGCCTGTAGGGTTGTGTAAGTGCCCGCAGGGGTTGGTAGGGGCTTGTAGGGTGCCATGTGTTTCCGGAGGGTTGTGTAGGGTTCCGTAGGGGCCTGTGGTGTTCCCTAGGGGCCTGTAGAGTCTCGTACCGTTCCGTAGGGGCCTGTAGTGTTCCCTAGGGGCCTGTAGAGTCTCGTACAGTTCCGTAGGGTCCTGTAGGTTTCCATAAGTGCCTGCAGAGGTCTGAAGGGGCCCGTCCTGTTCCGTAAGGATCCATAGGGTTCCGTAGAGCTTCGTAGGTTCCCTAGAGGCCTGTAGAGTACTGCAGGAGCCAGTAGTGTTCTGTAGGGGCCCGTAGGGTTCCTTCCATAGGGGCTGGCAGTGTTCCGTAGGGGCCTCTAGGGTTGAGTAAGTGCCCGCAGGAGTCTGTGGGATTCTGTAAGGTTCCGGAGGGTTCTGCAGGGTTCCGTAGGGGCCCGTAGAGTTCCGTAGTGGCTGGTAAAGTTCCGTAGGGCCCTGTACCGTTCCGTAACTGTCTGCAAGGATCTTTAGGCTTCCGTAGGGGCTGGTAGGGTTCCATAAAGTTCCATGGGTTCCTGCGGAGTTCTGCAAGTGCCCGCAAGGGCCTGTAGGGGCGCACAGTGTTTCTGTCAGGTTCCGTAGAGTTCCGTAGGGGCCATAGGTTTCCGTAGTGGCTGGTAGTATTCCGTAGGGGTCTGTAGGGTTCCGTAGGCACCTGCAGTGTTCTGTAGGAGCCCATAGGGTTTTAGTGAGGTTCTGTTGTGTCGCTAAGGGTCTTGTAGAGTGCTGTCGGGTCCTGGAGTATTCTGTAGGGTTCCAGAGGGGCTCGTAGGGTTCCGTCAAAATCTGTGGGCTTCCCTAGGGGCCCATAGAGTCCCGTAGATTTCCGTAGGGACCTGTAGGGTTGTGTAAGTGCCCGCAGGGGTTGGTAGGAGCTTGTAGGGTTCCATAAGTTTCCGGAGGGTTGTGTAGGGTTCCGTAGTGGTCTGTGGTGTTCCCTAGGGGCCTGTAGAGTCTCGCACGGTTCCGTTGGGGCCTGTGGTGTTCCCTAGGGGCCTGTAGAGTCTCGCACGGTTCCGTTGGGGCCTGTGGTGTTCCCTAGGGGCCTGTAGAGTCTCGTACAGTTCCGTAGGGTCCTCTAGGTTTCCATAAGCGCCCGCAGAGGTCTGAAGGGGCCCGTCCTGTTCCGTAAGGATCCACAGGGCTCCGTAGAGCTTCGTAGGTTTCCTAGAGGCCTGTAGAGTACCGCAGGAGCCAGTAGTGTTCTGTAGGGGCCCGTAGGGTTCTTTCCATAGAGGCTGGCAGTGTTCCGTAGGGGCCTCTAGGATTGTGTAAGTGCCCGCAGGAGTCTGTAGGAGTCTGTGGGATTCTGTAAGGTTCCGGAGGGTTCTGCAGGGTTCCGTAGGGGCCCGTAGAGTTCCGTAGTGGCTGGTAAAGTTCCGTAGGGCCCTGTGGGGTTCTGTATGGACCTGTAGGGTTCCGTAGGGGCCTGCAGGGTTCTGTAAGTGCCCGCAGGTGTCTGTAGGGTTCCGTAGGGGCCTGCAGGGTTTCGTAGGCACCTGCAGTGTTCTGTAGGAGCCCATAGGGTTTTAGTGAGGTTCCGTTGTGTCGCTAAGGGTCTTGTAGAGTGCTGTCGGGTCCTGGAGTATTCTGTAGGGTTCCAGAGGGGCTCGTAGGGTTCCGTCAAAATCTGTGGGCTTCTCTAGGGGCCCATAGAGTCCCGTAGATTTCCGTAGGGGCCTGTAGGGTTGTGTAAGTGCCCGCAGGGGTTGTAGGGTGCCATATGTTTCCGGAGGGTTGTTTAGGGTTCCGTAGGGGCCTGTGGTGTTCCCTAGGGGCCTGTAGAGTCTCGCACGGTTCCGTTGGGGCCTGTGGTGTTCCCTAGGGGCCTGTAGAGTCTCGCACGGTTCCGTTGGGGCCTGTGGTGTTCCCTAGGGGCCTGTAGAGTCTCGCACTGTTCCGTTTGGGCCTGTGGTGTTCCCTAGGGGCCTGTAGAGTCTCGTACAGTTCCGTAGGGTCCTGTAGGTTTCCATAAGCGCCCGCAGAGGTCTGAAGGGGCCCGTCCTGTTCCGTAAGGATCCAGGGCTCCGTAGAGCTTCGTAGGTTTCCTAGAGGCCTGTAGAGTACCGCAGGAGCCAGTAGTGTTCTGTAGGGGCCCGTAGGGTTCCTTCCATAGAGGCTGGCAGTGTTCCGTAGGGGCCTCTAGGATTGTGTAAGTGCCCGCAGGAGTCTGTAGGAGTCTGTGGGATTCTGTAAGGTTCCGGAGGGTTCTGCAGGGTTCCGTAGGGGCCCGTAGAGTTCCGTAGTGGCTGGTAAAGTTCCGTAGGGCCCTGTGGGGTTCTGTATGGACCTGTAGGGTTCCGTAGGGGCCTGCAGGGTTCTGTAAGTGCCCGCAGGTGTCTGTAGGGTTCCGTAGGGGCCTGCAGGGTTTTGTAGGCACCTGCAGTGTTCTGTAGGAGCCCATAGGGTTTTATTGAGGTTCCGTTGTGTTGCTAAGGGTCTTGTAGAGTGCTGTCGGGTCCTGGAGTATTCTGTAGGGTTCCAGAGGGGCTCGTAGGGTTCCGTCAAAATCTGTAGGCTTCCCTAGGGGCCCATAGAGTCCTGTAGATTTCCGTAGGGGCCTGTAGGGTTGTGTAAGTGCCCGCAGGGGTTGGTAGGGGCTTGTAGGGTGCCATGTGTTTCCGGAGGGTTGTGTAGGGTTCCGTAGGGGCCTGTGGTGTTCCCTAGGGGCCTGTAGAGTCTCGTACCGTTCCGTAGGGGCCTGTAGTGTTCCCTAGGGGCCTGTAGAGTCTCGTACAGTTCCGTAGGGTCCTGTAGGTTTCCATAAGTGCCTGCAGAGGTCTGAAGGGGCCCGTCCTGTTCCGTAAGGATCCATAGGGTTCCGTAGAGCTTCGTAGGTTCCCTAGAGGCCTGTAGAGTACTGCAGGAGCCAGTAGTGTTCTGTAGGGGCCCGTAGGGTTCCTTCCATAGGGGCTGGCAGTGTTCCGTAGGGGCCTCTAGGGTTGAGTAAGTGCCCGCAGGAGTCTGTGGGATTCTGTAAGGTTCCGGAGGGTTCTGCAGGGTTCCGTAGGGGCCCGTAGAGTTCCGTAGTGGCTGGTAAAGTTCCGTAGGGCCCTGTACCGTTCCGTAACTGTCTGCAAGGATCTTTAGGCTTCCGTAGGGGCTGGTAGGGTTCCATAAAGTTCCATGGGTTCCTGCGGAGTTCTGCAAGTGCCCGCAAGGGCCTGTAGGGGCGCACAGTGTTTCTGTCAGGTTCCGTAGAGTTCCGTAGGGGCCATAGGTTTCCGTAGTGGCTGGTAGTATTCCGTAGGGGTCTGTAGGGTTCCGTAGGCACCTGCAGTGTTCTGTAGGAGCCCATAGGGTTTTAGTGAGGTTCTGTTGTGTCGCTAAGGGTCTTGTAGAGTGCTGTCGGGTCCTGGAGTATTCTGTAGGGTTCCAGAGGGGCTCGTAGGGTTCCGTCAAAATCTGTGGGCTTCCCTAGGGGCCCATAGAGTCCCGTAGATTTCCGTAGGGACCTGTAGGGTTGTGTAAGTGCCCGCAGGGGTTGGTAGGAGCTTGTAGGGTTCCATAAGTTTCCGGAGGGTTGTGTAGGGTTCCGTAGTGGTCTGTGGTGTTCCCTAGGGGCCTGTAGAGTCTCGCACGGTTCCGTTGGGGCCTGTGGTGTTCCCTAGGGGCCTGTAGAGTCTCGCACAGTTCCGTTGGGGCCTGTGGTGTTCCCTAGGGGCCTGTAGAGTCTCGTACAGTTCCGTAGGGTCCTGTAGGTTTCCATAAGTGCCCGCAGAGGTCTGAAGTGGCCCGTACTGTTCCGTAAGGATCCATAGGGTTCCGTAGAGCTTCGTAGGTTCCCTAGAGGCCTGTAGAGTACTGCAGGAGCCAGTAGTGTTCTGTAGGGGCCCGTAGGGTTCCTTCCATAGGGGCTGGCAGTGTTCCGTAGGGGCCTCTAGGATTGTGTAAGTGCCCGCAGGAGTCTGTAGGAGTCTGTGGGATTCTGTAAGGTTCCGGAGGGTTCTGCAGGGTTCCGTAGGGGCCCGTAGAGTTCCGTAGTGGCTGGTAAAGTTCCGTAGGGCCCTGTGGGGTTCTGTATGGACCTGTAGGGTTCCGTAGGGGCCTGCAGGGTTCTGTAAGTGCCCGCAGGTGTCTGTAGGGTTCCGTAGGGGCCTGCAGGGTTTCGTAGGCACCTGCAGTGTTCTGTAGGAGCCCATAGGGTTTTAGTGAGGTTCCGTTGTGTTGCTAAGGGTCTTGTAGAGTGCTGTCGGGTCCTGGAGTATTCTGTAGGGTTCCAGAGGGGCTCGTAGGGTTCCGTCAAAATCTGTGGGCTTCTCTAGGGGCCCATAGAGTCGCGTAGATTTCCGTAGGGGCCTGTAGGGTTGTGTAAGTGCCCGCAGGGGTTGTAGGGTGCCATATGTTTCCGGAGGGTTGTTTAGGGTTCCGTAGGGGCCTGTGGTGTTCCCTAGGGGCCTGTAGAGTCTCGCACGGTTCCGTTGGGGCCTGTGGTGTTCCCTAGGGGCCTGTAGAGTCTCGCACGGTTCCGTTGGGGCCTGTGGTGTTCCCTAGGGGCCTGTAGAGTCTCGTACAGTTCCGTAGGGTCCTCTAGGTTTCCATAAGCGCCCGCAGAGGTCTGAAGGGGCCCGTCCTGTTCCGTAAGGATCCACAGGGCTCCGTAGAGCTTCGTAGGTTTCCTAGAGGCCTGTAGAGTACCGCAGGAGCCAGTAGTGTTCTGTAGGGGCCCGTAGGGTTCTTTCCATAGAGGCTGGCAGTGTTCCGTAGGGGCCTCTAGGATTGTGTAAGTGCCCGCAGGAGTCTGTAGGAGTCTGTGGGATTCTGTAAGGTTCCGGAGGGTTCTGCAGGGTTCCGTAGGGGCCCGTAGAGTTCCGTAGTGGCTGGTAAAGTTCCGTTGGGCCCTGTGGGGTTCTGTATGGACCTGTAGGGTTCCGTAGGGGCCTGCAGGGTTCTGTAAGTGCCCGCAGGTGTCTGTAGGGTTCCGTAGGGGCCTGCAGGGTTTCGTAGGCACCTGCAGTGTTCTGTAGGAGCCCATAGGGTTTTAGTGAGGTTCCGTTGTGTCGCTAAGGGTCTTGTAGAGTGCTGTCGGGTCCTGGAGTATTCTGTAGGGTTCCAGAGGGGCTCGTAGGGTTCCGTCAAAATCTGTGGGCTTCTCTAGGGGCCCATAGAGTCCCGTAGATTTCCGTAGGGGCCTGTAGGGTTGTGTAAGTGCCCACAGGGGTTGTAGGGTGCCATATGTTTCTGGAGGGTTGTTTAGGGTTCCGTAGGGGCCTGTGGTGTTCCCTAGGGGCCTGTAGAGTCTCGTACCGTTCCGTAGGGGCCTGTAGTGTTCCCTAGGGGCCTGTAGAGTCTCGTACAGTTCGGTAGGGTCCTGTAGGTTTCCATAAGTGCCCGCAGAGGTCTGAAGGGGCCCGTCCTGTTCCGTAAGGATCCATAGGGTTCTGTAGAGCTTCGTAGGTTCCCTAGAGGCCTGTAGAGTACTGCAGGAGCCAGTAGTGTTCTGTAGGGGCCCATAGGGTTCCTTCCATAGGGGCTGGCAGTGTTCCGTAGGGGCCTCTAGGATTGTGTAAGTGCCCGCAGGAGTCTGTAGGAGTCTGTGGGATTCTGTAAGGTTCCGGAGGGTTCTGCAGGGTTCCGTAGAGTTCCGTAGTGGCTGGTAAAGTTCCGTAGGGCCCTGTGGGGTTCTGTATGGACCTGTAGGGTTCCGTAGGGGCCTGCAGGGTTCTGTAAGTGCCCGCAGGTGTCTGTAGGGTTCCGTAGGGGCCTGCAGGGTTTCGTAGGCACCTGCAGTGTTCTGTAAGAGCCCATAGGGTTTTAGTGAGGTTCTGTTGTGTCGCTAAGGGTCTTGTAGAGTGCTGTCGGGTCCTGGAGTATTCTGTAGGGTTCCAGAGGGGCTTGTAGGGTTCCGTCAAAATCTGTAGGCTTCCCTAGGGGCCCATAGAGTCCCGTAGATTTCCGTAGGGACCTGTAGGGTTGTGTAAGTGCCCGCAGGGGTTGGTAGGAGCTTGTAGGGTGCCATATGTTTCCGGAGGGTTGTGTAGGGTTCCATAGGGGCCTGTGGTGTTCCCTAGGGGCCTGTAGAGTCTCGTACCGTTCCGTAGGGGCCTGTAGTGTTCCCTAGGGGCCTGTAGAGTCTCGTACAGTTCCGTAGGGTCCTGTAGGTTTCCATAAGCGCCCGCAGAGGTCTGAAGGGGCCCGTCCTGTTCCATAAGGATCCATAGGGTTCCGTAGAGCTTCGTAGGTTCCCTAGAGGCCTGTAGAGTACTGCAGGAGCCAGTAGTGTTCTGTAGGGGCCCGTAGGGTTCCTTCCATAGGGGCTGGCAGTGTTCCATAGGGGCCTCTAGGGTTGAGTAAGTGCCCGCAGGAGTCTGTGGGATTCTGTAAGGTTCCGGAGGGTTCTGCAGGGTTCCGTAGGGGCCCGTAGAGTTCCGTAGTGGCTGGTAAAGTTCCGTAGGGCCCTGTACCGTTCCGTAACTGTCTGCAAGGATCTTTAGGCTTCCGTAGGGGCTGGTAGGGTTCCATAAAGTTCCGTGGGTTCCTGCGGAGTTCTGCAAGTGCCCGCAAGGGCCTGTAGGGGCGCACAGTGTTTCTGTCAGGTTCCGTAGAGTTCCGTAGGGGCCATAGGTTTCCGTAGTGGCTGGTAGTATTCCGTAGGGGTCTGTAGGGTTCCGTAGGCACCTGCAGTGTTCTGTAGGAGCCCATAGGGTTTTAGTGAGGTTCTGTTGTGTCGCTAAGGGTCTTGTAGAGTGCTGTCGGGTCCTGGAGTATTCTGTAGGGTTCCAGAGGGGCTCGTAGGGTTCCGTCAAAATCTGTAGGCTTCCCTAGGGGCCCATAGAGTCCCGTAGATTTCCGTAGGGACCTGTAGGGTTGTGTAAGTGCCCGCAGGGGTTGGTAGGAGCTTGTAGGGTTCCATAAGTTTCCGGAGGGTTGTGTAGGGTTCCGTAGTGGTCTGTGGTGTTCCCTAGGGGCCTGTAGAGTCTCGCACGGTTCCGTTGGGGCCTGTGGTGTTCCCTAGGGGCCTGTAGAGTCTCGCACGGTTCCGTTGGGGCCTGTGGTGTTCCCTAGGGGCCTGTAGAGTCTCGTACAGTTCCGTAGGGTCCTGTAGGTTTCCATAAGCGCCCGCAGAGGTCTGAAGGGGCCCGTCCTGTTCCGTAAGGATCCACAGGGCTCCGTAGAGCTTCGTAGGTTTCCTAGAGGCCTGTAGAGTACCGCAGGAGCCAGTAGTGTTCTGTAGGGGCCCGTAGGGTTCCTTCCATAGAGGCTGGCAGTGTTCCGTAGGGGCCTCTAGGATTGTGTAAGTGCCCGCAGGAGTCTGTAGGAGTCTGTGGGATTCTGTAAGGTTCCGGAGGGTTCTGCAGGGTTCCGTAGGGGCCCGTAGAGTTCCGTAGTGGCTGGTAAAGTTCCGTAGGGCCCTGTGGGGTTCTGTATGGACCTGTAGGGTTCCGTAGGGGCCTGCAGGGTTCTGTAAGTGCCCGCAGGTGTCTGTAGGGTTCCGTAGGGGCCTGCAGGGTTTCGTAGGCACCTGCAGTGTTCTGTAGGAGCCCATAGGGTTTTAGTGAGGTTCCGTTGTGTCGCTAAGGGTCTTGTAGAGTGCTGTCGGGTCCTGGAGTATTCTGTAGGGTTCCAGAGGGGCTCGTAGGGTTCCGTCAAAATCTGTAGGCTTCCCTAGGGGCCCATAGAGTCCTGTAGATTTCCGTAGGGGCCT
This sequence comes from Numenius arquata, assembly GCF_964106895.1. Lineage (NCBI taxonomy): Eukaryota > Metazoa > Chordata > Aves > Charadriiformes > Scolopacidae > Numenius > Numenius arquata. The sequence goes on along the minus strand of NW_027414704.1, from coordinate 266,523 downwards.
GTAGGGTCGTGTAAGTGCCCGCAGGGGTTGGTAGGAGCTTGTAGGGTGCCATATGTTTCCGGAAGGTTGTGTAGGGTTCCGTAGGGGCCTGTGGTGTTCCCTAGGGGCCTGTAGAGTCTCGTACAGTTCCGTAGGGGCCTGTAGTGTTCCCTAGGGGCCTGTAGAGTCTCGTACAGTTCGGTAGGGTCCTGTAGGTTTCCATAAGTGCCCGCAGAGGTCTGAAGGGGCCCGTACTGTTCCGTAAGGATCCATAGGGTTCCGTAGAGCTTCGTAGGTTCCCTAGAGGCCTGTAGAGTACTGCAGGAGCCAGTAGTGTTCTGTAGGGGCCCGTAGGGTTCCTTCCATAGGGGCTGGCAGTGTTCCGTAGGGGCCTCTAGGATTGTGTAAGTGCCCGCAGGAGTCTGTAGGAGTCTGTGGGATTCTGTAAGGTTCCGGAGGGTTCTGCAGGGTTCCGTAGGGGCCCGTAGAGTTCCGTAGTGGCTGGTAAAGTTCCGTAGGGCCCTGTGGGGTTCTGTATGGACCTGTAGGGTTCCGTAGGGGCCTGCAGGGTTCTGTAAGTGCCCGCAGGTGTCTGTAGGGTTCCGTAGGGGCCTGCAGGGTTTCGTAGGCACCTGCAGTGTTCTGTAGGAGCCCATAGGGTTTTAGTGAGGTTCCGTTGTGTTGCTAAGGGTCTTGTAGAGTGCTGTCGGGTCCTGGAGTATTCTGTAGGGTTCCAGAGGGGCTCGTAGGGTTCCGTCAAAATCTGTGGGCTTCTCTAGGGGCCCATAGAGTCCCGTAGATTTCCGTAGGGGCCTGTAGGGTTGTGTAAGTGCCCGCAGGGGTTGTAGGGTGCCATACGTTTCCGGAGGGTTGTTTAGGGTTCCGTAGGGGCCTGTGGTGTTCCCTAGGGGCCTGTGGAGTCTCGCACGGTTCCGTTGGGGCCTGTGGTGTTCCCTAGGGGCCTGTAGAGTCTCGCACGGTTCCGTTGGGGCCTGTGGTGTTCCCTAGGGGCCTGTAGAGTCTCGTACAGTTCCGTAGGGTCCTGTAGGTTTCCATAAGCGCCCGCAGAGGTCTGAAGGGGCCCGTCCTGTTCCGTAAGGATCCACAGGGCTCCGTAGAGCTTCGTAGGTTTCCTAGAGGCCTGTAGAGTACCGCAGGAGCCAGTAGTGTTCTGTAGGGGCCCGTAGGGTTCCTTCCATAGGGGCTGGCAGTGTTCCGTAGGGGCCTCTAGGATTGTGTAAGTGCCCGCAGGAGTCTGTAGGAGTCTGTGGGATTCTGTAAGGTTCCGGAGGGTTCTGCAGGGTTCCGTAGGGGCCCGTAGAGTTCCGTAGTGGCTGGTAAAGTTCCGTAGGGCCCTGTGGGGTTCTGTATGGACCTGTAGGGTTCCGTAGGGGCCTGCAGGGTTCTGTAAGTGCCCGCAGGTGTCTGTAGGGTTCCGTAGGGGCCTGCAGGGTTTCGTAGGCACCTGCAGTGTTCTGTAGGAGCCCATAGGGTTTTAGTGAGGTTCCGTTGTGTCGCTAAGGGTCTTGTAGAGTGCTGTCGGGTCCTGGAGTATTCTGTAGGGTTCCAGAGGGGCTCGTAGGGTTCCGTCAAAATCTGTGGGCTTCTCTAGGGGCCCATAGCGTCCCGTAGATTTCCGTAGGGGCCTGTAGGGTTGTGTAAGTGCCCGCAGGGGTTGTAGGGTGCCATATGTTTCTGGAGGGTTGTTTAGGGTTCCGTAGGGGCCTGTGGTGTTCCCTAGGGGCCTGTAGAGTCTCGTACAGTTCCGTAGGGGCCTGTAGTGTTCCCTAGGGGCCTGTAGAGTCTCGTACAGTTCGGTAGGGTCCTGTAGGTTTCCATAAGTGCCCGCAGAGGTCTGAAGGGGCCCGTACTGTTCCGTAAGGATCCATAGGGTTCCGTAGAGCTTCGTAGGTTCCCTAGAGGCCTGTAGAGTACTGCAGGAGCCAGTAGTGTTCTGTAGGGGCCCGTAGGGTTCCTTCCATAGGGGCTGGCAGTGTTCCGTAGGGGCCTCTAGGATTGTGTAAGTGCCCGCAGGAGTCTGTAGGAGTCTGTGGGATTCTGTAAGGTTCCGGAGGGTTCCGTAGGGGCCCGTAGAGTTCCGTAGTGGCTGGTAAAGTTCCGTAGGGCCCTGTGGGGTTCTGTATGGACCTGTAGGGTTCCGTAGGGGCCTGCAGGGTTCTGTAAGTGCCCGCAGGTGTCTGTAGGGTTCCGTAGGGGCCTGCAGGGTTTCGTAGGCACCTGCAGTGTTCTGTAGGAGCCCATAGGGTTTTAGTGAGGTTCCGTTGTGTCGCTAAGGGTCTTGTAGAGTGCTGTCGGGTCCTGGAGTATTCTGTAGGGTTCCAGAGGGGCTCGTAGGGTTCCGTCAAAATCTGTGGGCTTCTCTAGGGGCCCATAGCGTCCCGTAGATTTCCGTAGGGGCCTGTAGGGTTGTGTAAGTGCCCGCAGGGGTTGTAGGGTGCCATATGTTTCTGGAGGGTTGTTTAGGGTTCCGTAGGGGCCTGTGGTGTTCCCTAGGGGCCTGTAGAGTCTCGTACAGTTCCGTAGGGGCCTGTAGTGTTCCCTAGGGGCCTGTAGAGTCTCGTACAGTTCGGTAGGGTCCTGTAGGTTTCCATAAGTGCCCGCAGAGGTCTGAAGGGGCCCGTACTGTTCCGTAAGGATCCATAGGGTTCCGTAGAGCTTCGTAGGTTCCCTAGAGGCCTGTAGAGTACTGCAGGAGCCAGTAGTGTTCTGTAGGGGCCCGTGGGGTTCCTTCCATAGGGGCTGGCAGTGTTCCGTAGGGGCCTCTAGGATTGTGTAAGTGCCCGCAGGAGTCTGTAGGAGTCTGTGGGATTCTGTAAGGTTCCGGAGGGTTCCGTAGGGGCCCGTAGAGTTCCGTAGTGGCTGGTAAAGTTCCGTAGGGCCCTGTGGGGTTCTGTATGGACCTGTAGGGTTCCGTAGGGGCCTGCAGGGTTTCGTAGGCACCTGCAGTGTTCTGTAAGAGCCCATAGGGTTTTAGTGAGGTTCCGTTGTGTTGCTAAGGGTCTTGTAGAGTGCTGTCGGGTCCTGGAGTATTCTGTAGGGTTCCAGAGGGGCTCGTAGGGTTCCGTCAAAATCTGTAGGCTTCCCTAGGGGCCCATAGAGTCCTGTAGATTTCCGTAGGGACCTGTAGGGTTGTGTAAGTGCCCGCAGGGGTTGGTAGGAGCTTGTAGGGTGCCATATGTTTCTGGAGGGTTGTGTAGGGTTCCATACGGGCCTGTGGTGTTCCCTAGGGGCCTGTAGAGTCTCGTACCGTTCCGTAGGGGCCTGTAGTGTTCCCTAGGGGCCTGTAGAGTCTCGTACAGTTCCGTAGGGTCCTGTAGGTTTCCATAAGCGCCCGCAGAGGTCTGAAGGGGCCCGTCCTGTTCCGTAAGGATCCATAGGGCTCCGTAGAGCTTCCTAGGTTCCCTAGAGGCCTGTAGAGTACTGCAGGAGCCAGTAGTGTTCTGTAGGGGCCCGTAGGGTTCCTTCCATAGGGGCTGGCAGTGTTCCGTAGGGGCCTCTAGGGTTGAGTAAGTGCCCGCAGGAGTCTGTGGGATTCTGTAAGGTTCCAGAGGGTTCTGCAGGGTTCCGTAGGGGCCCGTAGAGTTCCGTAGTGGCTGGTAAAGTTCCGTAGGGCCCTGTACCGTTCCGTAACTGTCTGCAAGGATCTTTAGGCTTCCGTAGGGGCTGGTAGGGTTCCATAAAGTTCCGTGGGTTCCTGCGGAGTTCTGCAAGTGCCCGCAAGGGCCTGTAGGGGCGCACAGTGTTTCTGTCAGGTTCCGTAGATTTCCATAGGGGCCATAGGTTTCCGTAGTGGCTGGTAGTATTCCGTAGGGGTCTGTAGGGTTCCGTAGGCACCTGCAGTGTTCTGTAGGAGCCCATAGGGTTTTAGTGAGGTTCTGTTGTGTCGCTAAGGGTCTTGTAGAGTGCTGTCGGGTCCTGGAGTATTCTGTAGGGTTCCAGAGGGGCTCGTAGGGTTCCGTCAAAATCTGTAGGCTTCCCTAGGGGCCCATAGAGTCCCGTAGATTTCCGTAGGGACCTGTAGGGTTGTGTAAGTGCCCGCAGGGGTTGGTAGGAGCTTGTAGGGTTCCATAAGTTTCCGGAGGGTTGTGTAGGATTCCGTAGTGGTCTGTGGTGTTCCCTAGGGGCCTGTAGAGTCTCGCACGGTTCCGTTGGGGCCTGTGGTGTTCCCTAGGGGCCTGTAGAGTCTCGCACGGTTCCGTTGGGGCCTGTGGTGTTCCCTAGGGGCCTGTAGAGTCTCGTACAGTTCCGTAGGGTCCTGTAGGTTTCCATAAGCGCCCGCAGAGGTCTGAAGGGGCCCGTCCTGTTCCGTAAGGATCCACAGGGCTCCGTAGAGCTTCGTAGGTTTCCTAGAGGCCTGTAGAGTACCGCAGGAGCCAGTAGTGTTCTGTAGGGGCCCGTAGGGTTCCTTCCATAGGGGCTGGCAGTGTTCCGTAGGGGCCTCTAGGATTGTGTAAGTGCCCGCAGGAGTCTGTAGGAGTCTGTGGGATTCTGTAAGGTTCCGGAGGGTTCTGCAGGGTTCCGTAGGGGCCCGTAGAGTTCCGTAGTGGCTGGTAAAGTTCCGTAGGGCCCTGTGGGGTTCTGTATGGACCTGTAGGGTTCCGTAGGGGCCTGCAGGGTTCTGTAAGTGCCCGCAGGTGTCTGTAGGGTTCCGTAGGGGCCTGCAGGGTTTCGTAGGCACCTGCAGTGTTCTGTAGGAGCCCATAGGGTTTTAGTGAGGTTCCGTTGTGTCGCTAAGGGTCTTGTAGAGTGCTGTCGGGTCCTGGAGTATTCTGTAGGGTTCCAGAGGGGCTCGTAGGGTTCCGTCAAAATCTGTGGGCTTCTCTAGGGGCCCATAGCGTCCCGTAGATTTCCGTAGGGGCCTGTAGGGTTGTGTAAGTGCCCGCAGGGGTTGTAGGGTGCCATATGTTTCTGGAGGGTTGTTTAGGGTTCCGTAGGGGCCTGTGGTGTTCCCTAGGGGCCTGTAGAGTCTCGTACCGTTCCGTAGGGGCCTGTAGTGTTCCCTAGGGGCCTGTAGAGTCTCGTACAGTTCGGTAGGGTCCTGTAGGTTTCCATAAGTGCCCGCAGAGGTCTGAAGGGGCCCGTACTGTTCCGTAAGGATCCATAGGGTTCCGTAGAGCTTCGTAGGTTCCCTAGAGGCCTGTAGAGTACTGCAGGAGCCAGTAGTGTTCTGTAGGGGCCCGTAGGGTTCCTTCCATAGGGGCTGGCAGTGTTCCGTAGGGGCCTCTAGGATTGTGTAAGTGCCCGCAGGAGTCTGTAGGAGTCTGTGGGATTCTGTAAGGTTCCGGAGGGTTCCGTAGGGGCCCGTAGAGTTCCGTAGTGGCTGGTAAAGTTCCGTAGGGCCCTGTGGGGTTCTGTATGGACCTGTAGGGTTCCGTAGGGGCCTGCAGGGTTTCGTAGGCACCTGCAGTGTTCTGTAAGAGCCCATAGGGTTTTAGTGAGGTTCCGTTGTGTTGCTAAGGGTCTTGTAGAGTGCTGTCGGGTCCTGGAGTATTCTGTAGGGTTCCAGAGGGGCTCGTAGGGTTCCGTCGAAATCTGTAGGCTTCCCTAGGGGCCCATAGAGTCCTGTAGATTTCCGTAGGGACCTGTAGGGTTGTGTAAGTGCCCGCAGGGGTTGGTAGGAGCTTGTAGGGTGCCATATGTTTCCGGAGGGTTGTGTAGGGTTCCATAGGGGCCTGTGGTGTTCCCTAGGGGCCTGTAGAGTCTCGTACCGTTCCGTAGGGGCCTGTAGTGTTCCCTAGGGGCCTGTAGAGTCTCGTACAGTTCCGTAGGGTCCTGTAGGTTTCCATAAGCGCCCGCAGAGGTCTGAAGGGGCCCGTCCTGTTCCGTAAGGATCCATAGGGCTCCGTAGAGCTTCCTAGGTTCCCTAGAGGCCTGTAGAGTACTGCAGGAGCCAGTAGTGTTCTGTAGGGGCCCGTAGGGTTCCTTCCATAGGGGCTGGCAGTGTTCCGTAGGGGCCTCTAGGGTTGAGTAAGTGCCCGCAGGAGTCTGTGGGATTCTGTAAGGTTCCAGAGGGTTCTGCAGGGTTCCGTAGGGGCCCGTAGAGTTCCGTAGTGGCTGGTAAAGTTCCGTAGGGCCCTGTACCGTTCCGTAACTGTCTGCAAGGATCTTTAGGCTTCCGTAGGGGCTGGTAGGGTTCCATAAAGTTCCGTGGGTTCCTGCGGAGTTCTGCAAGTGCCCGCAAGGGCCTGTAGGGGCGCACAGTGTTTCTGTCAGGTTCCGTAGAGTTCCGTAGGGGCCATAGGTTTCCGTAGTGGCTGGTAGTATTCCGTAGGGGTCTGTAGGGTTCCGTAGGCACCTGCAGTGTTCTGTAGGAGCCCATAGGGTTTTAGTGAGGTTCTGTTGTGTCGCTAAGGGTCTTGTAGAGTGCTGTCGGGTCCTGGAGTATTCTGTAGGGTTCCAGAGGGGCTCGTAGGGTTCCGTCAAAATCTGTAGGCTTCCCTAGGGGCCCATAGAGTCCCGTAGATTTCCGTAGGGACCTGTAGGGTTGTGTAAGTGCCCGCAGGGGTTGGTAGGAGCTTGTAGGGTTCCATAAGTTTCCGGAGGGTTGTGTAGGGTTCCGTAGTGGTCTGTGGTGTTCCCTAGGGGCCTGTAGAGTCTCGCACGGTTCCGTTGGGGCCTGTGGTGTTCCCTAGGGGCCTGTAGAGTCTCGCACTGTTCCGTTGGGGCCTGTGGTGTTCCCTAGGGGCCTGTAGAGTCTCGTACAGTTCCGTAGGGTCCTGTAGGTTTCCATAAGCGCCCGCAGAGGTCTGAAGGGGCCCGTCCTGTTCCGTAAGGATCCACAGGGCTCCGTAGAGCTTCGTAGGTTTCCTAGAGGCCTGTAGAGTACCGCAGGAGCCAGTAGTGTTCTGTAGGGGCCCGTAGGGTTCCTTCCATAGGGGCTGGCAGTGTTCCGTAGGGGCCTCTAGGATTGTGTAAGTGCCCGCAGGAGTCTGTAGGAGTCTGTGGGATTCTGTAAGGTTCCGGAGGGTTCTGCAGGGTTCCGTAGGGGCCCGTAGAGTTCCGTAGTGGCTGGTAAAGTTCCGTAGGGCCCTGTGGGGTTCTGTATGGACCTGTAGGGTTCCGTAGGGGCCTGCAGGGTTCTGTAAGTGCCCGCAGGTGTCTGTAGGGTTCCGTAGGGGCCTGCAGGGTTTCGTAGGCACCTGCAGTGTTCTGTAGGAGCCCATAGGGTTTTAGTGAGGTTCCGTTGTGTCGCTAAGGGTCTTGTAGAGTGCTGTCGGGTCCTGGAGTATTCTGTAGGGTTCCAGAGGGGCTCGTAGGGTTCCGTCAAAATCTGTAGGCTTCCCTAGGGGCCCATAGAGTCCTGTAGATTTCCGTAGGGGCCTGTAGGGTTGTGTAAGTGCCCGCAGGGGTTGGTAGGAGCTTGTAGGGTGCCATATGTTTCCGGAGGGTTGTGTAGGGTTCCGTAGGGGCCTGTGGTGTTCCCTAGGGGCCTGTAGAGTCTCGTACAGTTCCGTAGGGTCCTGTAGGTTTCCATAAGTGCCCGCAGAGGTCTGAAGGGGCCCGTACTGTTCCGTAAGGATCCATAGGGTTCCGTAGAGCTTCGTAGGTTCCCTAGAGGCCTGTAGAGTACTGCAGGAGCCAGTAGTGTTCTGTAGCGGCCCGTAGGGTTCCTTCCATAGGGGCTGGCAGTGTTCCGTAGGGGCCTCTAGGGTTGAGTAAGTGCCCGCAGGAGTCTGTAGGAGTCTGTGGGATTCTGTAAGGTTCCGGAGGGTTCTGCAGGGTTCCGTAGGGGCCCGTAGAGTTCCGTAGTGGCTGGTAAAGTTCCGTAGGGCCCTGTACCGTTCCGTAACTGTCTGCAAGGATCTTTAGGCTTCCGTAGGGGCTGGTAGGGTTCCATAAAGTTTGGTGGGTTCCTGCAGAGTTCTGCAAGTGCCCGCAAGGGCCTGTAGGGGCGCACAGTGTTTCTGTCAGGTTCCGTAGATTTCCGTAGGGGCCATAGGTTTCCGTAGTGGCTGGTAGTATTCCGTAGGGGTCTGTAGGGTTCCGTAGGCACCTGCAGTGTTCTGTAGGAGCCCATAGGGTTTTAGTGAGGTTCTGTTGTGTCGCTAAGGGTCTTGTAGAGTGCTGTCGGGTCCTGGAGTATTCTGTAGGGTTCCAGAGGGGCTCGTAGGGTTCCGTCAAAATCTGTAGGCTTCCCTAGGGGCCCATAGAGTCCCGTAGATTTCCGTAGGGACCTGTAGGGTTGTGTAAGTGCCCGCAGGGGTTGGTAGGAGCTTGTAGGGTTCCATAAGTTTCCGGAGGGTTGTGTAGGGTTCCGTAGTGGTCTGTGGTGTTCCCTAGGGGCCTGTAGAGTCTCGCACGGTTCCGTTGGGGCCTGTGGTGTTCCCTAGGGGCCTGTAGAGTCTCGTACAGTTCCGTAGGGTCCTGTAGGTTTCCATAAGCGCCCGCAGAGGTCTGAAGGGGCCCGTCCTGTTCCGTAAGGATCCACAGGGCTCCGTAGAGCTTCGTAGGTTTCCTAGAGGCCTGTAGAGTACCGCAGGAGCCAGTAGTGTTCTGTAGGGGCCCGTAGGGTTCCTTCCATAGGGGCTGGCAGTGTTCCGTAGGGGCCTCTAGGATTGTGTAAGTGCCCGCAGGAGTCTGTAGGAGTCTGTGGGATTCTGTAAGGTTCCGGAGGGTTCTGCAGGGTTCCGTAGGGGCCCGTAGAGTTCCGTAGTGGCTGGTAAAGTTCCGTAGGGCCCTGTGGGGTTCTGTATGGACCTGTAGGGTTCCGTAGGGGCCTGCAGGGTTCTGTAAGTGCCCGCAGGTGTCTGTAGGGTTCCGTAGGGGCCTGCAGGGTTTCGTAGGCACCTGCAGTGTTCTGTAGGAGCCCATAGGGTTTTAGTGAGGTTCCGTTGTGTTGCTAAGGGTCTTGTAGAGTGCTGTCGGGTCCTGGAGTATTCTGTAGGGTTCCAGAGGGGCTCGTAGGGTTCCGTCAAAATCTGTAGGCTTCCCTAGGGGCCCATAGAGTCCTGTAGATTTCCGTAGGGGCCTGTAGGGTTGTGTAAGTGCCCGCAGGGGTTGGTAGGAGCTTGTAGGGTGCCATATGTTTCCGAAGGGTTGTGTAGGGTTCCGTAGGGGCCTGTAGTGTTCCCTAGGGGCCTGTAGAGTCTCGTACCGTTCCGTAGGGGCCTGTAGTGTTCCCTAGGGGCCTGTAGAGTCTCGTACAGTTCCGTAGGGTCCTGTAGGTTTCCATAAGTGCCCGCAGAGGTCTGAAGGGGCCCGTACTGTTCCGTAAGGATCCATAGGGTTCCGTAGAGCTTCGTAGGTTCCCTAGAGGCCTGTAGAGTACTGCAGGAGCCAGTAGTGTTCTGTAGCGGCCCGTAGGGTTCCTTCCATAGGGGCTGGCAGTGTTCCGTAGGGGCCTCTAGGGTTGAGTAAGTGCCCGCAGGAGTCTGTAGGAGTCTGTGGGATTCTGTAAGGTTCCGGAGGGTTCTGCAGGGTTCCGTAGGGGCCCGTAGAGTTCCGTAGTGGCTGGTAAAGTTCCGTAGGGCCCTGTACCGTTCCGTAACTGTCTGCAAGGATCTTTAGGCTTCCGTAGGGGCTGGTAGGGTTCCATAAAGTTCCGTGGGTTCCTGCAGAGTTCTGCAAGTGCCCGCAAGGGCCTGTAGGGGCGCACAGTGTTTCTGTCAGGTTCCGTAGAGTTCCGTAGGGGCCATAGGTTTCCGTAGTGGCTGGTAGTATTCCGTAGGGGTCTGTAGGGTTCCGTAGGCACCTGCAGTGTTCTGTAGGAGCCCATAGGGTTTTAGTGAGGTTCTGTTGTGTCGCTAAGGGTCTTGTAGAGTGCTGTCGGGTCCTGGAGTATTCTGTAGGGTTCCAGAGGGGCTCGTAGGGTTCCGTCAAAATCTGTAGGCTTCCCTAGGGGCCCATAGAGTCCCGTAGATTTCCGTAGGGACCTGTAGGGTTGTGTAAGTGCCCGCAGGGGTTGGTAGGAGCTTGTAGGGTTCCATAAGTTTCCGGAGGGTTGTGTAGGGTTCCGTAGTGGTCTGTGGTGTTCCCTAGGGGCCTGTAGAGTCTCGCACGGTTCCGTTGGGGCCTGTGGTGTTCCCTAGGGGCCTGTAGAGTCTCGCACGGTTCCGTTGGGGCCTGTGGTGTTCCCTAGGGGCCTGTAGAGTCTCGTACAGTTCCGTAGGGTCCTGTAGGTTTCCATAAGCGCCCGCAGAGGTCTGAAGGGGCCCGTCCTGTTCCGTAAGGATCCACAGGGCTCCGTAGAGCTTCGTAGGTTTCCTAGAGGCCTGTAGAGTACCGCAGGAGCCAGTAGTGTTCTGTAGGGGCCCGTAGGGTTCCTTCCATAGGGGCTGGCAGTGTTCCGTAGGGGCCTCTAGGATTGTGTAAGTGCCCGCAGGAGTCTGTAGGAGTCTGTGGGATTCTGTAAGGTTCCGGAGGGTTCTGCAGGGTTCCGTAGGGGCCCGTAGAGTTCCGTAGTGGCTGGTAAAGTTCCGTAGGGCCCTGTGGGGTTCTGTATGGACCTGTAGGGTTCCGTAGGGGCCTGCAGGGTTCTGTAGGCACCTGCAGTGTTCTGTAGGAGCCCATAGGGTTTTAGTGAGGTTCCGTTGTGTCGCTAAGGGTCTTGTAGAGTGCTGTCGGGTCCTGGAGTATTCTGTAGGGTTCCAGAGGGGCTCGTAGGGTTCCGTCAAAATCTGTGGGCTTCTCTAGGGGCCCATAGCGTCCCGTAGATTTCCGTAGGGGCCTGTAGGGTTGTGTAAGTGCCCGCAGGGGTTGTAGGGTGCCATATGTTTCTGGAGGGTTGTTTAGGGTTCTGTAGGGGCCTGTGGTGTTCCCTAGGGGCCTGTAGAGTCTCGTACAGTTCCGTAGGGGCCTGTAGTGTTCCCTAGGGGCCTGTAGAGTCTCGTACAGTTCGGTAGGGTCCTGTAGGTTTCCATAAGTGCCCGCAGAGGTCTGAAGGGGCCCGTACTGTTCCGTAAGGATCCATAGGGTTCCGTAGAGCTTCGTAGGTTCCCTAGAGGCCTGTAGAGTACTGCAGGAGCCAGTAGTGTTCTGTAGGGGCCCGTAGGGTTCCTTCCATAGGGGCTGGCAGTGTTCCGTAGGGGCCTCTAGGATTGTGTAAGTGCCCGCAGGAGTCTGTAGGAGTCTGTGGGATTCTGTAAGGTTCCGGAGGGTTCCGTAGGGGCCCGTAGAGTTCCGTAGTGGCTGGTAAAGTTCCGTAGGGCCCTGTGGGGTTCTGTATGGACCTGTAGGGTTCCGTAGGGGCCTGCAGGGTTTCGTAGGCACCTGCAGTGTTCTGTAAGAGCCCATAGGGTTTTAGTGAGGTTCCGTTGTGTTGCTAAGGGTCTTGTAGAGTGCTGTCGGGTCCTGGAGTATTCTGTAGGGTTCCAGAGGGGCTCGTAGGGTTCCGTCAAAATCTGTAGGCTTCCCTAGGGGCCCATAGAGTCCTGTAGATTTCCGTAGGGGCCTGTAGGGTCGTGTAAGTGCCCGCAGGGGTTGGTAGGAGCTTGTAGGGTGCCATATGTTTCCGGAGGGTTGTGTAGGGTTCCATAGGGGCCTGTGGTGTTCCCTAGGGGCCTGTAGAGTCTCGTACCGTTCCGTAGGGGCCTGTAGTGTTCCCTAGGGGCCTGTAGAGTCTCGTACAGTTCCGTAGGGTCCTGTAGGTTTCCATAAGCGCCCGCAGAGGTCTGAAGGGGCCCGTCCTGTTCCGTAAGGATCCATAGGGTTCCGTAGAGCTTCGTAGGTTCCCTAGAGGCCTGTAGAGTACTGCAGGAGCCAGTAGTGTTCTGTAGGGGCCCGTAGGGTTCCTTCCATAGGGGCTGGCAGTGTTCCGTAGGGGCCTCTAGGGTTGAGTAAGTGCCCGCAGGAGTCTGTGGGATTCTGTAAGGTTCCGGAGGGTTCTGCAGGGTTCCGTAGGGGCCCGTAGAGTTCCGTAGTGGCTGGTAAAGTTCCGTAGGGCCCTGTACCGTTCCGTAACTGTCTGCAAGGATCTTTAGGCTTCCGTAGGGGCTGGTAGGGTTCCATAAAGTTCCGTGGGTTCCTGCAGAGTTCTGCAAGTGCCCGCAAGGGCCTGTAGGGGCGCACAGTGTTTCTGTCAGGTTCCGTAGAGTTCCGTAGGGGCCATAGGTTTCCGTAGTTGCTGGTAGTATTCCGTAGGGGTCTGTAGGGTTCCGTAGGCACCTGCAGTGTTCTGTAGGAGCCCATAGGGTTTTAGTGAGGTTCTGTTGTGTCGCTAAGGGTCTTGTAGAGTGCTGTCGGGTCCTGGAGTATTCTGTAGGGTTCCAGAGGGGCTCGTAGGGTTCCGTCGAAATCTGTAGGCTTCCCTAGGGGCCCATAGAGTCCCGTAGATTTCCGTAGGGACCTGTAGGGTTGTGTAAGTGCCCGCAGGGGTTGGTAGGAGCTTGTAGGGTTCCATAAGTTTCCAGAGGGTTGTGTAGGGTTCCGTAGTGGTCTGTGGTGTTCCCTAGGGGCCTGTAGAGTCTCGTACAGTTCCGTAGGGTCCTGTAGGTTTCCATAAGCGCCCGCAGAGGTCTGAAGGGGCCCGTCCTGTTCCGTAAGGATCCACAGGGCTCCGTAGAGCTTCGTAGGTTTCCTAGAGGCCTGTAGAGTACCGCAGGAGCCAGTAGTGTTCTGTAGGGGCCCGTAGGGTTCCTTCCATAGGGGCTGGCAGTGTTCCGTAGGGGCCTCTAGGATTGTGTAAGTGCCCGCAGGAGTCTGTAGGAGTCTGTGGGATTCTGTAAGGTTCCGGAGGGTTCTGCAGGGTTCTGTAGGGGCCCGTAGAGTTCCATAGTGGCTGGTAAAGTTCCGTAGGGCCCTGTGGGGTTCTGTATGGACCTGTAGGGTTCCGTAGGGGCCTGCAGGGTTCTGTAAGTGCCCGCAGGTGTCTGTAGGGTTCCGTAGGGGCCTGCAGGGTTTCGTAGGCACCTGCAGTGTTCTGTAGGAGCCCATAGGGTTTTAGTGAGGTTCCGTTGTGTTGCTAAGGGTCTTGTAGAGTGCTGTCGGGTCCTGGAGTATTCTGTAGGGTTCCAGAGGGGCTCGTAGGGTTCCGTCAAAATCTGTGGGCTTCTCTAGGGGCCCATAGAGTCCCGTAGATTTCCGTAAGGGCCTGTAGGGTTGTGTAAGTGCCCGCAGGGGTTGTAGGGTGCCATATGTTTCCGGAGGGTTGTTTAGGGTTCCGTAGGGGCCTGTGGTGTTCCCTAGGGGCCTGTAGAGTCTCGTACAGTTCCGTAGGGGCCTGTAGTGTTCCCTAGGGGCCTGTAGAGTCTCGTACAGTTCGGTAGGGTCCTGTAGGTTTCCATAAGTGCCCGCAGAGGTCTGAAGGGGCCCGTACTGTTCCGTAAGGATCCATAGGGTTCCGTAGAGCTTCGTAGGTTCCCTAGAGGCCTGTAGAGTACTGCAGGAGCCAGTAGTGTTCTGTAGGGGCCCGTAGGGTTCCTTCCATAGGGGCTGGCAGTGTTCCGTAGGGGCCTCTAGGATTGTGTAAGTGCCCGCAGGAGTCTGTAGGAGTCTGTGGGATTCTGTAAGGTTCCGGAGGGTTCCGTAGGGGCCCGTAGAGTTCCGTAGTGGCTGGTAAAGTTCCGTAGGGCCCTGTGGGGTTCTGTATGGACCTGTAGGGTTCCGTAGGGGCCTGCAGGGTTCTGTAAGTGCCCGCAGGTGTCTGTAGGGTTCCGTAGGGGCCTGCAGGGTTTCGTAGGCACCTGCAGTGTTCTGTAGGAGCCCATAGGGTTTTAGTGAGGTTCCGTTGTGTTGCTAAGGGTCTTGTAGAGTGCTGTCGGGTCCTGGAGTATTCTGTAGGGTTCCAGAGGGGCTCGTAGGGTTCCGTCAAAATCTGTAGGCTTCCCTAGGGGCCCATAGAGTCCTGTAGATTTCCGTAGGGGCCTGTAGGGTTGTGTAAGTGCCCGCAGGGGTTGGTAGGAGCTTGTAGGGTTCCATAAGTTTCCAGAGGGTTGTGTAGGGTTCCGTAGTGGTCTGTGGTGTTCCCTAGGGGCCTGTAGAGTCTCGTACAGTTCCGTAGGGTCCTGTAGGTTTCCATAAGCGCCCGCAGAGGTCTGAAGGGGCCCGTCCTGTTCCGTAAGGATCCACAGGGCTCCGTAGAGCTTCGTAGGTTTCCTAGAGGCCTGTAGAGTACCGCAGGAGCCAGTAGTGTTCTGTAGGGGCCCGTAGGGTTCCTTCCATAGGGGCTGGCAGTGTTCCGTAGGGGCCTCTAGGATTGTGTAAGTGCCCGCAGGAGTCTGTAGGAGTCTGTGGGATTCTGTAAGGTTCCGGAGGGTTCTGCAGGGTTCCGTAGGGGCCCGTAGAGTTCCGTAGTGGCTGGTAAAGTTCCGTAGGGCCCTGTGGGGTTCTGTATGGACCTGTAGGGTTCCGTAGGGGCCTGCAGGGTTCTGTAAGTGCCCGCAGGTGTCTGTAGGGTTCCGTAGGCGCCTGCAGGGTTTCGTAGGCACCTGCAGTGTTCTGTAGGAGCCCATAGGGTTTTAGTGAGGTTCCGTTGTGTTGCTAAGGGTCTTGTAGAGTGCTGTCGGGTCCTGGAGTATTCTGTAGGGTTCCAGAGGGGCTCGTAGGGTTCCGTCAAAATCTGTGGGCTTCTCTAGGGGCCCATAGAGTCGCGTAGATTTCCGTAGGGGCCTGTAGGGTTGTGTAAGTGCCCGCAGGGGTTGTAGGGTGCCATATGTTTCCGGAGGGTTGTTTAGGGTTCCGTAGGGGCCTGTGGTGTTCCCTAGGGGCCTGTAGAGTCTCGTACAGTTCCGTAGGGGCCTGTAGTGTTCCCTAGGGGCCTGTAGAGTCTCGTACAGTTCCGTAGGGTCCTGTAGGTTTCCATAAGTGCCCGCAGAGGTCTGAAGGGGCCCGTACTGTTCCGTAAGGATCCACAGGGCTCCGTAGAGCTTCGTAGGTTCCCTAGAGGCCTGTAGAGTACTGCAGGAGCCAGTAGTGTTCTGTAGGGGCCCGTAGGGTTCCTTCCATAGGGGCTGGCAGTGTTCCGTAGGGGCCTCTAGGATTGTGTAAGTGCCCGCAGGAGTCTGTAGGAGTCTGTGGGATTCTGTAAGGTTCCGGAGGGTTCCGTAGGGGCCCGTAGAGTTCCGTAGTGGCTGGTAAAGTTCCGTAGGGCCCTGTGGGGTTCTGTATGGACCTGTAGGGTTCCGTAGGGGCCTGCAGGGTTCTGTAAGTGCCCGCAGGTGTCTGTAGGGTTCCGTAGGGGCCTGCAGGGTTTCGTAGGCACCTGCAGTGTTCTGTAAGAGCCCATAGGGTTTTAGTGAGGTTCCGTTGTGTTGCTAAGGGTCTTGTAGAGTGCTGTCGGGTCCTGGAGTATTCTGTAGGGTTCCAGAGGGGCTTGTAGGGTTCCGTCAAAATCTGTAGGCTTCCCTAGGGGCCCATAGAGTCCTGTAGATTTCCGTAGGGGCCTGTAGGGTTGTGTAAGTGCCCGCAGGGGTTGGTAGGAGCTTGTAGGGTGCCATATGTTTCCGGAGGGTTGTGTCGGGTTCCGTAGGGGCCTGTGGTGTTCCCTAGGGGCCTGTAGAGTCTCGTACAGTTCCGTAGGGGCCTGTAGTGTTCCCTAGGGGCCTGTAGAGTCTCGTACAGTTCCGTAGGGTCCTGTAGGTTTCCATAAGCGCCCGCAGAGGTCTGAAGGGGCCCGTCCTGTTCCGTAAGGATCCATAGGGTTCCGTAGAGCTTCGTAGGTTCCCTAGAGGCCTGTAGAGTACTGCAGGAGCCAGTAGTGTTCTGTAGGGGCCCGTAGGGTTCCTTCCATAGGGGCTGGCAGTGTTCCGTAGGGGCCTCTAGGGTTGAGTAAGTGCCCGCAGGAGTCTGTGGGATTCTGTAAGGTTCCGGAGGGTTCTGCAGGGTTCCGTAGGGGCCCGTAGAGTTCCGTAGTGGCTGGTAAAGTTCCGTAGGGCCCTGTGGGGTTCTGTATGGACCTGTAGGGTTCCGTAGGGGCCTGCAGGGTTCTGTAAGTGCCCGCAGGTGTCTGTAGGGTTCCGTAGGGGCCTGCAGGGTTTCGTAGGCACCTGCAGTGTTCTGTAGGAGCCCATAGGGTTTTAGTGAGGTTCCGTTGTGTTGCTAAGGGTCTTGTAGAGTGCTGTCGGGTCCTGGAGTATTCTGTAGGGTTCCAGAGGGGCTCGTAGGGTTCCGTCAAAATCTGTAGGCTTCCCTAGGGGCCCATAGAGTCCTGTAGATTTCCGTAGGGGCCTGTAGGGTTGTGTAAGTGCCCGCAGGGGTTGGTAGGAGCTTGTAGGGTTCCATAAGTTTCCAGAGGGTTGTGTAGGGTTCCGTAGTGGTCTGTGGTGTTCCCTAGGGGCCTGTAGAGTCTCTTACAGTTCCGTAGGGTCCTGTAGGTTTCCATAAGCGCCCGCAGAGGTCTGAAGGGGCCCGTCCTGTTCCGTAAGGATCCATAGGGTTCCGTAGAGCTTCGTAGGTTCCCTAGAGGCCTGTAGAGTACTGCAGGAGCCAGTAGTGTTCTGTAGGGGCCCGTAGGGTTCCTTCCATAGGGGCTGGCAGTGTTCCGTAGGGGCCTCTAGGGTTGAGTAAGTGCCCGCAGGAGTCTGTGGGATTCTGTAAGGTTCCGGAGGGTTCTGCAGGGTTCCGTAGGGGCCCGTAGAGTTCCGTAGTGGCTGGTAAAGTTCCGTAGGGCCCTGTGGGGTTCTGTATGGACCTGTAGGGTTCCGTAGGGGCCTGCAGGGTTCTGTAAGTGCCCGCAGGTGTCTGTAGGGTTCCGTAGGGGCCTGCAGGGTTTCGTAGGCACCTGCAGTGTTCTGTAGGAGCCCATAGGGTTTTAGTGAGGTTCCGTTGTGTTGCTAAGGGTCTTGTAGAGTGCTGTCGGGTCCTGGAGTATTCTGTAGGGTTCCAGAGGGGCTCGTAGGGTTCCGTCAAAATCTGTAGGCTTCCCTAGGGGCCCATAGAGTCCTGTAGATTTCCGTAGGGGCCTGTAGGGTTGTGTAAGTGCCCGCAGGGGTTGGTAGGAGCTTGTAGGGTTCCATAAGTTTCCAGAGGGTTGTGTAGGGTTCCGTAGTGGTCTGTGGTGTTCCCTAGGGGCCTGTAGAGTCTCGTACAGTTCCGTAGGGTCCTGTAGGTTTCCATAAGCGCCCGCAGAGGTCTGAAGGGGCCCGTCCTGTTCCGTAAGGATCCACAGGGCTCCGTAGAGCTTCGTAGGTTTCCTAGAGGCCTGTAGAGTACCGCAGGAGCCAGTAGTGTTCTGTAGGGGCCCGTAGGGTTCCTTCCATAGGGGCTGGCAGTGTTCCGTAGGGGCCTCTAGGATTGTGTAAGTGCCCGCAGGAGTCTGTAGGAGTCTGTGGGATTCTGTAAGGTTCCGGAGGGTTCTGCAGGGTTCCGTAGGGGCCCGTAGAGTTCCGTAGTGGCTGGTAAAGTTCCGTAGGGCCCTGTGGGGTTCTGTATGGACCTGTAGGGTTCCGTAGGGGCCTGCAGGGTTCTGTAAGTGCCCGCAGGTGTCTGTAGGGTTCCGTAGGCGCCTGCAGGGTTTCGTAGGCACCTGCAGTGTTCTGTAGGAGCCCATAGGGTTTTAGTGAGGTTCCGTTGTGTTGCTAAGGGTCTTGTAGAGTGCTGTCGGGTCCTGGAGTATTCTGTAGGGTTCCAGAGGGGCTCGTAGGGTTCCGTCAAAATCTGTGGGCTTCTCTAGGGGCCCATAGAGTCGCGTAGATTTCCGTAGGGGCCTGTAGGGTTGTGTAAGTGCCCGCAGGGGTTGTAGGGTGCCATATGTTTCCGGAGGGTTGTTTAGGGTTCCGTAGGGGCCTGTGGTGTTCCCTAGGGGCCTGTAGAGTCTCGTACAGTTCCGTAGGGGCCTGTAGTGTTCCCTAGGGGCCTGTAGAGTCTCGTACAGTTCCGTAGGGTCCTGTAGGTTTCCATAAGTGCCCGCAGAGGTCTGAAGGGGCCCGTACTGTTCCGTAAGGATCCACAGGGCTCCGTAGAGCTTCGTAGGTTCCCTAGAGGCCTGTAGAGTACTGCAGGAGCCAGTAGTGTTCTGTAGGGGCCCGTAGGGTTCCTTCCATAGGGGCTGGCAGTGTTCCGTAGGGGCCTCTAGGATTGTGTAAGTGCCCGCAGGAGTCTGTAGGAGTCTGTGGGATTCTGTAAGGTTCCGGAGGGTTCCGTAGGGGCCCGTAGAGTTCCGTAGTGGCTGGTAAAGTTCCGTAGGGCCCTGTGGGGTTCTGTATGGACCTGTAGGGTTCCGTAGGGGCCTGCAGGGTTCTGTAAGTGCCCGCAGGTGTCTGTAGGGTTCCGTAGGGGCCTGCAGGGTTTCGTAGGCACCTGCAGTGTTCTGTAAGAGCCCATAGGGTTTTAGTGAGGTTCCGTTGTGTTGCTAAGGGTCTTGTAGAGTGCTGTCGGGTCCTGGAGTATTCTGTAGGGTTCCAGAGGGGCTTGTAGGGTTCCGTCAAAATCTGTAGGCTTCCCTAGGGGCCCATAGAGTCCTGTAGATTTCCGTAGGGGCCTGTAGGGTTGTGTAAGTGCCCGCAGGGGTTGGTAGGAGCTTGTAGGGTGCCATATGTTTCCGGAGGGTTGTGTCGGGTTCCGTAGGGGCCTGTGGTGTTCCCTAGGGGCCTGTAGAGTCTCGTACAGTTCCGTAGGGGCCTGTAGTGTTCCCTAGGGGCCTGTAGAGTCTCGTACAGTTCCGTAGGGTCCTGTAGGTTTCCATAAGCGCCCGCAGAGGTCTGAAGGGGCCCGTCCTGTTCCGTAAGGATCCATAGGGTTCCGTAGAGCTTCGTAGGTTCCCTAGAGGCCTGTAGAGTACTGCAGGAGCCAGTAGTGTTCTGTAGGGGCCCGTAGGGTTCCTTCCATAGGGGCTGGCAGTGTTCCGTAGGGGCCTCTAGGGTTGAGTAAGTGCCCGCAGGAGTCTGTGGGATTCTGTAAGGTTCCGGAGAGTTCTGCAGGGTTCCGTAGGGGCCCGTAGAGTTCCGTAGTGGCTGGTAAAGTTCCGTAGGGCCCTGTGGGGTTCTGTATGGACCTGTAGGGTTCCGTAGGGGCCTGCAGGGTTCTGTAAGTGCCCGCAGGTGTCTGTAGGGTTCCGTAGGGGCCTGCAGGGTTTCGTAGGCACCTGCAGTGTTCTGTAGGAGCCCATAGGGTTTTAGTGAGGTTCCGTTGTGTTGCTAAGGGTCTTGTAGAGTGCTGTCGGGTCCTGGAGTATTCTGTAGGGTTCCAGAGGGGCTCGTAGGGTTCCGTCAAAATCTGTAGGCTTCCCTAGGGGCCCATAGAGTCCTGTAGATTTCCGTAGGGGCCTGTAGGGTTGTGTAAGTGCCCGCAGGGGTTGGTAGGAGCTTGTAGGGTTCCATAAGTTTCCAGAGGGTTGTGTAGGGTTCCGTAGTGGTCTGTGGTGTTCCCTAGGGGCCTGTAGAGTCTCTTACAGTTCCGTAGGGTCCTGTAGGTTTCCATAAGCGCCCGCAGAGGTCTGAAGGGGCCCGTCCTGTTCCGTAAGGATCCATAGGGTTCCGTAGAGCTTCGTAGGTTCCCTAGAGGCCTGTAGAGTACTGCAGGAGCCAGTAGTGTTCTGTAGGGGCCCGTAGGGTTCCTTCCATAGGGGCTGGCAGTGTTCCGTAGGGGCCTCTAGGGTTGAGTAAGTGCCCGCAGGAGTCTGTGGGATTCTGTAAGGTTCCGGAGGGTTCTGCAGGGTTCCGTAGGGGCCCGTAGAGTTCCGTAGTGGCTGGTAAAGTTCCGTAGGGCCCTGTGGGGTTCTGTATGGACCTGTAGGGTTCCGTAGGGGCCTGCAGGGTTCTGTAAGTGCCCGCAGGTGTCTGTAGGGTTCCGTAGGGGCCTGCAGGGTTTCGTAGGCACCTGCAGTGTTCTGTAGGAGCCCATAGGGTTTTAGTGAGGTTCCGTTGTGTTGCTAAGGGTCTTGTAGAGTGCTGTCGGGTCCTGGAGTATTCTGTAGGGTTCCAGAGGGGCTCGTAGGGTTCCGTCAAAATCTGTAGGCTTCCCTAGGGGCCCATAGAGTCCCGTAGATTTCCGTAGGGGCCTGTAGGGTTGTGTAAGTGCCCGCAGGGGTTGGTAGGAGCTTGTAGGGTTCCATAAGTTTCCAGAGGGTTGTGTAGGGTTCCGTAGTGGTCTGTGGTGTTCCCTAGGGGCCTGTAGAGTCTCGTACAGTTCCGTAGGGTCCTGTAGGTTTCCATAAGCGCCTGCAGAGGTCTGAAGGGGCCCGTCCTGTTCCGTAAGGATCCACAGGGCTCCGTAGAGCTTCGTAGGTTTCCTAGAGGCCTGTAGAGTACCGCAGGAGCCAGTAGTGTTCTGTAGGGGCCCGTAGGGTTCCTTCCATAGGGGCTGGCAGTGTTCCGTAGGGGCCTCTAGGATTGTGTAAGTGCCCGCAGGAGTCTGTAAAAGTCTGTGGGATTCTGTAAGGTTCCGGAGGGTTCTGCAGGGTTCCGTAGGGGCCCGTAGAGTTCCGTAGTGGCTGGTAAAGTTCCGTAGGGCCCTGTGGGGTTCTGCATGGACCTGTAGGGTTCCGTAGGGGCCTGCAGGGTTTCGTAGGCACCTGCAGTGTTCTGTAGGAGCCCATAGGGTTTTAGTGAGGTTCCGTTGTGTTGCTAAGGGTCTTGTAGAGTGCTGTCGGGTCCTGGAGTATTCTGTAGGGTTCCAGAGGGGCTCGTAGGGTTCCGTCAAAATCTGTAGGCTTCCCTAGGGGCCCATAGAGTCCCGTAGATTTCCGTAGGGGCCTGTAGGGTTGTGTAAGTGCCCGCAGGGGTTGGTAGGAGCTTGTAGGGTTCCATAAGTTTCCAGAGGGTTGTTTAGGGTTCCGTAGTGGTCTGGGGTGTTCCCTAGGAGCCTGTAGAGTCTCGCACTGTTCCGTTGGGGCCTGTGGTGTTCCCTAGGGGCCTGTAGAGTCTCGTACAGTTCCGTAGGGTCCTGTAGGTTTCCATAAGCGCCCGCAGAGGTCTGAAGGGGCCCGTCCTGTTCCGTAAGGATCCACAGGGCTCCGTAGAGCTTCGTAGGTTTCCTAGAGGCCTGTAGAGTACCGCAGGAGCCAGTAGTGTTCTGTAGGGGCCCGTAGGGTTCCTTCCATAGGGGCTGGCAGTGTTCCGTAGGGGCCTCTAGGATTGTGTAAGTGCCCGCAGGAGTCTGTAGGAGTCTGTGGGATTCTGTAAGGTTCTGCAGGGTTCCGTAGGGGCCCGTAGAGTTCCGTAGTGGCTGGTAAAGTTCCGTAGGGCCCTGTGGGGTTCTGTATGGACCTGTAGGGTTCCGTAGGGGCCTGCAGGGTTCTGTAAGTGCCCGCAGGTGTCTGTAGGGTTCCGTAGGGGCCTGCAGGGTTTCGTAGGCACCTGCAGTGTTCTGTAGGAGCCCATAGGGTTTTAGTGAGGTTCCGTTGTGTTGCTAAGGGTCTTGTAGAGTGCTGTCGGGTCCTGGAGTATTCTGTAGGGTTCCAGAGGGGCTCGTAGGGTTCCGTCAAAATCTGTAGGCTTCCCTAGGGGCCCATAGAGTCCTGTAGATTTCCGTAGGGGCCTGTAGGGTTGTGTAAGTGCCCGCAGGGGTTGGTAGGAGCTTGTAGGGTGCCATATGTTTCCGAAGGGTTGTGTAGGGTTCCGTAGGGGCCTGTAGTGTTCCCTAGGGGCCTGTAGAGTCTCGTACCGTTCCGTAGGGGCCTGTAGTGTTCCCTAGGGGCCTGTAGAGTCTCGTACAGTTCCGTAGGGTCCTGTAGGTTTCCATAAGTGCCCGCAGAGGTCTGAAGGGGCCCGTCCTGTTCCGTAAGGATCCATAGGGTTCCGTAGAGCTTCGTAGGTTCCCTAGAGGCCTGTAGAGTACTGCAGGAGCCAGTAGTGTTCTGTAGCGGCCCGTAGGGTTCCTTCCATAGGGGCTGGCAGTGTTCCGTAGGGGCCTCTAGGATTGTGTAAGTGCCCGCAGGAGTCTGTAGGAGTCTGTGGGATTCTGTAAGGTTCCGGAGGGTTCCGTAGGGGCCCGTAGAGTTCCGTAGTGGCTGGTAAAGTTCCGTAGGGCCCTGTGGGGTTCTGTATGGACCTGTAGGGTTCCGTAGGGGCCTGCAGGGTTTCGTAGGCACCTGCAGTGTTCTGTAAGAGCCCATAGGGTTTTAGTGAGGTTCCGTTGTGTTGCTAAGGGTCTTGTAGAGTGCTGTCAGGTCCTGGAGTATTCTGTAGGGTTCCAGAGGGGCTCGTAGGGTTCCGTCAAAATCTGTAGGCTTCCCTAGGGGCCCATAGAGTCCTGTAGATTTCCGTAGGGGCCTGTAGGGTCGTGTAAGTGCCCGCAGGGGTTGGTAGGAGCTTGTAGGGTGCCATATGTTTCCGGAGGGTTGTGTAGGGTTCCATAGGGGCCTGTGGTGTTCCCTAGGGGCCTGTAGAGTCTCGTACCGTTCCGTAGGGGCCTGTAGTGTTCCCTAGGGGCCTGTAGAGTCTCGTACAGTTCCGTAGGGTCCTGTAGGTTTCCATAAGCGCCCGCAGAGGTCTGAAGGGGCCCGTCCTGTTCCGTAAGGATCCATAGGGTTCCGTAGAGCTTCGTAGGTTCCCTAGAGGCCTGTAGAGTACTGCAGGAGCCAGTAGTGTTCTGTAGGGGCCCGTAGGGTTCCTTCCATAGGGGCTGGCAGTGTTCCGTAGGGGCCTCTAGGGTTGAGTAAGTGCCCGCAGGAGTCTGTGGGATTCTGTAAGGTTCCGGAGGGTTCTGCAGGGTTCCGTAGGGGCCCGTAGAGTTCCGTAGTGGCTGGTAAAGTTCCGTAGGGCCCTGTACCGTTCCGTAACTGTCTGCAAGGATCTTTAGGCTTCCGTAGGGGCTGGTAGGGTTCCATAAAGTTCCGTGGGTTCCTGCAGAGTTCTGCAAGTGCCCGCAAGGGCCTGTAGGGGCGCACAGTGTTTCTGTCAGGTTCCGTAGAGTTCCGTAGGGGCCATAGGTTTCCGTAGTTGCTGGTAGTATTCCGTAGGGGTCTGTAGGGTTCCGTAGGCACCTGCAGTGTTCTGTAGGAGCCCATAGGGTTTTAGTGAGGTTCTGTTGTGTCGCTAAGGGTCTTGTAGAGTGCTGTCGGGTCCTGGAGTATTCTGTAGGGTTCCAGAGGGGCTCGTAGGGTTCCGTCGAAATCTGTAGGCTTCCCTAGGGGCCCATAGAGTCCCGTAGATTTCCGTAGGGACCTGTAGGGTTGTGTAAGTGCCCGCAGGGGTTGGTAGGAGCTTGTAGGGTGCCATAAGTTTCCAGAGGGTTGTGTAGGGTTCCGTAGTGGTCTGTGGTGTTCCCTAGGGGCCTGTAGAGTCTCGTACAGTTCCGTAGGGTCCTGTAGGTTTCCATAAGCGCCTGCAGAGGTCTGAAGGGGCCCGTCCTGTTCCGTAAGGATCCACAGGGCTCCGTAGAGCTTCGTAGGTTTCCTAGAGGCCTGTAGAGTACCGCAGGAGCCAGTAGTGTTCTGTAGGGGCCCGTAGGGTTCCTTCCATAGGGGCTGGCAGTGTTCCGTAGGGGCCTCTAGGATTGTGTAAGTGCCCGCAGGAGTCTGTAAAAGTCTGTGGGATTCTGTAAGGTTCCGGAGGGTTCTGCAGGGTTCCGTAGGGGCCCGTAGAGTTCCGTAGTGGCTGGTAAAGTTCCGTAGGGCCCTGTGGGGTTCTGCATGGACCTGTAGGGTTCCGTAGGGGCCTGCAGGGTTTCGTAGGCACCTGCAGTGTTCTGTAGGAGCCCATAGGGTTTTAGTGAGGTTCCGTTGTGTTGCTAAGGGTCTTGTAGAGTGCTGTCGGGTCCTGGAGTATTCTGTAGGGTTCCAGAGGGGCTCGTAGGGTTCCGTCAAAATCTGTAGGCTTCCCTAGGGGCCCATAGAGTCCTGTAGATTTCCGTAGGAGCCTGTAGGGTTGTGTAAGTGCCCGCAGGGGTTGGTAGGAGCTTGTAGGGTTCCATAAGTTTCCAGAGGGTTGTGTAGGGTTCCGTAGTGGTCTGTGGTGTTCCCTAGGGGCCTGTAGAGTCTCGTACAGTTCCGTAGGGTCCTGTAGGTTTCCATAAGCGCCTGCAGAGGTCTGAAGGGGCCCGTCCTGTTCCGTAAGGATCCACAGGGCTCCGTAGAGCTTCGTAGGTTTCCTAGAGGCCTGTAGAGTACCGCAGGAGCCAGTAGTGTTCTGTAGGGGCCCGTAGGGTTCCTTCCATAGGGGCTGGCAGTGTTCCGTAGGGGCCTCTAGGATTGTGTAAGTGCCCGCAGGAGTCTGTAGGAGTCTGTGGGATTCTGTAAGGTTCTGCAGGGTTCCGTAGGGGCCCGTAGAGTTCCGTAGTGGCTGGTAAAGTTCCGTAGGGCCCTGTGGGGTTCTGTATGGACCTGTAGGGTTCCGTAGGGGCCTGCAGGGTTCTGTAAGTGCCCGCAGGTGTCTGTAGGGTTCCGTAGGGGCCTGCAGGGTTTCGTAGGCACCTGCAGTGTTCTGTAGGAGCCCATAGGGTTTTAGTGAGGTTCCGTTGTGTTGCTAAGGGTCTTGTAGAGTGCTGTCGGGTCCTGGAGTATTCTGTAGGGTTCCAGAGGGGCTCGTAGGGTTCCGTCAAAATCTGTAGGCTTCCCTAGGGGCCCATAGAGTCCTGTAGATTTCCGTAGGGGCCTGTAGGGTTGTGTAAGTGCCCGCAGGGGTTGGTAGGAGCTTGTAGGGTGCCATATGTTTCCGAAGGGTTGTGTAGGGTTCCGTAGGGGCCTGTAGTGTTCCCTAGGGGCCTGTAGAGTCTCGTACCGTTCCGTAGGGGCCTGTAGTGTTCCCTAGGGGCCTGTAGAGTCTCGTACAGTTCCGTAGGGTCCTGTAGGTTTCCATAAGTGCCCGCAGAGGTCTGAAGGGGCCCGTACTGTTCCGTAAGGATCCATAGGGTTCCGTAGAGCTTCGTAGGTTCCCTAGAGGCCTGTAGAGTACTGCAGGAGCCAGTAGTGTTCTGTAGCGGCCCGTAGGGTTCCTTCCATAGGGGCTGGCAGTGTTCCGTAGGGGCCTCTAGGGTTGAGTAAGTGCCCGCAGGAGTCTGTAGGAGTCTGTGGGATTCTGTAAGGTTCCGGAGGGTTCTGCAGGGTTCCGTAGGGGCCCGTAGAGTTCCGTAGTGGCTGGTAAAGTTCCGTAGGGCCCTGTACCGTTCCGTAACTGTCTGCAAGGATCTTTAGGCTTCCGTAGGGGCTGGTAGGGTTCCATAAAGTTCCGTGGGTTCCTGCAGAGTTCTGCAAGTGCCCGCAAGGGCCTGTAGGGGCGCACAGTGTTTCTGTCAGGTTCCGTAGAGTTCCGTAGGGGCCATAGGTTTCCGTAGTGGCTGGTAGTATTCCGTAGGGGTCTGTAGGGTTCCGTAGGCACCTGCAGTGTTCTGTAGGAGCCCATAGGGTTTTAGTGAGGTTCTGTTGTGTCGCTAAGGGTCTTGTAGAGTGCTGTCGGGTCCTGGAGTATTCTGTAGGGTTCCAGAGGGGCTCGTAGGGTTCCGTCAAAATCTGTGGGCTTCTCTAGGGGCCCATAGCGTCCCGTAGATTTCCGTAGGGGCCTGTAGGGTTGTGTAAGTGCCCGCAGGGGTTGTAGGGTGCCATATGTTTCTGGAGGGTTGTTTAGGGTTCTGTAGGGGCCTGTGGTGTTCCCTAGGGGCCTGTAGAGTCTCGTACAGTTCCGTAGGGGCCTGTAGTGTTCCCTAGGGGCCTGTAGAGTCTCGTACAGTTCGGTAGGGTCCTGTAGGTTTCCATAAGTGCCCGCAGAGGTCTGAAGGGGCCCGTCCTGTTCCGTAAGGATCCATAGGGTTCCGTAGAGCTTCGTAGGTTCCCTAGAGGCCTGTAGAGTACTGCAGGAGCCAGTAGTGTTCTGTAGGGGCCCGTAGGGTTCCTTCCATAGGGGCTGGCAGTGTTCCGTAGGGGCCTCTAGGATTGTGTAAGTGCCCGCAGGAGTCTGTAGGAGTCTGTGGGATTCTGTAAGGTTCCGGAGGGTTCCGTAGGGGCCCGTAGAGTTCCGTAGTGGCTGGTAAAGTTCCGTAGGGCCCTGTGGGGTTCTGTATGGACCTGTAGGGTTCCGTAGGGGCCTGCAGGGTTTCGTAGGCACCTGCAGTGTTCTGTAAGAGCCCATAGGGTTTTAGTGAGGTTCCGTTGTGTTGCTAAGGGTCTTGTAGAGTGCTGTCAGGTCCTGGAGTATTCTGTAGGGTTCCAGAGGGGCTCGTAGGGTTCCGTCAAAATCTGTAGGCTTCCCTAGGGGCCCATAGAGTCCTGTAGATTTCCGTAGGGGCCTGTAGGGTCGTGTAAGTGCCCGCAGGGGTTGGTAGGAGCTTGTAGGGTGCCATATGTTTCCGGAGGGTTGTGTAGGGTTCCATAGGGGCCTGTGGTGTTCCCTAGGGGCCTGTAGAGTCTCGTACCGTTCCGTAGGGGCCTGTAGTGTTCCCTAGGGGCCTGTAGAGTCTCGTACAGTTCCGTAGGGTCCTGTAGGTTTCCATAAGCGCCCGCAGAGGTCTGAAGGGGCCCGTCCTGTTCCGTAAGGATCCATAGGGTTCCGTAGAGCTTCGTAGGTTCCCTAGAGGCCTGTAGAGTACTGCAGGAGCCAGTAGTGTTCTGTAGGGGCCCGTAGGGTTCCTTCCATAGGGGCTGGCAGTGTTCCGTAGGGGCCTCTAGGGTTGAGTAAGTGCCCGCAGGAGTCTGTGGGATTCTGTAAGGTTCCGGAGGGTTCTGCAGGGTTCCGTAGGGGCCCGTAGAGTTCCGTAGTGGCTGGTAAAGTTCCGTAGGGCCCTGTACCGTTCCGTAACTGTCTGCAAGGATCTTTAGGCTTCCGTAGGGGCTGGTAGGGTTCCATAAAGTTCCGTGGGTTCCTGCAGAGTTCTGCAAGTGCCCGCAAGGGCCTGTAGGGGCGCACAGTGTTTCTGTCAGGTTCCGTAGAGTTCCGTAGGGGCCATAGGTTTCCGTAGTTGCTGGTAGTATTCCGTAGGGGTCTGTAGGGTTCCGTAGGCACCTGCAGTGTTCTGTAGGAGCCCATAGGGTTTTAGTGAGGTTCTGTTGTGTCGCTAAGGGTCTTGTAGAGTGCTGTCGGGTCCTGGAGTATTCTGTAGGGTTCCAGAGGGGCTCGTAGGGTTCCGTCGAAATCTGTAGGCTTCCCTAGGGGCCCATAGAGTCCCGTAGATTTCCGTAGGGACCTGTAGGGTTGTGTAAGTGCCCGCAGGGGTTGGTAGGAGCTTGTAGGGTTCCATAAGTTTCCAGAGGGTTGTGTAGGGTTCCGTAGTGGTCTGTGGTGTTCCCTAGGGGCCTGTAGAGTCTCGTACAGTTCCGTAGGGTCCTGTAGGTTTCCATAAGCGCCCGCAGAGGTCTGAAGGGGCCCGTCCTGTTCCGTAAGGATCCACAGGGCTCCGTAGAGCTTCGTAGGTTTCCTAGAGGCCTGTAGAGTACCGCAGGAGCCAGTAGTGTTCTGTAGGGGCCCGTAGGGTTCCTTCCATAGGGGCTGGCAGTGTTCCGTAGGGGCCTCTAGGATTGTGTAAGTGCCCGCAGGAGTCTGTAGGAGTCTGTGGGATTCTGTAAGGTTCCGGAGGGTTCTGCAGGGTTCCGTAGGGGCCCGTAGAGTTCCGTAGTGGCTGGTAAAGTTCCGTAGGGCCCTGTGGGGTTCTGTATGGACCTGTAGGGTTCCGTAGGGGCCTGCAGGGTTCTGTAAGTGCCCGCAGGTGTCTGTAGGGTTCCGTAGGCGCCTGCAGGGTTTCGTAGGCACCTGCAGTGTTCTGTAGGAGCCCATAGGGTTTTAGTGAGGTTCCGTTGTGTTGCTAAGGGTCTTGTAGAGTGCTGTCGGGTCCTGGAGTATTCTGTAGGGTTCCAGAGGGGCTCGTAGGGTTCCGTCAAAATCTGTGGGCTTCTCTAGGGGCCCATAGAGTCGCGTAGATTTCCGTAGGGGCCTGTAGGGTTGTGTAAGTGCCCGCAGGGGTTGTAGGGTGCCATATGTTTCCGGAGGGTTGTTTAGGGTTCCGTAGGGGCCTGTGGTGTTCCCTAGGGGCCTGTAGAGTCTCGTACAGTTCCGTAGGGGCCTGTAGTGTTCCCTAGGGGCCTGTAGAGTCTCGTACAGTTCGGTAGGGTCCTGTAGGTTTCCATAAGTGCCCGCAGAGGTCTGAAGGGGCCCGTCCTGTTCCGTAAGGATCCACAGGGCTCCGTAGAGCTTCGTAGGTTCCCTAGAGGCCTGTAGAGTACTGCAGGAGCCAGTAGTGTTCTGTAGGGGCCCGTAGGGTTCCTTCCATAGGGGCTGGCAGTGTTCCGTAGGGGCCTCTAGGATTGTGTAAGTGCCCGCAGGAGTCTGTAGGAGTCTGTGGGATTCTGTAAGGTTCCGGAGGGTTCCGTAGGGGCCCGTAGAGTTCCGTAGTGGCTGGTAAAGTTCCGTAGGGCCCTGTGGGGTTCTGTATGGACCTGTAGGGTTCCGTAGGGGCCTGCAGGGTTCTGTAAGTGCCCGCAGGTGTCTGTAGGGTTCCGTAGGGGCCTGCAGGGTTTCGTAGGCACCTGCAGTGTTCTGTAGGAGCCCATAGGGTTTTAGTGAGGTTCCGTTGTGTTGCTAAGGGTCTTGTAGAGTGCTGTCGGGTCCTGGAGTATTCTGTAGGGTTCCAGAGGGGCTCGTAGGGTTCCGTCAAAATCTGTAGGCTTCCCTAGGGGCCCATAGAGTCCTGTAGATTTCCGTAGGGGCCTGTAGGGTTGTGTAAGTGCCCGCAGGGGTTGGTAGGAGCTTGTAGGGTGCCATATGTTTCCGGAGGGTTGTGTAGGGTTCCGTAGGGGCCTGTGGTGTTCCCTAGGGGCCTGTAGAGTCTCGTACAGTTCCGTAGGGGCCTGTAATGTTCCCTAGGGGCCTGTAGAGTCTTGTACAGTTCCGTAGGGTCCTGTAGGTTTCCATAAGCGCCCGCAGAGGTCTGAAGGGGCCCGTCCTGTTCCGTAAGGATCCATAGGGTTCCGTAGAGCTTCGTAGGTTCCCTAGAGGCCTGTAGAGTACTGCAGGAGCCAGTAGTGTTCTGTAGGGGCCCGTAGGGTTCCTTCCATAGGGGCTGGCAGTGTTCCGTAGGGGCCTCTAGGGTTGAGTAAGTGCCCGCAGGAGTCTGTGGGATTCTGTAAGGTTCCGGAGGGTTCTGCAGGGTTCCGTAGGGGCCCGTAGAGTTCCGTAGTGGCTGGTAAAGTTCCGTAGGGCCCTGTGGGGTTCTGTATGGACCTGTAGGGTTCCGTAGGGGCCTGCAGGGTTCTGTAAGTGCCCGCAGGTGTCTGTAGGGTTCCGTAGGGGCCTGCAGGGTTTCGTAGGCACCTGCAGTGTTCTGTAGGAGCCCATAGGGTTTTAGTGAGGTTCCGTTGTGTTGCTAAGGGTCTTGTAGAGTGCTGTCGGGTCCTGGAGTATTCTGTAGGGTTCCAGAGGGGCTCGTAGGGTTCCGTCAAAATCTGTAGGCTTCCCTAGGGGCCCATAGAGTCCTGTAGATTTCCGTAGGGGCCTGTAGGGTTGTGTAAGTGCCCGCAGGGGTTGGTAGGAGCTTGTAGGGTGCCATATGTTTCCGGAGGGTTGTGTAGGGTTCCGTAGGGGCCTGTGGTGTTCCCTAGGGGCCTGTAGAGTCTCGTACAGTTCCGTAGGGGCCTGTAGTGTTCCCTAGGGGCCTGTAGAGTCTCGTACAGTTCCGTAGGGTCCTGTAGGTTTCCATAAGCGCCCGCAGAGGTCTGAAGGGGCCCGTCCTGTTCCGTAAGGATCCATAGGGTTCCGTAGAGCTTCGTAGGTTCCCTAGAGGCCTGTAGAGTACTGCAGGAGCCAGTAGTGTTCTGTAGGGGCCCGTAGGGTTCCTTCCATAGGGGCTGGCAGTGTTCCGTAGGGGCCTCTAGGGTTGAGTAAGTGCCCGCAGGAGTCTGTGGGATTCTGTAAGGTTCCGGAGGGTTCTGCAGGGTTCCGTAGGGGCCCGTAGAGTTCCGTAGTGGCTGGTAAAGTTCCGTAGGGCCCTGTGGGGTTCTGTATGGACCTGTAGGGTTCCGTAGGGGCCTGCAGGGTTCTGTAAGTGCCCGCAGGTGTCTGTAGGGTTCCGTAGGGGCCTGCAGGGTTTCGTAGGCACCTGCAGTGTTCTGTAGGAGCCCATAGGGTTTTAGTGAGGTTCCGTTGTGTTGCTAAGGGTCTTGTAGAGTGCTGTCGGGTCCTGGAGTATTCTGTAGGGTTCCAGAGGGGCTCGTAGGGTTCCGTCAAAATCTGTAGGCTTCCCTAGGGGCCCATAGAGTCCTGTAGATTTCCGTAGGGGCCTGTAGGGTTGTGTAAGTGCCCGCAGGGGTTGGTAGGAGCTTGTAGGGTGCCATAAGTTTCCAGAGGGTTGTGTAGGGTTCCGTAGTGGTCTGTGGTGTTCCCTAGGGGCCTGTAGAGTCTCTTACAGTTCCGTAGGGTCCTGTAGGTTTCCATAAGCGCCCGCAGAGGTCTGAAGGGGCCCGTCCTGTTCCGTAAGGATCCATAGGGTTCCGTAGAGCTTCGTAGGTTCCCTAGAGGCCTGTAGAGTACTGCAGGAGCCAGTAGTGTTCTGTAGGGGCCCGTAGGGTTCCTTCCATAGGGGCTGGCAGTGTTCCGTAGGGGCCTCTAGGGTTGAGTAAGTGCCCGCAGGAGTCTGTGGGATTCTGTAAGGTTCCGGAGGGTTCTGCAGGGTTCCGTAGGGGCCCGTAGAGTTCCGTAGTGGCTGGTAAAGTTCCGTAGGGCCCTGTGGGGTTCTGTATGGACCTGTAGGGTTCCGTAGGGGCCTGCAGGGTTCTGTAAGTGCCCGCAGGTGTCTGTAGGGTTCCGTAGGGGCCTGCAGGGTTTCGTAGGCACCTGCAGTGTTCTGTAGGAGCCCATAGGGTTTTAGTGAGGTTCCGTTGTGTTGCTAAGGGTCTTGTAGAGTGCTGTCGGGTCCTGGAGTATTCTGTAGGGTTCCAGAGGGGCTCGTAGGGTTCCGTCAAAATCTGTAGGCTTCCCTAGGGGCCCATAGAGTCCTGTAGATTTCCGTAGGGGCCTGTAGGGTTGTGTAAGTGCCCGCAGGGGTTGGTAGGAGCTTGTAGGGTTCCATAAGTTTCCAGAGGGTTGTGTAGGGTTCCGTAGTGGTCTGTGGTGTTCCCTAGGGGCCTGTAGAGTCTCGTACAGTTCCGTAGGGTCCTGTAGGTTTCCATAAGCGCCCGCAGAGGTCTGAAGGGGCCCGTCCTGTTCCGTAAGGATCCACAGGGCTCCGTAGAGCTTCGTAGGTTTCCTAGAGGCCTGTAGAGTACCGCAGGAGCCAGTAGTGTTCTGTAGGGGCCCGTAGGGTTCCTTCCATAGGGGCTGGCAGTGTTCCGTAGGGGCCTCTAGGATTGTGTAAGTGCCCGCAGGAGTCTGTAAAAGTCTGTGGGATTCTGTAAGGTTCCGGAGGGTTCTGCAGGGTTCCGTAGGGGCCCGTAGAGTTCCGTAGTGGCTGGTAAAGTTCCGTAGGGCCCTGTGGGGTTCTGCATGGACCTGTAGGGTTCCGTAGGGGCCTGCAGGGTTTCGTAGGCACCTGCAGTGTTCTGTAGGAGCCCATAGGGTTTTAGTGAGGTTCCGTTGTGTTGCTAAGGGTCTTGTAGAGTGCTGTCGGGTCCTGGAGTATTCTGTAGGGTTCCAGAGGGGCTCGTAGGGTTCCGTCAAAATCTGTAGGCTTCCCTAGGGGCCCATAGAGTCCCGTAGATTTCCGTAGGAGCCTGTAGGGTTGTGTAAGTGCCCGCAGGGGTTGGTAGGAGCTTGTAGGGTTCCATAAGTTTCCAGAGGGTTGTGTAGGGTTCCGTAGTGGTCTGTGGTGTTCCCTAGGGGCCTGTAGAGTCTCGTACAGTTCCGTAGGGTCCTGTAGGTTTCCATAAGCGCCTGCAGAGGTCTGAAGGGGCCCGTCCTGTTCCGTAAGGATCCACAGGGCTCCGTAGAGCTTCGTAGGTTTCCTAGAGGCCTGTAGAGTACCGCAGGAGCCAGTAGTGTTCTGTAGGGGCCCGTAGGGTTCCTTCCAGAGGGGCTGGCAGTGTTCCGTAGGGGCCTCTAGGATTGTGTAAGTGCCCGCAGGAGTCTGTAAAAGTCTGTGGGATTCTGTAAGGTTCCGGAGGGTTCTGCAGGGTTCCGTAGGGGCCCGTAGAGTTCCGTAGTGGCTGGTAAAGTTCCGTAGGGCCCTGTGGGGTTCTGTATGGACCTGTAGGGTTCCGTAGGGGCCTGCAGGGTTCTGTAAGTGCCCGCAGGTGTCTGTAGGGTTCCGTAGGGGCCTGCAGGGTTTCGTAGGCACCTGCAGTGTTCTGTAGGAGCCCATAGGGTTTTAGTGAGGTTCCGTTGTGTTGCTAAGGGTCTTGTAGAGTGCTGTCGGGTCCTGGAGTATTCTGTAGGGTTCCAGAGGGGCTCGTAGGGTTCCGTCAAAATCTGTAGGCTTCCCTAGGGGCCCATAGAGTCCTGTAGATTTCCGTAGGGGCCTGTAGGGTTGTGTAAGTGCCCGCAGGGGTTGGTAGGAGCTTGTAGGGTGCCATAAGTTTCCAGAGGGTTGTGTAGGGTTCCGTAGTGGTCTGTGGTGTTCCCTAGGGGCCTGTAGAGTCTCGTACAGTTCCGTAGGGTCCTGTAGGTTTCCATAAGCGCCCGCAGAGGTCTGAAGGGGCCCGTACTGTTCCGTAAGGATCCACAGGGCTCCGTAGAGCTTCGTAGGTTTCCTAGAGGCCTGTAGAGTACTGCAGGAGCCAGTAGTGTTCTGTAGGGGCCCGTAGGGTTCCTTCCAGAGGGGCTGGCAGTGTTCCGTAGGGGCCTCTAGGATTGTGTAAGTGCCCGCAGGAGTCTGTAGGAGTCTGTGGGATTCTGTAAGGTTCCGGAGGGTTCTGCAGGGTTCCCTAGGGGCCCGTAGAGTTCCGTAGTGGCTGGTAAAGTTCCGTAGGGCCCTGTGGGGTTCTGTATGGACCTGTAGGGTTCCGTAGGGGCCTGCAGGGTTCTGTAAGTGCCCGCAGGTGTCTGTAGGGTTCCGTAGGGGCCTGCAGGGTTTCGTAGGCACCTGCAGTGTTCTGTAGGAGCCCATAGGGTTTTAGTGAGGTTCCGTTGTGTTGCTAAGGGTCTTGTAGAGTGCTGTAAGGTCCTGGAGTATTCTGTAGGGTTCCAGAGGGGCTCGTAGGGTTCCGTCAAAATCTGTGGGCTTCTCTAGGGGCCCATAGAGTCGCGTAGATTTCCGTAGGGGCCTGTAGGGTTGTGTAAGTGCCCGCAGGGGTTGTAGGGTGCCATATGTTTCCGGAGGGTTGTTTAGGGTTCCGTAGGGGCCTGTGGTGTTCCCTAGGGGCCTGTAGAGTCTCGTACCATTCCGTAGGGGCCTGTAGTGTTCCCTAGGGGCCTGTAGAGTCTCGTACAGTTCCGTAGGGTCCTGTAGGTTTCCATAAGCGCCCGCAGAGGTCTGAAGGGGCCCGTACTGTTCCGTAAGGATCCATAGGGTTCCGTAGAGCTTCGTAGGTTTCCTAGAGGCCTGTAGAGTACCGCAGGAGCCAGTAGTGTTCTGTAGGGGCCCGTAGGGTTCCTTCCATAGGGGCTGGCAGTGTTCCGTAGGGGCCTCTAGGATTGTGTAAGTGCCCGCAGGAGTCTGTAGGAGTCTGTGGGATTCTGTAAGGTTCCGGAGGTTTCTGCAGGGTTCCGTAGGGGCCCGTAGAGTTCCGTAGTGGCTGGTAAAGTTCCGTAGGGCCCTGTGGGGTTCTGTATGGACCTGTAGGGTTCCGTAGGGGCCTGCAGGGTTCTGTAAGTGCCCGCAGGTGTCTGTAGGGTTCCGTAGGAGCCTGCAGGGTTTCGTAGGCACCTGCAGTGTTCTGTAGGAGCCCATAGGGTTTTAGTGAGGTTCCGTTGTGTTGCTAAGGGTCTTGTAGAGTGCTGTCGGGTCCTGGAGTATTCTGTAGGGTTCCAGAGGGGCTCGTAGGGTTCCGTCGAAATCTGTAGGCTTCCCTAGGGGCCCATAGAGTCCCGTAGATTTCCGTAGGGGCCTGTAGGGTTGTGTAAGTGCCCGCAGGGGTTGGTAGGAGCTTGTAGGGTGCCATAAGTTTCCAGAGGGTTGTGTAGGGTTCCGTAGTGGTCTGTGGTGTTCCCTAGGGGCCTGTAGAGTCTCGTACAGTTCCGTAGGGTCCTGTAGGTTTCCATAAGCGCCCGCAGAGGTCTGAAGGGGCCTGTACTGTTCCGTAAGGATCCACAGGGCTCCGTAGAGCTTCGTAGGTTCCCTAGACGCCTGTAGAGTACCGCAGGAGCCAGTAGTGTTCTGTAGGGGCCCGTAGGGTTCCTTCCATAGGGGCTGGCAGTGTTCCGTAGGGGCCTCTAGGATTGTGTAAGTGCCCGCAGGAGTCTGTAGGAGTCTGTGGGATTCTGTAAGGTTCCGGAGGGTTCTGCAGGGTTCCGTAGGGGCCCGTAGAGTTCCGTAGTGGCTGGTAAAGTTCCGTAGGGCCCTGTGGGGTTCTGTATGGACCTGTAGGGTTCCGTAGGGGCCTGCAGGGTTCTGTAAGTGCCCGCAGGTGTCTGTAGGGTTCCGTAGGGGCCTGCAGGGTTTCGTAGGCACCTGCAGTGTTCTGTAGGAGCCCATAGGGTTTTAGTGAGGTTCCGTTGTGTTGCTAAGGGTCTTGTAGAGTGCTGTCAGGTCCTGGAGTATTCTGTAGGGTTCCAGAGGGGCTCGTAGGGTTCCGTCAAAATCTGTGGGCTTCTCTAGGGGCCCATAGAGTCGCGTAGATTTCCGTAGGGGCCTGTAGGGTTGTGTAAGTGCCCGCAGGGGTTGTAGGGTGCCATATGTTTCCGGAGGGTTGTTTAGGGTTCCGTAGGGGCCTGTGGTGTTCCCTAGGGGCCTGTAGAGTCTCGTACCGTTCCGTAGGGGCCTGTAGTGTTCCCTAGGGGCCTGTAGAGTCTCGTACAGTTCCGTAGGGTCCTGTAGGTTTCCATAAGCGCCCGCAGAGGTCTGAAGGGGCCCGTACTGTTCCGTAAGGATCCATAGGGTTCCGTAGAGCTTCGTAGGTTCCCTAGAGGCCTGTAGAGTACTGCAGGAGCCAGTAGTGTTCTGTAGGGGCCCGTAGGGTTCCTTCCATAGGGGCTGGCAGTGTTCCGTAGGGGCCTCTAGGATTGTGTAAGTGCCCGCAGGAGTCTGTAGGAGTCTGTGGGATTCTGTAAGGTTCCGGAGGGTTCCGTAGGGGCCCGTAGAGTTCCGTAGTGGCTGGTAAAGTTCCGTAGGGCCCTGTGGGGTTCTGTATGGACCTGTAGGGTTCCGTAGGGGCCTGCAGGGTTCTGTAAGTGCCCGCAGGTGTCTGTAGGGTTCCGTAGGGGCCTGCAGGGTTTCGTAGGCACCTGCAGTGTTCTGTAGGAGCCCATAGGGTTTTAGTGAGGTTCCGTTGTGTTGCTAAGGGTCTTGTAGAGTGCTGTCGGGTCCTGGAGTATTCTGTAGGGTTCCAGAGGGGCTCGTAGGGTTCCGTCAAAATCTGTAGGCTTCCCTAGGGGCCCATAGAGTCCTGTAGATTTCCGTAGGGGCCTGTAGGGTTGTGTAAGTGCCCGCAGGGGTTGGTAGGAGCTTGTAGGGTTCCATAAGTTTCCAGAGGGTTGTGTAGGGTTCCGTAGTGGTCTGTGGTGTTCCCTAGGGGCCTGTAGAGTCTCGTACAGTTCCGTAGGGTCCTGTAGGTTTCCATAAGCGCCTGCAGAGGTCTGAAGGGGCCCGTCCTGTTCCGTAAGGATCCACAGGGCTCCGTAGAGCTTCGTAGGTTTCCTAGAGGCCTGTAGAGTACCGCAGGAGCCAGTAGTGTTCTGTAGGGGCCCGTAGGGTTCCTTCCATAGGGGCTGGCAGTGTTCCGTAGGGGCCTCTAGGATTGTGTAAGTGCCCGCAGGAGTCTGTAAAAGTCTGTGGGATTCTGTAAGGTTCCGGAGGGTTCTGCAGGGTTCCGTAGGGGCCCGTAGAGTTCCGTAGTGGCTGGTAAAGTTCCGTAGGGCCCTGTGGGGTTCTGTATGGACCTGTAGGGTTCCGTAGGGGCCTGCAGGGTTCTGTAAGTGCCCGCAGGTGTCTGTAGGGTTCCGTAGGGGCCTGCAGGGTTTCGTAGGCACCTGCAGTGTTCTGTAGGAGCCCATAGGGTTTTAGTGAGGTTCCGTTGTGTTGCTAAGGGTCTTGTAGAGTGCTGTCGGGTCCTGGAGTATTCTGTAGGGTTCCAGAGGGGCTCGTAGGGTTCCGTCAAAATCTGTGGGCTTCTCTAGGGGCCCATAGAGTCCCGTAGATTTCCGTAGGGGCCTGTAGGGTTGTGTAAGTGCCTGCAGGGGTTGTAGGGTGCCATATGTTTCCGGAGGGTTGTGTAGGGTTCCGTAGGGGCCTGTGGTGTTCCCTAGGGGCCTGTAGAGTCTCGTACAGTTCCGTAGGGGCCTGTAGTGTTCCCTAGGGGCCTGTAGAGTCTCGTACAGTTCCGTAGGGTCCTGTAGGTTTCCATAAGTGCCCGCAGAGGTCTGAAGGGGCCCGTCCTGTTCCGTAAGGATCCATAGGGTTCCGTAGAGCTTCGTAGGTTCCCTAGAGGCCTGTAGAGTACTGCAGGAGCCAGTAGTGTTCTGTAGGGGCCCGTAGGGTTCCTTCCATAGGGGCTGGCAGTGTTCCGTAGGGGCCTCTAGGATTGTGTAAGTGCCCGCAGGAGTCTGTAGGAGTCTGTGGGATTCTGTAAGGTTCCGGAGGTTTCTGCAGGGTTCCGTAGGGGCCCGTAGAGTTCCGTAGTGGCTGGTAAAGTTCCGTAGGGCCCTGTGGGGTTCTGTATGGACCTGTAGGGTTCCGTAGGGGCCTGCAGGGTTCTGTAAGTGCCCGCAGGTGTCTGTAGGGTTCCGTAGGAGCCTGCAGGGTTTCGTAGGCACCTGCAGTGTTCTGTAGGAGCCCATAGGGTTTTAGTGAAATTCCGTTGTGTCGCTAAGGGTCTTGTAGAGTGCTGTCGGGTCCTGGAGTATTCTGTAGGGTTCCAGAGGGGCTCGTAGGGTTCCGTCAAAATCTGTGGGCTTCTCTAGGGGCCCATAGCGTCCCGTAGATTTCCGTAGGGGCCTGTAGGGTTGTGTAAGTGCCCGCAGGGGTTGTAGGGTGCCATATGTTTCCGGAGGGTTGTTTAGGGTTCCGTAGTGGTCTGTGGTGTTCCCTAGGGGCCTGTAGAGTCTCGTACAGTTCCGTAGGGGCCTGTAGTGTTCCCTAGGGGCCTGTAGAGTCTCGTACAGTTCCGTAGGGTCCTGTAGGTTTCCATAAGCGCCCGCAGAGGTCTGAAGGGGCCCGTCCTGTTCCGTAAGGATCCACAGGGCTCCGTAGAGCTTCGTAGGTTTCCTAGAGGCCTGTAGAGTACCGCAGGAGCCAGTAGTGTTCTGTAGGGGCCCGTAGGGTTCCTTCCATAGGGGCTGGCAGTGTTCCGTAGGGGCCTCTAGGGTTGAGTAAGTGCCCGCAGGAGTCTGTAGGAGTCTGTGGGATTCTGTAAGGTTCTGCAGGATTCCGTAGGGGCCCGTAGAGTTCCGTAGTGGCTGGTAAAGTTCCGTAGGGCCCTGTGGGGTTCTGTATGGACCTGTAGGGTTCCGTAGGGGCCTGCAGGGTTCTGTAAGTGCCCGCAGGTGTCTGTAGGGTTCCGTAGGGGCCTGCAGGGTTTCGTAGGCACCTGCAGTGTTCTGTAGGAGCCCATAGGGTTTTAGTGAGGTTCCGTTGTGTTGCTAAGGGTCTTGTAGAGTGCTGTCGGGTCCTGGAGTATTCTGTAGGGTTCCAGAGGGGCTCGTAGGGTTCCGTCAAAATCTGTAGGCTTCCCTAGGGGCCCATAGAGTCCTGTAGATTTCCGTAGGGGCCTGTAGGGTTGTGTAAGTGCCCGCAGGGGTTGGTAGGAGCTTGTAGGGTGCCATATGTTTCCGGAGGGTTGTGTAGGGTTCCGTAGGGGCCTGTGGTGTTCCCTAGGGGCCTGTAGAGTCTCGTACAGTTCCGTAGGGGCCTGTAGTGTTCCCTAGGGGCCTGTAGAGTCTCGTACAGTTCGGTAGGGTCCTGTAGGTTTCCATAAGCGCCCGCAGAGGTCTGAAGGGGCCCGTCCTGTTCCGTAAGGATCCATAGGGTTCCGTAGAGCTTCGTAGGTTCCCTAGAGGCCTGTAGAGTACTGCAGGAGCCAGTAGTGTTCTGTAGGGGCCCGTAGGGTTCCTTCCATAGGGGCTGGCAGTGTTCCGTAGGGGCCTCTAGGGTTGAGCAAGTGCCCGCAGGAGTCTGTGGGATTCTGTAAGGTTCCGGAGGGTTCTGCAGGGTTCCGTAGGGGCCCGTAGAGTTCCGTAGTGGCTGGTAAAGTTCCGTAGGGCCCTGTACCGTTCCGTAACTGTCTGCAAGGATCTTTAGGCTTCCGTAGGGGCTGGTAGGGTTCCATAAAGTTCCGTGGGTTCCTGCAGAGTTCTGCAAGTGCCCGCAAGGGCCTGTAGGGGCGCACAGTGTTTCTGTCAGGTTCCGTAGAGTTCCGTAGGGGCCATAGGTTTCCGTAGTGGCTGGTAGTATTCCGTAGGAGCCTGCAGGGTTTCGTAGGCACCTGCAGTGTTCTGTAGGAGCCCATAGGGTTTTAGTGAAATTCCGTTGTGTCGCTAAGGGTCTTGTAGAGTGCTGTCGGGTCCTGGAGTATTCTGTAGGGTTCCAGAGGGGCTCGTAGGGTTCCGTCAAAATCTGTGGGCTTCTCTAGGGGCCCATAGCGTCCCGTAGATTTCCGTAGGGGCCTGTAGGGTTGTGTAAGTGCCCGCAGGGGTTGGTAGGAGCTTGTAGGGTTCCATAAGTTTCCAGAGGGTTGTGTAGGGTTCCGTAGTGGTCTGTGGTGTTCCCTAGGGGCCTGTAGAGTCTCGTACAGTTCCGTAGGGTCCTGTAGGTTTCCATAAGCGCCTGCAGAGGTCTGAAGGGGCCCGTCCTGTTCCGTAAGGATCCACAGGGCTCCGTAGAGCTTCGTAGGTTTCCTAGAGGCCTGTAGAGTACCGCAGGAGCCAGTAGTGTTCTGTAGGGGCCCGTAGGGTTCCTTCCATAGGGGCTGGCAGTGTTCCGTAGGGGCCTCTAGGGTTGAGTAAGTGCCCGCAGGAGTCTGTAGGAGTCTGTGGGATTCTGTAAGGTTCTGCAGGGTTCCGTAGGGGCCCGTAGAGTTCCGTAGTGGCTGGTAAAGTTCCGTAGGGCCCTGTGGGGTTCTGTATGGACCTGTAGGGTTCCGTAGGGGCCTGCAGGGTTCTGTAAGTGCCCGCAGGTGTCTGTAGGGTTCCGTAGGGGCCTGCAGGGTTTCGTAGGCACCTGCAGTGTTCTGTAGGAGCCCATAGGGTTTTAGTGAGGTTCCGTTGTGTTGCTAAGGGTCTTGTAGAGTGCTGTCGGGTCCTGGAGTATTCTGTAGGGTTCCAGAGGGGCTCGTAGGGTTCCGTCAAAATCTGTGGGCTTCTCTAGGGGCCCATAGAGTCCCGTAGATTTCCGTAGGGGCCTGTAGGGTTGTGTAAGTGCCCGCAGGGGTTGTAGGGTGCCATATGTTTCCGGAGGGTTGTGTCGGGTTCCGTAGGGGCCTGTGGTGTTCCCTAGGGGCCTGTAGAGTCTCGTACAGTTCCGTAGGGGCCTGTAGTGTTCCCTAGGGGCCTGTAGAGTCTCGTACAGTTCCGTAGGGTCCTGTAGGTTTCCATAAGTGCCCGCAGAGGTCTGAAGGGGCCCGTACTGTTCCGTAAGGATCCATAGGGTTCCGTAGAGCTTCGTAGGTTCCCTAGAGGCCTGTAGAGTACTGCAGGAGCCAGTAGTGTTCTGTAGGGGCCCGTAGGGTTCCTTCCATAGGGGCTGGCAGTGTTCCGTAGGGGCCTCTAGGATTGTGTAAGTGCCCGCAGGAGTCTGTAGGAGTCTGTGGGATTCTGTAAGGTTCCGGAGGTTTCTGCAGGGTTCCGTAGGGGCCCGTAGAGTTCCGTAGTGGCTGGTAAAGTTCCGTAGGGCCCTGTGGGGTTCTGTATGGACCTGTAGGGTTCCGTAGGGGCCTGCAGGGTTCTGTAAGTGCCCGCAGGTGTCTGTAGGGTTCCGTAGGAGCCTGCAGGGTTTCGTAGGCACCTGCAGTGTTCTGTAGGAGCCCATAGGGTTTTAGTGAAATTCCGTTGTGTCGCTAAGGGTCTTGTAGAGTGCTGTCGGGTCCTGGAGTATTCTGTAGGGTTCCAGAGGGGCTCGTAGGGTTCCGTCAAAATCTGTGGGCTTCTCTAGGGGCCCATAGCGTCCCGTAGATTTCCGTAGGGGCCTGTAGGGTTGTGTAAGTGCCCGCAGGGGTTGGTAGGAGCTTGTAGGGTTCCATAAGTTTCCAGAGGGTTGTGTAGGGTTCCGTAGTGGTCTGTGGTGTTCCCTAGGGGCCTGTAGAGTCTCGTACAGTTCCGTAGGGTCCTGTAGGTTTCCATAAGCGCCCGCAGAGGTCTGAAGGGGCCCGTCCTGTTCCGTAAGGATCCACAGGGCTCCGTAGAGCTTCGTAGGTTTCCTAGAGGCCTGTAGAGTACCGCAGGAGCCAGTAGTGTTCTGTAGGGGCCCGTAGGGTTCCTTCCATAGGGGCTGGCAGTGTTCCGTAGGGGCCTCTAGGGTTGAGTAAGTGCCCGCAGGAGTCTGTAGGAGTCTGTGGGATTCTGTAAGGTTCCGGAGGGTTCCGTAGGGGCCCGTAGAGTTCCGTAGTGGCTGGTAAAGTTCCGTAGGGCCCTGTGGGGTTCTGTATGGACCTGTAGGGTTCCGTAGGGGCCTGCAGGGTTCTGTAAGTGCCCGCAGGTGTCTGTAGGGTTCCGTAGGGGCCTGCAGGGTTTCGTAGGCACCTGCAGTGTTCTGTAGGAGCCCATAGGGTTTTAGTGAGGTTCTGTTGTGTCGCTAAGGGTCTTGTAGAGTGCTGTCGGGTCCTGGAGTATTCTGTAGGGTTCCAGAGGGGCTCGTAGGGTTCCGTCAAAATCTGTGGGCTTCTCTAGGGGCCCATAGAGTCCCGTAGATTTCCGTAGGGACCTGTAGGGTTGTGTAAGTGCCCGCAGGGGTTGGTAGGAGCTTGTAGGGTTCCATAAGTTTCCAGAGGGTTGTTTAGGGTTCCGTAGGGGTCTGGGGTGTTCCCTAGGAGCCTGTAGAGTCTCGTACAGTTCC
The DNA here is from genome assembly GCF_964106895.1 of Numenius arquata. NCBI lineage: Eukaryota > Metazoa > Chordata > Aves > Charadriiformes > Scolopacidae > Numenius > Numenius arquata. The sequence goes on along the minus strand of NW_027414704.1, from coordinate 225,720 downwards.
GTAGGGTCCTGTAGGTTTCCATAAGCGCCTGCAGAGGTCTGAAGGGGCCCGTCCTGTTCCGTAAGGATCCACAGGGCTCCGTAGAGCTTCGTAGGTTTCCTAGAGGCCTGTAGAGTACCGCAGGAGCCAGTAGTGTTCTGTAGGGGCCCGTAGGGTTCCTTCCATAGGGGCTGGCAGTGTTCCGTAGGGGCCTCTAGGATTGTGTAAGTGCCCGCAGGAGTCTGTAAAAGTCTGTGGGATTCTGTAAGGTTCCGGAGGGTTCTGCAGGGTTCCGTAGGGGCCCGTAGAGTTCCGTAGTGGCTGGTAAAGTTCCGTAGGGCCCTGTGGGGTTCTGTATGGACCTGTAGGGTTCCGTAGGGGCCTGCAGGGTTCTGTAAGTGCCCGCAGGTGTCTGTAGGGTTCCGTAGGGGCCTGCAGGGTTTCGTAGGCACCTGCAGTGTTCTGTAGGAGCCCATAGGGTTTTAGTGAGGTTCCGTTGTGTTGCTAAGGGTCTTGTAGAGTGCTGTCGGGTCCTGGAGTATTCTGTAGGGTTCCAGAGGGGCTCGTAGGGTTCCGTCAAAATCTGTGGGCTTCTCTAGGGGCCCATAGAGTCCCGTAGATTTCCGTAGGGGCCTGTAGGGTTGTGTAAGTGCCCGCAGGGGTTGTAGGGTGCCATATGTTTCCGGAGGGTTGTTTAGGGTTCCGTAGGGGCCTGTGGTGTTCCCTAGGGGCCTGTAGAGTCTCGTACAGTTCCGTAGGGTCCTGTAGGTTTCCATAAGTGCCCGCAGAGGTCTGAAGGGGCCCGTACTGTTCCGTAAGGATCCATAGGGTTCCGTAGAGCTTCGTAGGTTCCCTAGAGGCCTGTAGAGTACTGCAGGAGCCAGTAGTGTTCTGTAGGGGCCCGTAGGGTTCCTTCCATAGGGGCTGGCAGTGTTCCGTAGGGGCCTCTAGGATTGTGTAAGTGCCCGCAGGAGTCTGTAGGAGTCTGTGGGATTCTGTAAGGTTCCGGAGGTTTCTGCAGGGTTCCGTAGGGGCCCGTAGAGTTCCGTAGTGGCTGGTAAAGTTCCGTAGGGCCCTGTGGGGTTCTGTATGGACCTGTAGGGTTCCGTAGGGGCCTGCAGGGTTCTGTAAGTGCCCGCAGGTGTCTGTAGGGTTCCGTAGGAGCCTGCAGGGTTTCGTAGGCACCTGCAGTGTTCTGTAGGAGCCCATAGGGTTTTAGTGAAATTCCGTTGTGTCGCTAAGGGTCTTGTAGAGTGCTGTCGGGTCCTGGAGTATTCTGTAGGGTTCCAGAGGGGCTCGTAGGGTTCCGTCAAAATCTGTGGGCTTCTCTAGGGGCCCATAGCGTCCCGTAGATTTCCGTAGGGGCCTGTAGGGTTGTGTAAGTGCCCGCAGGGGTTGGTAGGAGCTTGTAGGGTTCCATAAGTTTCCAGAGGGTTGTGTAGGGTTCCGTAGTGGTCTGTGGTGTTCCCTAGGGGCCTGTAGAGTCTCGTACAGTTCCGTAGGGTCCTGTAGGTTTCCATAAGCGCCCGCAGAGGTCTGAAGGGGCCCGTCCTGTTCCGTAAGGATCCACAGGGCTCCGTAGAGCTTCGTAGGTTTCCTAGAGGCCTGTAGAGTACCGCAGGAGCCAGTAGTGTTCTGTAGGGGCCCGTAGGGTTCCTTCCATAGGGGCTGGCAGTGTTCCGTAGGGGCCTCTAGGGTTGAGTAAGTGCCCGCAGGAGTCTGTAGGAGTCTGTGGGATTCTGTAAGGTTCCGGAGGGTTCCGTAGGGGCCCGTAGAGTTCCGTAGTGGCTGGTAAAGTTCCGTAGGGCCCTGTGGGGTTCTGTATGGACCTGTAGGGTTCCGTAGGGGCCTGCAGGGTTCTGTAAGTGCCCGCAGGTGTCTGTAGGGTTCCGTAGGGGCCTGCAGGGTTTCGTAGGCACCTGCAGTGTTCTGTAGGAGCCCATAGGGTTTTAGTGAGGTTCTGTTGTGTCGCTAAGGGTCTTGTAGAGTGCTGTCGGGTCCTGGAGTATTCTGTAGGGTTCCAGAGGGGCTCGTAGGGTTCCGTCGAAATCTGTAGGCTTCCCTAGGGGCCCATAGAGTCCCGTAGATTTCCGTAGGGACCTGTAGGGTTGTGTAAGTGCCCGCAGGGGTTGGTAGGAGCTTGTAGGGTTCCATAAGTTTCCAGAGGGTTGTGTAGGGTTCCGTAGTGGTCTGTGGTGTTCCCTAGGGGCCTGTAGAGTCTCGTACAGTTCCGTAGGGTCCTGTAGGTTTCCATAAGCGCCCGCAGAGGTCTGAAGGGGCCCGTCCTGTTCCGTAAGGATCCACAGGGCTCCGTAGAGCTTCGTAGGTTTCCTAGAGGCCTGTAGAGTACCGCAGGAGCCAGTAGTGTTCTGTAGGGGCCCGTAGGGTTCCTTCCATAGGGGCTGGCAGTGTTCCGTAGGGGCCTCTAGGATTGTGTAAGTGCCCGCAGGAGTCTGTAAAAGTCTGTGGGATTCTGTAAGGTTCCGGAGGGTTCTGCAGGGTTCCGTAGGGGCCCGTAGAGTTCCGTAGTGGCTGGTAAAGTTCCGTAGGGCCCTGTGGGGTTCTGTATGGACCTGTAGGGTTCCGTAGGGGCCTGCAGGGTTCTGTAAGTGCCCGCAGGTGTCTGTAGGGTTCCGTAGGGGCCTGCAGGGTTTCGTAGGCACCTGCAGTGTTCTGTAGGAGCCCATAGGGTTTTAGTGAGGTTCCGTTGTGTCGCTAAGGGTCTTGTAGAGTGCTGTCGGGTCCTGGAGTATTCTGTAGGGTTCCAGAGGGGCTCGTAGGGTTCCGTCAAAATCTGTGGGCTTCTCTAGGGGCCCATAGAGTCCCGTAGATTTCCGTAGGGGCCTGTAGGGTTGTGTAAGTGCCCGCAGGGGTTGTAGGGTGCCATATGTTTCCGGAGGGTTGTGCAGGGTTCCGTAGGGGCCTGTGGTGTTCCCTAGGGGCCTGTAGAGTCTCGTACAGTTCCGTAGGGGCCTGTAGTGTTCCCTAGGGGCCTGTAGAGTCTCGTACAGTTCCGTAGGGTCCTGTAGGTTTCCATAAGCGCCCGCAGAGGTCTGAAGGGGCCCGTCCTGTTCCGTAAGGATCCACAGGGCTCCGTAGAGCTTCATAGGTTTCCTAGAGGCCTGTAGAGTACCGCAGGAGCCAGTAGTGTTCTGTAGGGGCCCGTAGGGTTCCTTCCATAGGGGCTGGCAGTGTTCCGTAGGGGCCTCTAGGATTGTGTAAGTGCCCGCAGGAGTCTGTAGGAGTCTGTGGGATTCTGTAAGGTTCCGGAGGTTTCTGCAGGGTTCCGTAGGGGCCCGTAGAGTTCCGTAGTGGCTGGTAAAGTTCCGTAGGGCCCTGTGGGGTTCTGTATGGACCTGTAGGGTTCCGTAGGGGCCTGCAGGGTTCTGTAAGTGCCCGCAGGTGTCTGTAGGGTTCCGTAGGAGCCTGCAGGGTTTCGTAGGCACCTGCAGTGTTCTGTAGGAGCCCATAGGGTTTTAGTGAAATTCCGTTGTGTCGCTAAGGGTCTTGTAGAGTGCTGTCGGGTCCTGGAGTATTCTGTAGGGTTCCAGAGGGGCTCGTAGGGTTCCGTCAAAATCTGTGGGCTTCTCTAGGGGCCCAAAGCGTCCCGTAGATTTCCGTAGGGGCCTGTAGGGTTGTGTAAGTGCCCGCAGGGGTTGGTAGGAGCTTGTAGGGTTCCATAAGTTTCCAGAGGGTTGTGTAGGGTTCCGTAGTGGTCTGTGGTGTTCCCTAGGGGCCTGTAGAGTCTCGTACAGTTCCGTAGGGTCCTGTAGGTTTCCATAAGCGCCCGCAGAGGTCTGAAGGGGCCCGTACTGTTCCGTAAGGATCCACAGGGCTCCGTAGAGCTTCGTAGGTTTCCTAGAGGCCTGTAGAGTACCGCAGGAGCCAGTAGTGTTCTGTAGGGGCCCGTAGGGTTCCTTCCATAGGGGCTGGCAGTGTTCCGTAGGGGCCTCTAGGGTTGAGTAAGTGCCCGCAGGAGTCTGTAGGAGTCTGTGGGATTCTGTAAGGTTCCGGAGGGTTCCCTAGGGGCCCGTAGAGTTCCGTAGTGGCTGGTAAAGTTCCGTAGGGCCCTGTGGGGTTCTGTATGGACCTGTAGGGTTCCGTAGGGGCCTGCAGGGTTCTGTAAGTGCCCGCAGGTGTCTGTAGGGTTCCGTAGGGGCCTGCAGGGTTTCGTAGGCACCTGCAGTGTTCTGTAGGAGCCCATAGGGTTTTAGTGAGGTTCTGTTGTGTCGCTAAGGGTCTTGTAGAGTGCTGTCGGGTCCTGGAGTATTCTGTAGGGTTCCAGAGGGGCTCGTAGGGTTCCGTCGAAATCTGTAGGCTTCCCTAGGGGCCCATAGAGTCCCGTAGATTTCCGTAGGGACCTGTAGGGTTGTGTAAGTGCCCGCAGGGGTTGGTAGGAGCTTGTAGGGTTCCATAAGTTTCCAGAGGGTTGTGTAGGGTTCCGTAGTGGTCTGTGGTGTTCCCTAGGGGCCTGTAGAGTCTCGTACAGTTCCGTAGGGGCCTGTAGGTTTCCATAAGCGCCTGCAGAGGTCTGAAGGGGCCCGTCCTGTTCCGTAAGGATCCACAGGGCTCCGTAGAGCTTCGTAGGTTTCCTAGAGGCCTGTAGAGTACCGCAGGAGCCAGTAGTGTTCTGTAGGGGCCCGTAGGGTTCCTTCCAGAGGGGCTGGCAGTGTTCCGTAGGGGCCTCTAGGATTGTGTAAGTGCCCGCAGGAGTCTGTAGGAGTCTGTGGGATTCTGTAAGGTTCCGGAGGGTTCTGCAGGGTTCCGTAGGGGCCCGTAGAGTTCCGTAGTGGCTGGTAAAGTTCCGTAGGGCCCTGTGGGGTTCTGTATGGACCTGTAGGGTTCCGTAGGGGCCTGCAGGGTTCTGTAAGTGCCCGCAGGTGTCTGTAGGGTTCCGTAGGGGCCTGCAGGGTTTCGTAGGCACCTGCAGTGTTCTGTAGGAGCCCATAGGGTTTTAGTGAGGTTCCGTTGTGTTGCTAAGGGTCTTGTAGAGTGCTGTCGGGTCCTGGAGTATTCTGTAGGGTTCCAGAGGGGCTCGTAGGGTTCCGTCAAAATCTGTGGGCTTCTCTAGGGGCCCATAGAGTCCCGTAGATTTCCGTAGGGGCCTGTAGGGTTGTGTAAGTGCCCGCAGGGGTTGTAGGGTGCCATATGTTTCCGGAGGGTTGTTTAGGGTTCCGTAGGGGCCTGTGGTGTTCCCTAGGGGCCTGTAGAGTCTCGTACAGTTCCGTAGGGGCCTGTAGTGTTCCCTAGGGGCCTGTAGAGTCTTGTACAGTTCCGTAGGGTCCTGTAGGTTTCCATAAGTGCCCGCAGAGGTCTGAAGGGGCCCGTACTGTTCCGTAAGGATCCATAGGGTTCCGTAGAGCTTCGTAGGTTCCCTAGAGGCCTGTAGAGTACTGCAGGAGCCAGTAGTGTTCTGTAGGGGCCCGTAGGGTTCCTTCCATAGGGGCTGGCAGTGTTCCGTAGGGGCCTCTAGGATTGTGTAAGTGCCCGCAGGAGTCTGTAGGAGTCTGTGGGATTCTGTAAGGTTCCGGAGGTTTCTGCAGGGTTCCGTAGGGGCCCGTAGAGTTCCGTAGTGGCCGGTAAAGTTCCGTAGGGCCCTGTGGGGTTCTGTATGGACCTGTAGGGTTCCGTAGGGGCCTGCAGGGTTCTGTAAGTGCCCGCAGGTGTCTGTAGGGTTCCGTAGGAGCCTGCAGGGTTTCGTAGGCACCTGCAGTGTTCTGTAGGAGCCCATAGGGTTTTAGTGAGGTTCCGTTGTGTCGCTAAGGGTCTTGTAGAGTGCTGTCGGGTCCTGGAGTATTCTGTAGGGTTCCAGAGGGGCTCGTAGGGTTCCGTCAAAATCTGTGGGCTTCTCTAGGGGCCCATAGCGTCCCGTAGATTTCCGTAGGGGCCTGTAGGGTTGTGTAAGTGCCCGCAGGGGTTGTAGGGTGCCATATGTTTCCGGAGGGTTGTTTAGGGTTCCGTAGTGGTCTGTGGTGTTCCCTAGGGGCCTGTAGAGTCTCGTACAGTTCCGTAGGGGCCTGTAGTGTTCCCTAGGGGCCTGTAGAGTCTCGTACAGTTCGGTAGGGTCCTGTAGGTTTCCATAAGCGCCCGCAGAGGTCTGAAGGGGCCCGTCCTGTTCCGTAAGGATCCACAGGGTTCCGTAGAGCTTCGTAGGTTCCCTAGAGGCCTGTAGAGTACTGCAGGAGCCAGTAGTGTTCTGTAGGGGCCCGTAGGGTTCCTTCCATAGGGGCTGGCAGTGTTCCGTAGGGGCCTCTAGGGTTGAGTAAGTGCCCGCAGGAGTCTGTGGGATTCTGTAAGGTTCCGGAGGGTTCTGCAGGGTTCCGTAGGGGCCCGTAGAGTTCCGTAGTGGCTGGTAAAGTTCCGTAGGGCCCTGTGGGGTTCTGTATGGACCTGTAGGGTTCCGTAGGGGCCTGCAGGGTTCTGTAAGTGCCCGCAGGTGTCTGTAGGGTTCCGTAGGGGCCTGCAGGGTTTCGTAGGCACCTGCAGTGTTCTGTAGGAGCCCATAGGGTTTTAGTGAGGTTCCGTTGTGTTGCTAAGGGTCTTGTAGAGTGCTGTCGGGTCCTGGAGTATTCTGTAGGGTTCCAGAGGGGCTCGTAGGGTTCCGTCAAAATCTGTAGGCTTCCCTAGGGGCCCATAGAGTCCTGTAGATTTCCGTAGGGGCCTGTAGGGTTGTGTAAGTGCCCGCAGGGGTTGGTAGGAGCTTGTAGGGTTCCATAAGTTTCCAGAGAGTTGTGTAGGGTTCCGTAGTGGTCTGTGGTGTTCCCTAGGGGCCTGTAGAGTCTCGTACAGTTCCGTAGGGGCCTGTGGTGTTCCCTAGGGCCCTGAAGAGTCTGTAGTTTTCCCGGTGGCACTCGCCGGCGCTGGGTGGTAGCGCGTCGAGCTCGGGAGATCGCCTGGCGGCAACCCGACGCGCAGTGTCAACGAGTGGCGATACCGGGAGACCGCTCGGCGGCACTCGGAGGCGCACGATGGTAGTGCGGTGAGCTCGGCAGAGCGCCCGGCGGCACCCAGAAAAGCGGGGTGACGGAGCAGCGATATGGGAGAACACTCAGTGGCACTAGGAGGCGCGCGGTGGTACCGCGGCGAGATACCGAGAGTGCCCGCTGGCACTCGCCGGCGCACGGTGGTAGCGCGACGAGCTAGGGAGAGCGTCCGGCGGCACCCGGGGAACGGGATGAGCGTGCGTCGGGACGACCGGACGCACAGCGGCACCTGGAGGCGCACGGTGGTAGTGCGGCGAGCTCGGCAGAGCGCCCGGCGGCACCCCGAGCACCGTGGTGAAGGAGCGGCGATATCGGGAGAGCGCTCGGCCGCACTCGGAGGCGCGCAGTGGTACCGCGGCTAGATCCCGAGAGCACCCAGCGGTACTCGCATGCGCAGGGTGGAGCGCGACGAGCTCGGGAGAGCGTCCCGCGGCACCCCAAGGAGCAGGATGACCGTGTGTCGGGTTGACCGGACGCACAGCGGCACCTGGAGGCGCACGGTGGTAGTGCGGCAAGCTCGGGAGAGCGCCTGGCTGCACCCAGACAAGCGGGGTGAAAGAGCGGCGATATCGGGAGAGCGCTCAGCGGCACTCGGAGGCGCGCGGTGGTACCGCTGCGAGCGCGGCTGATCTCCCGGCGGCACCCCGAGCACCGTGGTGAAGGTGACGCGCGGAAACAAACATTACAACTCGCAGAGAGTTATAAAGCACGTATGTTTATTGCGGCGCTGGGTGCAAGGGGGATTTCTCCACCAAACTTGTACACCGGTTTGTGAAGCAAGCGTCCATTTATGGTAAAAAGCATACATATTCATTATGGTGGGCAGGTTATTAAAATTAAAGGCGTTACTATTCTAATTATTTCCAAGAACTCATTATCAAAAATCTCCTCCCCTGTCCTGACCAGATGGACACCTTTCCCAGACAGTTAGGTTCCTTCTCAGCACCTCCTTAGCATGCAGCTGCTCCCGCTTTCTTATACACAAAGCCATTTCTTTATCTTGGAATTCTGGGGCCCCGAGCTTTTGTTCTTTCCCAGACTGTAATACATCCGCACTAACAAACTGTAACCGTTCGTTTTCTGAATCAAAGGAGCGGCGATATCTGGAGAGCGCTCGGCGGCACTCGGAGGCGCGCTGTGGTACCGCGGCGAGATCCCGAGAGTGCCCGCTGGCACTTGTCAGCACACGGTGGTAGCGCGGAGAGCTCAGCAGAGCGCCCGGCGGCACCCCGAGGAGCAGGATGACCGTGCGTCGGGTCGACCGGACGCACAGCGGCACCTGGAGGTGCACGGTGGTAGTGCGGCAAGCTCGGGAAAGCGCCCGGCGGCACCCAGACAAGCAGGGTGAAGGAGCGGCGATATCGGGAGAGCGTTCAGCGGCACTCGGAGGCACGCGGTGGTACTGCTGCGAGCTCGGCAGTGCGCCCGGCGGCACCCCGAGCACTGTGGTGAAGGAGCGGCGATATCGGGAGAGCGCCTGGCGGCACCCCGACGTGCGGGGTCAACGAGTGGCGATACCGGGAGAGCGCTCGGCGGCACTCGGAGGCGCACGGTGGTACCGCGGCGAGATCCCGAGAGCACCCAGCAGCACTCACATGCGCAGGGTGGAGCGTGAAGAGCTCGGGAGAGCGTCCGGCGGCACCCCGAGGAGCGGGATGAGCGTGCGTCGGGTCGACCGGACGTACAGCGGCACCCGGAAGCTCACGGTGGTAGCGCGGCGAGCTCGGAAGAGCCCCGCAGCACCCCGAAGAGCGGGGTGAAGGATCGGCGTGGTCGGGAGGAGGCGGAGCGACAGCCGGAGGCGCAGGGTGGTAGCGCGGTGAGCTCGGACAGTGCCCGGCGGCACCCCGAAGAGCGCACTGAGGGCACGGGTGAGTCGGACAAGGACTCGTCGGCATCCCGAAGGGCGGGGGGAGCGGCTCGGGCAGGTGGGACGTGCGCCCATCACCATCCCGAGGGGTGGGTTAAGGCTCGGCGGGATCGAGTTGGCGCCCGACGGCACCCGGAGGGGTGGGATGAGGGTGCGTCGGGGTTGGGAGGATGCGCAGCGACACCCGGAGGCGCAGAGCGGTAGCGCAGCAAGCTCGGCAGAGCGCCCGGAGGCACCCTGCCGAGCGGGGTGTATATACGGAGCGGTCGGAAGGCGCACTGCGACACCTGGAGGAGCACGGTAGTAGCGCGGCGAGCTCGGGAGAGCCCCGCATCACCCTGAAGAGCGGGGTGATGAATCGGCGTGGTCGGGAGGACGCGCAGCAACACGCAGAGGCGCACGATGGTACAACGGCGAGCTCGGACAATGGTTCCAGAGCTCGGGACTCTGTAGGGTTCCAGAGGGGCTCGTAGGGTTCCGTCGAAATCTGTAGGGTTCCCTATGGGGCCCGTAGAGTCCCGTAGATTTCCGTAGGGGCCTGTAGGGTTGTGTAAGTGCCCGCAGGGGTTGTAGGGTGCCATATGTTTCCGGAGGGTTGTGTAGGGTTCCGTAGGGGCCTGTGGTGTTCCCTAGGGGCCTGTAGAGTCTCGTACAGTTCCGTAGGGGCCTGTAGTGTTCCCTAGGGGCCTGTAGAGTCTCGTACAGTTCCGTAGGGTCCTGTAGGTTTCCATAAGCGCCCGCAGAGGTCTGAAGGGGCCCGTCCTGTTCCGTAAGGATCCACAGGGCTCCGTAGAGCTTCGTAGGTTCCCTAGAGGCCTGTAGAGTACCGCAGGAGCCAGTAGTGTTCTGTAGGGGCCCGTAGGGTTCCTTCCATAGGGGCTGGCAGTGTTCCGTAGGGGCCTCTAGGGTTGAGTAAGTGCCCGCAGGAGTCTGTGGGATTCTGTAAGGTTCCGGAGGGTTCTGCAGGGTTCCCTAGGGGCCCGTAGAGTTCCGTAGTGGCTGGTAAAGTTCCGTAGGGCCCTGTGGGGTTCTGTATGGACCTGTAGGGTTCTGTAGGGGCCTGCAGGGTTCTGTAAGTGCCCGCAGGTGTCTGTAGGGTTCCGTAGGGGCCTGCAGGGTTTCGTAGGCACCTGCAGTGTTCTGTAGGAGCCCATAGGGTTTTAGTGAGGTTCCGTTGTGTTGCTAAGGGTCTTGTAGAGTGCTGTCGGGTCCTGGAGTATTCTGTAGGGTTCCAGAGGGGCTCGTAGGGTTCCGTCAAAATCTGTAGGCTTCCCTAGGGGCCCATAGAGTCCTGTAGATTTCCGTAGGGGCCTGTATGGTTGTGTAAGTGCCCGCAGGGGTTGGTAGGAGCTTGTAGGGTTCCATAAGTTTCCAGAGGGTTGTGTAGGGTTCCGTAGTGGTCTGTGGTGTTCCCTAGGGGCCTGTAGAGTCTCGTACAGTTCCGTAGGGTCCTGTAGGTTTCCATAAGCGCCCACAGAGGTCTGAAGGGGCCCGTCCTGTTCCGTAAGGATCCACAGGGCTCCGTAGAGCTTCGTAGGTTTCCTAGAGGCCTGTAGAGTACCGCAGGAGCCAGTAGTGTTCTGTAGGGGCCCGTAGGGTTCCTTCCATAGGGGCTGGCAGTGTTCCGTAGGGGCTTCTAGGGTTGTGTAAGTGCCCGCAGGAGTCTGTAGGAGTCTGTGGGATTCTGTAAGGTTCCGGAGGGTTCCCTAGGGGCCCGTAGAGTTCCGTAGTGGCTGGTAAAGTTCCGTAGGGCCCTGTGGGGTTCTCTATGGACCTGTAGGGTTCCGTAGGGGCCTGCAGGGTTCTGTAAGTGCCCGCAGGTGTCTGTAGGGTTCCGTAGGGGCCTGCAGGGTTTCGTAGGCACCTGCAGTGTTCTGTAGGAGCCCATAGGGTTTTAGTGAGGTTCCGTTGTGTTGCTAAGGGTCTTGTAGAGTGCTGTCGGGTCCTGGAGTATTCTGTAGGGTTCCAGAGGGGCTCGTAGGGTTCCGTCAAAATCTGTAGGCTTCCCTAGGGGCCCATAGAGTCCTGTAGATTTCCGTAGGGGCCTGTAGGGTTGTGTAAGTGCCCGCAGGGGTTGGTAGGAGCTTGTAGGGTGCCATATGTTTCCGGAGGGTTGTGTAGGGTTCCGTAGGGGCCTGTGGTGTTCCCTAGGGGCCTGTAGAGTCTCGTACAGTTCCGTAGGGGCCTGTAGTGTTCCCTAGGGGCCTGTAGAGTCTCGTACAGTTCCGTAGGGTCCTGTAGGTTTCCATAAGCGCCCGCAGAGGTCTGAAGGGGCCCGTCCTGTTCCGTAAGGATCCACAGGGCTCCGTAGAGCTTCGTAGGTTCCCTAGACGCCTGTAGAGTACTGCAGGAGCCAGTAGTGTTCTGTAGGGGCCCGTAGGGTTCCTTCCATAGGGGCTGGCAGTGTTCCGTAGGGGCCTCTAGGGTTGAGTAAGTGCCCGCAGGAGTCTGTGGGATTCTGTAAGGTTCCGGAGGGTTCTGCAGGGTTCCCTAGGGGCCCGTAGAGTTCCGTAGTGGCTGGTAAAGTTCCGTAGGGCCCTGTGGGGTTCTGTATGGACCTGTAGGGTTCTGTAGGGGCCTGCAGGGTTCTGTAAGTGCCCGCAGGTGTCTGTAGGGTTCCGTAGGGGCCTGCAGGGTTTCGTAGGCACCTGCAGTGTTCTGTAGGAGCCCATAGGGTTTTAGTGAGGTTCCGTTGTGTTGCTAAGGGTCTTGTAGAGTGCTGTCGGGTCCTGGAGTATTCTGTAGGGTTCCAGAGGGGCTTGTAGGGTTCCGTCAAAATCTGTAGGCTTCCCTAGGGGCCCATAGAGTCCTGTAGATTTCCGTAGGGGCCTGTAGGGTTGTGTAAGTGCCCGCAGGGGTTGGTAGGAGCTTGTAGGGTTCCATAAGTTTCCAGAGGGTTGTGTAGGGTTCCGTAGTGGTCTGTGGTGTTCCCTAGGGGCCTGTAGAGTCTCGTACAGTTCCGTAGGGTCCTGTAGGTTTCCATAAGCGCCCGCAGAGGTCTGAAGGGGCCCGTCCTGTTCCGTAAGGATCCACAGGGCTCCGTAGAGCTTCGTAGGTTTCCTAGAGGCCTGTAGAGTACCGCAGGAGCCAGTAGTGTTCTGTAGGGGCCCGTAGGGTTCCTTCCATAGGGGCTGGCAGTGTTCCGTAGGGGCTTCTAGGGTTGAGTAAGTGCCCGCAGGAGTCTGTAGGAGTCTGTAGGAGTCTGTGGGATTCTGTAAGGTTCCGGAGGGTTCCGTAGGGGCCCGTAGAGTTCCGTAGTGGCTGGTAAAGTTCCGTAGGGCCCTGTGGGGTTCTGTATGGACCTGTAGGGTTCCGTAGGGGCCTGCAGGGTTCTGTAAGTGCCCGCAGGTGTCTGTAGGGTTCCGTAGGGGCCTGCAGGGTTTCGTAGGCACCTGCAGTGTTCTGTAGGAGCCCATAGGGTTTTAGTGAGGTTCCGTTGTGTTGCTAAGGGTCTTGTAGAGTGCTGTCGGGTCCTGGAGTATTCTGTAGGGTTCCAGAGGGGCTCGTAGGGTTCCGTCAAAATCTGTGGGCTTCTCTAGGGGCCCATAGAGTCCCGTAGATTTCCGTAGGGGCCTGTAGGGTTGTGTAAGTGCCCGCAGGGGTTGGTAGGAGCTTGTAGGGTGCCATATGTTTCCGGAGGGTTGTGTAGGGTTCCGTAGGGGCCTGTGGTGTTCCCTAGGGGCCTGTAGAGTCTCGTACAGTTCCGTAGGGGCCTGTAGTGTTCCCTAGGGGCCTGTAGAGTCTCGTACAGTTCCGTAGGGTCCTGTAGGTTTCCATAAGCGCCCGCAGAGGTCTGAAGGGGCCCGTCCTGTTCCGTAAGGATCCACAGGGCTCCGTAGAGCTTCGTAGGTTCCCTAGACGCCTGTAGAGTACTGCAGGAGCCAGTAGTGTTCTGTAGGGGCCCGTAGGGTTCCTTCCATAGGGGCTGGCAGTGTTCCGTAGGGGCCTCTAGGGTTGAGTAAGTGCCCGCAGGAGTCTGTGGGATTCTGTAAGGTTCCGGAGGGTTCTGCAGGGTTCCGTAGGGGCCCGTAGAGTTCCGTAGTGGCTGGTAAAGTTCCGTAGGGCCCTGTGGGGTTCTGTATGGACCTGTAGGGTTCTGTAGGGGCCTGCAGGGTTCTGTAAGTGCCCGCAGGTGTCTGTAGGGTTCCGTAGGGGCCTGCAGGGTTTCGTAGGCACCTGCAGTGTTCTGTAGGAGCCCATAGGGTTTTAGTGAGGTTCCGTTGTGTTGCTAAGGGTCTTGTAGAGTGCTGTCGGGTCCTGGAGTATTCTGTAGGGTTCCAGAGGGGCTCGTAGGGTTCCATCAAAATCTGTAGGCTTCCCTAGGGGCCCATAGAGTCCTGTAGATTTCCGTAGGGTCCTGTATGGTTGTGTAAGTGCCCGCAGGGGTTGGTAGGAGCTTGTAGGGTTCCATAAGTTTCCGGAGGGTTGTGTAGGGTTCCGTAGTGGTCTGTGGTGTTCCCTAGGGGCCTGTAGAGTCTCGTACAGTTCCGTAGGGTCCTGTAGGTTTCCATAAGCGCCCGCAGAGGTCTGAAGGGGCCCGTCCTGTTCCGTAAGGATCCACAGGGCTCCGTAGAGCTTCGTAGGTTTCCTAGAGGCCTGTAGAGTACCGCAGGAGCCAGTAGTGTTCTGTAGGGGCCCGTAGGGTTCCTTCCATAGGGGCTGGCAGTGTTCCGTAGGGGCTTCTAGGGTTGAGTAAGTGCCCGCAGGAGTCTGTAGGAGTCTGTAGGAGTCTGTGGGATTCTGTAAGGTTCCGGAGGGTTCAGTAGGGGCCCGTAGAGTTCCGTAGTGGCTGGTAAAGTTCCGTAGGGCCCTGTGGGGTTCTGTATGGACCTGTAGGGTTCCGTAGGGGCCTGCAGGGTTCTGTAAGTGCCCGCAGGTGTCTGTAGGGTTCCGTAGGGGCCTGCAGGGTTTCGTAGGCACCTGCAGTGTTCTGTAGGAGCCCATAGGGTTTTAGTGAGGTTCCGTTGTGTTGCTAAGGGTCTTGTAGAGTGCTGTCGGGTCCTGGAGTATTCTGTAGGGTTCCAGAGGGGCTCGTAGGGTTCCGTCAAAATCTGTAGGCTTCCCTAGGGGCCCATAGAGTCCTGTAGATTTCCGTAGGGGCCTGTAGGGTTGTGTAAGTGCCCGCAGGGGTTGGTAGGAGCTTGTATGGTGCCATATGTTTCCGGAGGGTTGTGTAGGGTTCCGTAGGGGCCTGTGGTGTTCCCTAGGGGCCTGTAGAGTCTCGTACAGTTCCGTAGGGGCCTGTAGTGTTCCCTAGGGGCCTGTAGAGTCTCGTACAGTTCCGTAGGGTCCTGTAGGTTTCCATAAGTGCCCGCAGAGGTCTGAAGGGGCCCGTCCTGTTCCGTAAGGATCCACAGGGCTCCGTAGAGCTTCGTAGGTTCCCTAGACGCCTGTAGAGTACTGCAGGAGCCAGTAGTGTTCTGTAGGGGCCCGTAGGGTTCCTTCCATAGGGGCTGGCAGTGTTCCGTAGGGGCCTCTAGGGTTGAGTAAGTGCCCGCAGGAGTCTGTGGGATTCTGTAAGGTTCCGGAGGGTTCTGCAGGGTTCCGTAGGGGCCCGTAGAGTTCCGTAGTGGCTGGTAAAGTTCCGTAGGGCCCTGTGGGGTTCTGTATGGACCTGTAGGGTTCCGTAGGGGCCTGCAGGGTTCTGTAAGTGCCCGCAGGTGTCTGTAGGGTTCCGTAGGGGCCTGCAGGGTTTCGTAGGCACCTGCAGTGTTCTGTAGGAGCCCATAGGGTTTTAGTGAGGTTCCGTTGTGTTGCTAAGGGTCTTGTAGAGTGCTGTCGGGTCCTGGAGTATTCTGTAGGGTTCCAGAGGGGCTCGTAGGGTTCCGTCAAAATCTGTAGGCTTCCCTAGGGGCCCATAGAGTCCCGTAGATTTCCGTAGGGACCTGTAGGGTTGTGTAAGTGCCCACAGGGGTTGGTAGGAGCTTGTAGGGTTCCATAAGTTTCCAGAGGGTTGTGTAGGGTTCCGTAGTGGTCTGTGGTGTTCCCTAGGGGCCTGTAGAGTCTCGTACAGTTCCGTAGGGTCCTGTAGGTTTCCATAAGCGCCCGCAGAGGTCTGAAGGGGCCCGTCCTGTTCCGTAAGGATCCACAGGGCTCCGTAGAGCTTCGTAGGTTTCCTAGAGGCCTGTAGAGTACCGCAGGAGCCAGTAGTGTTCTGTAGGGGCCCGTAGGGTTCCTTCCATAGGGGCTGGCAGTGTTCCGTAGGGGCCTCTAGGATTGTGTAAGTGCCCGCAGGAGTCTGTAAAAGTCTGTGGGATTCTGTAAGGTTCCGGAGGGTTCTGCAGGGTTCCCTAGGGGCCCGTAGAGTTCCGTAGTGGCTGGTAAAGTTCCGTAGGGCCCTGTGGGGTTCTGTATGGACCTGTAGGGTTCCGTAGGGGCCTGCAGGGTTCTGTAAGTGCCCGCAGGTGTCTGTAGGGTTCCGTAGGGGCCTGCAGGGTTTCGTAGGCACCTGCAGTGTTCTGTAGGAGCCCATAGGGTTTTAGTGAGGTTCCGTTGTGTTGCTAAGGGTCTTGTAGAGTGCTGTCGGGTCCTGGAGTATTCTGTAGGGTTCCAGAGGGGCTCGTAGGGTTCCGTCAAAATCTGTGGGCTTCCCTAGGGGCCCATAGAGTCCCGTAGATTTCCGTAGGGGCCTGTAGGGTTGTGTAAGTGCCCGCAGGGGTTGTAGGGTGCCATATGTTTCCGGAGGGTTGTGTAGGGTTCCGTAGGGGCCTGTGGTGTTCCCTAGGGGCCTGTAGAGTCTCGTACAGTTCCGTAGGGGCCTGTAGTGTTCCCTAGGGGCCTGTAGAGTCTCGTACAGTTCCGTAGGGGCCTGTAGGTTTCCATAAGTGCCCGCAGAGGTCTGAAGGGGCCCGTACTGTTCCGTAAGGATCCATAGGGTTCCGTAGAGCTTCGTAGGTTCCCTAGAGGCCTGTAGAGTACTGCAGGAGCCAGTAGTGTTCTGTAGGGGCCCGTAGGGTTCCTTCCATAGGGGCTGGCAGTGTTCCGTAGGGGCCTCTAGGGTTGAGTAAGTGCCCGCAGGAGTCTGTGGGATTCTGTAAGGTTCCGGAGGGTTCTGCAGGGTTCCCTAGGGGCCCGTAGAGTTCCGTAGTGGCTGGTAAAGTTCCGTAGGGCCCTGTGGGGTTCTGTATGGACCTGTAGGGTTCCGTAGGGGCCTGCAGGGTTCTGTAAGTGCCCGCAGGTGTCTGTAGGGTTCCGTAGGGGCCTGCAGGGTTTCGTAGGCACCTGCAGCGTTCTGTAGGAGCCCATAGGGTTTTAGTGAGGTTCCGTTGTGTTGCTAAGGGTCTTGTAGAGTGCTGTCGGGTCCTGGAGTATTCTGTAGGGTTCCAGAGGGGCTCGTAGGGTTCCGTCAAAATCTGTAGGCTTCCCTAGGGGCCCATAGAGTCCTGTAGATTTCCGTAGGGACCTGTAGGGTTGTGTAAGTGCCCGCAGGGGTTGGTAGGAGCTTGTAGGGTTCCATAAGTTTCCAGAGGGTTGTGTAGGGTTCCGTAGTGGTCTGTGGTGTTCCCTAGGGGCCTGTAGAGTCTCGTACAGTTCCGTAGGGTCCTGTAGGTTTCCATAAGCGCCCGCAGAGGTCTGAAGGGGCCCGTCCTGTTCCGTAAGGATCCACAGGGCTCCGTAGAGCTTCGTAGGTTTCCTAGAGGCCTGTAGAGTACCGCAGGAGCCAGTAGTGTTCTGTAGGGGCCCATAGGGTTCCTTCCATAGGGGCTGGCAGTGTTCCGTAGGGGCCTCTAGGGTTGAGTAAGTGCCCGCAGGAGTCTGTAGGAGTCTGTGGGATTCTGTAAGGTTCCGGAGGGTTCCCTAGGGGCCCGTAGAGTTCCGTAGTGGCTGGTAAAGTTCCGTAGGGCCCTGTGGGGTTCTGTATGGACCTGTAGGGTTCCGTAGGGGCCTGCAGGGTTCTGTAAGTGCCCGCAGGTGTCTGTAGGGTTCCGTAGGGGCCTGCAGGGTTTCGTAGGCACCTGCAGTGTTCTGTAGGAGCCCATAGGGTTTTAGTGAGGTTCCGTTGTGTCGCTAAGGGTCTTGTAGAGTGCTGTCGGGTCCTGGAGTATTCTGTAGGGTTCCAGAGGGGCTCGTAGGGTTCCGTCAAAATCTGTGGGCTTCTCTAGGGGCCCATAGAGTCGCGTAGATTTCCGTAGGGGCCTGTAGGGTTGTGTAAGTGCCCGCAGGGGTTGGTAGGAGCTTGTAGGGTTCCATAAGTTTCCAGAGGGTTGTGTAGGGTTCCGTAGTGGTCTGTGGTGTTCCCTAGGGGCCTGTAGAGTCTCGTACAGTTCCGTAGGGTCCTGTAGGTTTCCATAAGCGCCCGCAGAGGTCTGAAGGGGCCCGTCCTGTTCCGTAAGGATCCACAGGGCTCCGTAGAGCTTCGTAGGTTTCCTAGAGGCCTGTAGAGTACCGCAGGAGCCAGTAGTGTTCTGTAGGGGCCCGTAGGGTTCCTTCCATAGGGGCTGGCAGTGTTCCGTAGGGGCCTCTAGGATTGTGTAAGTGCCCGCAGGAGTCTGTAGGAGTCTGTGGGATTCTGTAAGGTTCCGGAGGGTTCTGCAGGGTTCCGTAGGGGCCCGTAGAGTTCCGTAGTGGCTGGTAAAGTTCCGTAGGGCCCTGTGGGGTTCTGTATGGACCTGTAGGGTTCCGTAGGGGCCTGCAGGGTTCTGTAAGTGCCCGCAGGTGTCTGTAGGGTTCCGTAGGGGCCTGCAGGGTTTCGTAGGCACCTGCAGTGTTCTGTAGGAGCCCATAGGGTTTTAGTGAGGTTCCGTTGTGTTGCTAAGGGTCTTGTAGAGTGCTGTCGGGTCCTGGAGTATTCTGTAGGGTTCCAGAGGGGCTCATAGGGTTCCGTCAAAATCTGTAGGCTTCCCTAGGGGCCCATAGAGTCCTGTAGATTTCCGTAGGGGCCTGTAGGGTTGTGTAAGTGCCCGCAGGGGTTGGTAGGAGCTTGTAGGGTGCCATATGTTTCCGGAGGGTTGTGTAGGGTTCCGTAGGGGCCTGTGGTGTTCCCTAGGGGCCTGTAGAGTCTCGTACCGTTCCGTAGGGGCCTGTAGTGTTCCCTAGGGGCCTGTAGAGTCTCGTACAGTTCCGTAGGGTCCTGTAGGTTTCCACAAGCGCCCGCAGAGGTCTGAAGGGGCCCGTCCTGTTCCGTAAGGATCCATAGGGTTCCGTAGAGCTTCGTAGGTTCCCTAGAGGCCTGTAGAGTACTGCAGGAGCCAGTAGTGTTCTGTAGGGGCCCGTAGCGTTCCTTCCATAGGGGCTGGCAGTGTTCCGTAGGGGCCTCTAGGGTTGAGTAAGTGCCCGCAGGAGTCTGTAGGAGTCTGTAGGAGTCTGTGGGATTCTGTAAGGTTCCGGAGGGTTCCGTAGGGGCCCGTAGAGTTCCGTAGTGGCTGGTAAAGTTCCGTAGGGCCCTGTGGGGTTCTGTATGGACCTGTAGGGTTCCGTAGGGGCCTGCAGGGTTTCGTAGGCACCTGCAGTGTTCTGTAGGCGCCCATAGGGTTTTAGTGAGGTTCCGTTGTGTCGCTAAGGGTCTTGTAGAGTGCTGTCGGGTCCTGGAGTATTCTGTAGGGTTCCAGAGGGGCTCGTAGGGTTCCGTCAAAATCTGTGGGCTTCTCTAGGGGCCCATAGCGTCCCGTAGATTTCCGTAGGGGCCTGTAGGGTTGTGTAAGTGCCCGCAGGGGTTGTAGGGTGCCATATGTTTCCGGAGGGTTGTTTAGGGTTCCGTAGGGGCCTGTGGTGTTCCCTAGGGGCCTGTAGAGTCTCGTACAGTTCCGTAGGGGCCTGTAGTGTTCCCTAGGGGCCTGTAGAGTCTCGTACAGTTCCGTAGGGTCCTGTAGGTTTCCATAAGTGCCCGCAGAGGTCTGAAGGGGCCCGTCCTGTTCCGTAAGGATCCACAGGGCTCCGTAGAGCTTCGTAGGTTTCCTAGAGGCCTGTAGAGTACCGCAGGAGCCAGTAGTGTTCTGTAGGGGCCCGTAGGGTTCCTTCCATAGGGGCTGGCAGTGTTCCGTAGGGGCCTCTAGGATTGTGTAAGTGCCCGCAGGAGTCTGTAGGAGTCTGTGGGATTCTGTAAGGTTCTGCAGGGTTCTGCAGGGTTCCCTAGGGGCCCGTAGAGTTCCGTAGTGGCTGGTAAAGCTCCGTAGGGCCCTGTGGGGTTCTGTATGGACCTGTAGGTTTCCGTAGGGGCCTGCAGGGTTCTGTAAGTGCCCGCAGGTGTCTGTAGGGTTCCGTAGGGGCCTGCAGGGTTTCGTAGGCACCTGCAGTGTTCTGTAGGAGCCCATAGGGTTTTAGTGAGGTTCCGTTGTGTTGCTAAGGGTCTTGTAGAGTGCTGTCGGGTCCTGGAGTATTCTGTAGGGTTCCAGAGGGGCTCGTAGGGTTCCGTCAAAATCTGTGGGCTTCTCTAGGGGCCCATAGAGTCCCGTAGATTTCCGTAGGGGCCTGTAGGGTTGTGTAAGTGCCCGCAGGGGTTGTAGGGTGCCATATGTTTCCGGAGGGTTGTGTAGGGTTCCGTAGGGGCCTGTGGTGTTCCCTAGGGGCCTGTAGAGTCTCGTACAGTTCCGTAGGGGCCTGTAGGTTTCCATAAGTGCCCGCAGAGGTCTGAAGGGGCCCGTCCTGTTCCGTAAGGATCCATAGGGTTCCGTAGAGCTTCGTAGGTTCCCTAGAGGCCTGTAGAGTACTGCAGGAGCCAGTAGTGTTCTGTAGGGGCCCGTAGGGTTCCTTCCATAGGGGCTGGCAGTGTTCCGTAGGGGCCTCTAGGATTGTGTAAGTGCCCGCAGGAGTCTGTAGGAGTCTGTGGGATTCTGTAAGGTTCTGCAGGGTTCCGTAGGGGCCCGTAGAGTTCCGTAGTGGCTGGTAAAGTTCCGTAGGGCCCTGTGGGGTTCTGTATGGACCTGTAGGGTTCCGTAGGGGCCTGCAGGGTTCTGTAAGTGCCCGCAGGTGTCTGTAGGGTTCCGTAGGGGCCTGCAGGGTTTCGTAGGCACCTGCAGTGTTCTGTAGGAGCCCATAGGGTTTTAGTGAGGTTCCGTTGTGTTGCTAAGGGTCTTGTAGAGTGCTGTCGGGTCCTGGAGTATTCTGTAGGGTTCCAGAGGGGCTCGTAGGGTTCCGTCAAAATCTGTAGGCTTCCCTAGGGGCCCATAGAGTCCCGTAGATTTCCGTAGGGACCTGTAGGGTTGTGTAAGTGCCCGCAGGGGTTGGTAGGAGCTTGTAGGGTTCCATAAGTTTCCAGAGGGTTGTGTAGGGTTCCGTAGTGGTCTGTGGTGTTCCCTAGGGGCCTGTAGAGTCTCGTACAGTTCCGTAGGGTCCTGTAGGTTTCCATAAGCGCCCGCAGAGGTCTGAAGGGGCCCGTCCTGTTCCGTAAGGATCCACAGGGCTCCGTAGAGCTTCGTAGGTTTCCTAGAGGCCTGTAGAGTACCGCAGGAGCCAGTAGTGTTCTGTAGGGGCCCGTAGGGTTCCTTCCATAGGGGCTGGCAGTGTTCCGTAGGGGCCTCTAGGATTGTGTAAGTGCCCGCAGGAGTCTGTAGGAGTCTGTGGGATTCTGTAAGGTTCTGCAGGGTTCCGTAGGGGCCCGTAGAGTTCCGTAGTGGCTGGTAAAGTTCCGTAGGGCCCTGTGGGGTTCTGTATGGACCTGTAGGGTTCCGTAGGGGCCTGCAGGGTTCTGTAAGTGCCCGCAGGTGTCTGTAGGGTTCCGTAGGGGGCCTGCAGGGTTTCGTAGGCACCTGCAGTGTTCTGTAGGAGCCCATAGGGTTTTAGTGAGGTTCCGTTGTGTTGCTAAGGGTCTTGTAGAGTGCTGTCGGGTCCTGGAGTATTCTGTAGGGTTCCAGAGGGGCTCATAGGGTTCCGTCAAAATCTGTAGGCTTCCCTAGGGGCCCATAGAGTCCTGTAGATTTCCGTAGGGGCCTGTAGGGTTGTGTAAGTGCCCGCAGGGGTTGGTAGGAGCTTGTAGGGTGCCATATGTTTCCGGAGGGTTGTGTAGGGTTCCGTAGGGGCCTGTGGTGTTCCCTAGGGGCCTGTAGAGTCTCGTACCGTTCCGTAGGGGCCTGTAGTGTTCCCTAGGGGCCTGTAGAGTCTCGTACAGTTCCGTAGGGTCCTGTAGGTTTCCACAAGCGCCCGCAGAGGTCTGAAGGGGCCCGTCCTGTTCCGTAAGGATCCATAGGGTTCCGTAGAGCTTCGTAGGTTCCCTAGAGGCCTGTAGAGTACTGCAGGAGCCAGTAGTGTTCTGTAGGGGCCCGTAGGGTTCCTTCCATAGGGGCTGGCAGTGTTCCGTAGGGGCCTCTAGGGTTGAGTAAGTGCCCGCAGGAGTCTGTAGGAGTCTGTAGGAGTCTGTGGGATTCTGTAAGGTTCCGGAGGGTTCCGTAGGGGCCCGTAGAGTTCCGTAGTGGCTGGTAAAGTTCCGTAGGGCCCTGTGGGGTTCTGTATGGACCTGTAGGGTTCCGTAGGGGCCTGCAGGGTTTCGTAGGCACCTGCAGTGTTCTGTAGGCGCCCATAGGGTTTTAGTGAGGTTCCGTTGTGTCGCTAAGGGTCTTGTAGAGTGCTGTCGGGTCCTGGAGTATTCTGTAGGGTTCCAGAGGGGCTCGTAGGGTTCCGTCAAAATCTGTGGGCTTCTCTAGGGGCCCATAGCGTCCCGTAGATTTCCGTAGGGGCCTGTAGGGTTGTGTAAGTGCCCGCAGGGGTTGTAGGGTGCCATATGTTTCCGGAGGGTTGTTTAGGGTTCCGTAGGGGCCTGTGGTGTTCCCTAGGGGCCTGTAGAGTCTCGTACAGTTCCGTAGGGGCCTGTAGTGTTCCCTAGGGGCCTGTAGAGTCTCGTACAGTTCCGTAGGGTCCTGTAGGTTTCCATAAGTGCCCGCAGAGGTCTGAAGGGGCCCGTCCTGTTCCGTAAGGATCCACAGGGCTCCGTAGAGCTTCGTAGGTTTCCTAGAGGCCTGTAGAGTACCGCAGGAGCCAGTAGTGTTCTGTAGGGGCCCGTAGGGTTCCTTCCATAGGGTCTGGCAGTGTTCCGTAGGGGCCTCTAGGATTGTGTAAGTGCCCGCAGGAGTCTGTAGGAGTCTGTGGGATTCTGTAAGGTTCTGCAGGGTTCTGCAGGGTTCCCTAGGGGCCCGTAGAGTTCCGTAGTGGCTGGTAAAGCTCCGTAGGGCCCTGTGGGGTTCTGTATGGACCTGTAGGTTTCCGTAGGGGCCTGCAGGGTTCTGTAAGTGCCCGCAGGTGTCTGTAGGGTTCCGTAGGGGCCTGCAGGGTTTCGTAGGCACCTGCAGTGTTCTGTAGGAGCCCATAGGGTTTTAGTGAGGTTCTGTTGTGTTGCTAAGGGTCTTGTAGAGTGCTGTCGGGTCCTGGAGTATTCTGTAGGGTTCCAGAGGGGCTCGTAGGGTTCCGTCAAAATCTGTGGGCTTCTCTAGGGGCCCATAGCGTCCCGTAGATTTCCGTAGGGGCCTGTAGGGTTGTGTAAGTGCCCGCAGGGGTTGTAGGGTGCCATATGTTTCCGGAGGGTTGTTTAGGGTTCCGTAGGGGCCTGTGGTGTTCCCTAGGGGCCTGTAGAGTCTCGTACAGTTCCGTAGGGGCCTGTAGTGTTCCCTAGGGGCCTGTAGAGTCTCGTACAGTTCCGTAGGGTCCTGTAGGTTTCCATAAGTGCCCGCAGAGGTCTGAAGGGGCCCGTCCTGTTCCGTAAGGATCCACAGGGCTCCGTAGAGCTTCGTAGGTTTCCTAGAGGCCTGTAGAGTACCGCAGGAGCCAGTAGTGTTCTGTAGGGGCCCGTAGGGTTCCTTCCATAGGGGCTGGCAGTGTTCCGTAGGGGCCTCTAGGATTGTGTAAGTGCCCGCAGGAGTCTGTAGGAGTCTGTGGGATTCTGTAAGGTTCTGCAGGGTTCTGCAGGGTTCCCTAGGGGCCCGTAGAGTTCCGTAGTGGCTGGTAAAGCTCCGTAGGGCCCTGTGGGGTTCTGTATGGACCTGTAGGGTTCCGTAGGGGCCTGCAGGGTTCTGTAAGTGCCCGCAGGTGTCTGTAGGGTTCCGTAGGGGCCTGCAGGGTTTCGTAGGCACCTGCAGTGTTCTGTAGGAGCCCATAGGGTTTTAGTGAGGTTCCGTTGTGTTGCTAAGGGTCTTGTAGAGTGCTGTCGGGTCCTGGAGTATTCTGTAGGGTTCCAGAGGGGCTCGTAGGGTTCCGTCAAAATCTGTGGGCTTCTCTAGGGGCCCATAGAGTCCCGTAGATTTCCGTAGGGGCCTGTAGGGTTGTGTAAGTGCCCGCAGGGGTTGTAGGGTGCCATATGTTTCCGGAGGGTTGTGTAGGGTTCCGTAGGGGCCTGTGGTGTTCCCTAGGGGCCTGTAGAGTCTCGTACAGTTCCGTAGGGGCCTGTAGGTTTCCATAAGTGCCCGCAGAGGTCTGAAGGGGCCCGTCCTGTTCCGTAAGGATCCATAGGGTTCCGTAGAGCTTCGTAGGTTCCCTAGAGGCCTGTAGAGTACTGCAGGAGCCAGTAGTGTTCTGTAGGGGCCCGTAGGGTTCCTTCCATAGGGGCTGGCAGTGTTCCGTAGGGGCCTCTAGGATTGTGTAAGTGCCCGCAGGAGTCTGTAGGAGTCTGTGGGATTCTGTAAGGTTCTGCAGGGTTCCGTAGGGGCCCGTAGAGTTCCGTAGTGGCTGGTAAAGTTCCGTAGGGCCCTGTGGGGTTCTGTATGGACCTGTAGGGTTCCGTAGGGGCCTGCAGGGTTCTGTAAGTGCCCGCAGGTGTCTGTAGGGTTCCGTAGGGGCCTGCAGGGTTTCGTAGGCACCTGCAGTGTTCTGTAGGAGCCCATAGGGTTTTAGTGAGGTTCCGTTGTGTTGCTAAGGGTCTTGTAGAGTGCTGTCGGGTCCTGGAGTATTCTGTAGGGTTCCAGAGGGGCTCGTAGGGTTCCGTCAAAATCTGTAGGCTTCCCTAGGGGCCCATAGAGTCCCGTAGATTTCCGTAGGGACCTGTAGGGTTGTGTAAGTGCCCGCAGGGGTTGGTAGGAGCTTGTAGGGTTCCATAAGTTTCCAGAGGGTTGTGTAGGGTTCCGTAGTGGTCTGTGGTGTTCCCTAGGGGCCTGTAGAGTCTCGTACAGTTCCGTAGGGTCCTGTAGGTTTCCATAAGCGCCCGCAGAGGTCTGAAGGGGCCCGTCCTGTTCCGTAAGGATCCACAGGGCTCCGTAGAGCTTCGTAGGTTTCCTAGAGGCCTGTAGAGTACCGCAGGAGCCAGTAGTGTTCTGTAGGGGCCCGTAGGGTTCCTTCCATAGGGGCTGGCAGTGTTCCGTAGGGGCCTCTAGGATTGTGTAAGTGCCCGCAGGAGTCTGTAGGAGTCTGTGGGATTCTGTAAGGTTCTGCAGGGTTCCGTAGGGGCCCGTAGAGTTCCGTAGTGGCTGGTAAAGTTCCGTAGGGCCCTGTGGGGTTCTGTATGGACCTGTAGGGTTCCGTAGGGGCCTGCAGGGTTCTGTAAGTGCCCGCAGGTGTCTGTAGGGTTCCGTAGGGGGCCTGCAGGGTTTCATAGGCACCTGCAGTGTTCTGTAGGAGCCCATAGGGTTTTAGTGAGGTTCCGTTGTGTTGCTAAGGGTCTTGTAGAGTGCTGTCGGGTCCTGGAGTATTCTGTAGGGTTCCAGAGGGGCTCATAGGGTTCCGTCAAAATCTGTAGGCTTCCCTAGGGGCCCATAGAGTCCTGTAGATTTCCGTAGGGGCCTGTAGGGTTGTGTAAGTGCCCGCAGGGGTTGGTAGGAGCTTGTAGGGTGCCATATGTTTCCGGAGGGTTGTGTAGGGTTCCGTAGGGGCCTGTGGTGTTCCCTAGGGGCCTGTAGAGTCTCGTACCGTTCCGTAGGGGCCTGTAGTGTTCCCTAGGGGCCTGTAGAGTCTCGTACAGTTCCGTAGGGTCCTGTAGGTTTCCACAAGCGCCCGCAGAGGTCTGAAGGGGCCCGTCCTGTTCCGTAAGGATCCATAGGGTTCCGTAGAGCTTCGTAGGTTCCCTAGAGGCCTGTAGAGTACTGCAGGAGCCAGTAGTGTTCTGTAGGGGCCCGTAGGGTTCCTTCCATAGGGGCTGGCAGTGTTCCGTAGGGGCCTCTAGGGTTGAGTAAGTGCCCGCAGGAGTCTGTAGGAGTCTGTAGGAGTCTGTGGGATTCTGTAAGGTTCCGGAGGGTTCCGTAGGGGCCCGTAGAGTTCCGTAGTGGCTGGTAAAGTTCCGTAGGGCCCTGTGGGGTTCTGTATGGACCTGTAGGGTTCCGTAGGGGCCTGCAGGGTTTCGTAGGCACCTGCAGTGTTCTGTAGGCGCCCATAGGGTTTTAGTGAGGTTCCGTTGTGTCGCTAAGGGTCTTGTAGAGTGCTGTCGGGTCCTGGAGTATTCTGTAGGGTTCCAGAGGGGCTCGTAGGGTTCCGTCAAAATCTGTGGGCTTCTCTAGGGGCCCATAGCGTCCCGTAGATTTCCGTAGGGGCCTGTAGGGTTGTGTAAGTGCCCGCAGGGGTTGTAGGGTGCCATATGTTTCCGGAGGGTTGTTTAGGGTTCCGTAGGGGCCTGTGGTGTTCCCTAGGGGCCTGTAGAGTCTCGTACAGTTCCGTAGGGGCCTGTAGTGTTCCCTAGGGGCCTGTAGAGTCTCGTACAGTTCCGTAGGGTCCTGTAGGTTTCCATAAGTGCCCGCAGAGGTCTGAAGGGGCCCGTCCTGTTCCGTAAGGATCCACAGGGCTCCGTAGAGCTTCGTAGGTTTCCTAGAGGCCTGTAGAGTACCGCAGGAGCCAGTAGTGTTCTGTAGGGGCCCGTAGGGTTCCTTCCATAGGGGCTGGCAGTGTTCCGTAGGGGCCTCTAGGATTGTGTAAGTGCCCGCAGGAGTCTGTAGGAGTCTGTGGGATTCTGTAAGGTTCTGCAGGGTTCTGCA
The DNA here is from genome assembly GCF_964106895.1 of Numenius arquata. Taxonomy (NCBI): domain Eukaryota; kingdom Metazoa; phylum Chordata; class Aves; order Charadriiformes; family Scolopacidae; genus Numenius; species Numenius arquata. The sequence goes on along the minus strand of NW_027414704.1, from coordinate 200,074 downwards.
GGGTTCCCTAGGGGCCCGTAGAGTTCCGTAGTGGCTGGTAAAGCTCCGTAGGGCCCTGTGGGGTTCTGTATGGACCTGTAGGTTTCCGTAGGGGCCTGCAGGGTTCTGTAAGTGCCCGCAGGTGTCTGTAGGGTTCCGTAGGGGCCTGCAGGGTTTCGTAGGCACCTGCAGTGTTCTGTAGGAGCCCATAGGGTTTTAGTGAGGTTCCGTTGTGTTGCTAAGGGTCTTGTAGAGTGCTGTCGGGTCCTGGAGTATTCTGTAGGGTTCCAGAGGGGCTCATAGGGTTCCGTCAAAATCTGTGGGCTTCTCTAGGGGCCCATAGAGTCCCGTAGATTTCCGTAGGGGCCTGTAGGGTTGTGTAAGTGCCCGCAGGGGTTGTAGGGTGCCATATGTTTCCGGAGGGTTGTGTAGGGTTCCGTAGGGGCCTGTGGTGTTCCCTAGGGGCCTGTAGAGTCTCGTACAGTTCCGTAGGGGCCTGTAGGTTTCCATAAGTGCCCGCAGAGGTCTGAAGGGGCCCGTCCTGTTCCGTAAGGATCCATAGGGTTCCGTAGAGCTTCGTAGGTTCCCTAGAGGCCTGTAGAGTACTGCAGGAGCCAGTAGTGTTCTGTAGGGGCCCGTAGGGTTCCTTCCATAGGGGCTGGCAGTGTTCCGTAGGGGCCTCTAGGATTGTGTAAGTGCCCGCAGGAGTCTGTAGGAGTCTGTGGGATTCTGTAAGGTTCTGCAGGGTTCCGTAGGGGCCCGTAGAGTTCCGTAGTGGCTGGTAAAGTTCCGTAGGGCCCTGTGGGGTTCTGTATGGACCTGTAGGGTTCCGTAGGGGCCTGCAGGGTTCTGTAAGTGCCCGCAGGTGTCTGTAGGGTTCCGTAGGGGCCTGCAGGGTTTCGTAGGCACCTGCAGTGTTCTGTAGGAGCCCATAGGGTTTTAGTGAGGTTCCGTTGTGTTGCTAAGGGTCTTGTAGAGTGCTGTCGGGTCCTGGAGTATTCTGTAGGGTTCCAGAGGGGCTCGTAGGGTTCCGTCAAAATCTGTAGGCTTCCCTAGGGGCCCATAGAGTCCCGTAGATTTCCGTAGGGACCTGTAGGGTTGTGTAAGTGCCCGCAGGGGTTGGTAGGAGCTTGTAGGGTTCCATAAGTTTCCAGAGGGTTGTGTAGGGTTCCGTAGTGGTCTGTGGTGTTCCCTAGGGGCCTGTAGAGTCTCGTACAGTTCCGTAGGGTCCTGTAGGTTTCCATAAGCGCCCGCAGAGGTCTGAAGGGGCCCGTCCTGTTCCGTAAGGATCCACAGGGCTCCGTAGAGCTTCGTAGGTTTCCTAGAGGCCTGTAGAGTACCGCAGGAGCCAGTAGTGTTCTGTAGGGGCCCGTAGGGTTCCTTCCATAGGGGCTGGCAGTGTTCCGTAGGGGCCTCTAGGATTGTGTAAGTGCCCGCAGGAGTCTGTAGGAGTCTGTGGGATTCTGTAAGGTTCTGCAGGGTTCCGTAGGGGCCCGTAGAGTTCCGTAGTGGCTGGTAAAGTTCCGTAGGGCCCTGTGGGGTTCTGTATGAACCTGTAGGGTTCCGTAGGGGCCTGCAGGGTTCTGTAAGTGCCCGCAGGTGTCTGTAGGGTTCCGTAGGGGGCCTGCAGGGTTTCGTAGGCACCTGCAGTGTTCTGTAGGAGCCCATAGGGTTTTAGTGAGGTTCCGTTGTGTTGCTAAGGGTCTTGTAGAGTGCTGTCGGGTCCTGGAGTATTCTGTAGGGTTCCAGAGGGGCTCATAGGGTTCCGTCAAAATCTGTAGGCTTCCCTAGGGGCCCATAGAGTCCTGTAGATTTCCGTAGGGACCTGTAGGGTTGTGTAAGTGCCCGCAGGGGTTGGTAGGAGCTTGTAGGGTGCCATATGTTTCCGGAGGGTTGTGTAGGGTTCCGTAGGGGCCTGTGGTGTTCCCTAGGGGCCTGTAGAGTCTCGTACCGTTCCGTAGGGGCCTGTAGTGTTCCCTAGGGGCCTCTAGAGTCTCGTACAGTTCCGTAGGGTCCTGTAGGTTTCCACAAGCGCCCGCAGAGGTCTGAAGGGGCCCGTCCTGTTCCGTAAGGATCCATAGGGTTCCGTAGAGCTTCGTAGGTTCCCTAGAGGCCTGTAGAGTACTGCAGGAGCCAGTAGTGTTCTGTAGGGGCCCGTAGGGTTCCTTCCATAGGGGCTGGCAGTGTTCCGTAGGGGCCTCTAGGGTTGAGTAAGTGCCCGCAGGAGTCTGTAGGAGTCTGTAGGAGTCTGTGGGATTCTGTAAGGTTCCGGAGGGTTCCGTAGGGGCCCGTAGAGTTCCGTAGTGGCTGGTAAAGTTCCGTAGGGCCCTGTGGGGTTCTGTATGGACCTGTAGGGTTCCGTAGGGGCCTGCAGGGTTTCGTAGGCACCTGCAGTGTTCTGTAGGCGCCCATAGGGTTTTAGTGAGGTTCCGTTGTGTCGCTAAGGGTCTTGTAGAGTGCTGTCGGGTCCTGGAGTATTCTGTAGGGTTCCAGAGGGGCTCGTAGGGTTCCGTCAAAATCTGTGGGCTTCTCTAGGGGCCCATAGCGTCCCGTAGATTTCCGTAGGGGCCTGTAGGGTTGTGTAAGTGCCCGCAGGGGTTGTAGGGTGCCATATGTTTCCGGAGGGTTGTTTAGGGTTCCGTAGGGGCCTGTGGTGTTCCCTAGGGGCCTGTAGAGTCTCGTACAGTTCCGTAGGGGCCTGTAGTGTTCCCTAGGGGCCTGTAGAGTCTCGTACAGTTCCGTAGGGTCCTGTAGGTTTCCATAAGTGCCCGCAGAGGTCTGAAGGGGCCCGTCCTGTTCCGTAAGGATCCACAGGGCTCCGTAGAGCTTCGTAGGTTTCCTAGAGGCCTGTAGAGTACCGCAGGAGCCAGTAGTGTTCTGTAGGGGCCCGTAGGGTTCCTTCCATAGGGTCTGGCAGTGTTCCGTAGGGGCCTCTAGGATTGTGTAAGTGCCCGCAGGAGTCTGTAGGAGTCTGTGGGATTCTGTAAGGTTCTGCAGGGTTCTGCAGGGTTCCCTAGGGGCCCGTAGAGTTCCGTAGTGGCTGGTAAAGCTCCGTAGGGCCCTGTGGGGTTCTGTATGGACCTGTAGGTTTCCGTAGGGGCCTGCAGGGTTCTGTAAGTGCCCGCAGGTGTCTGTAGGGTTCCGTAGGGGCCTGCAGGGTTTCGTAGGCACCTGCAGTGTTCTGTAGGAGCCCATAGGGTTTTAGTGAGGTTCTGTTGTGTTGCTAAGGGTCTTGTAGAGTGCTGTCGGGTCCTGGAGTATTCTGTAGGGTTCCAGAGGGGCTCGTAGGGTTCCGTCAAAATCTGTGGGCTTCTCTAGGGGCCCATAGAGTCGCGTAGATTTCCGTAGGGGCCTGTAGGGTTGTGTAAGTGCCCGCAGGGGTTGTAGGGTGCCATATGTTTCCGGAGGGTTGTTTAGGGTTCCGTAGGGGCCTGTGGTGTTCCCTAGGGGCCTGTAGAGTCTCGTACAGTTCCGTAGGGGCCTGTAGGTTTCCATAAGTGCCCGCAGAGGTCTGAAGGGGCCCGTCCTGTTCCGTAAGGATCCATAGGGTTCCGTAGAGCTTCGTAGGTTCCCTAGAGGCCTGTAGAGTACTGCAGGAGCCAGTAGTGTTCTGTAGGGGCCCGTAGGGTTCCTTCCATAGGGGCTGGCAGTGTTCCGTAGGGGCCTCTAGGATTGTGTAAGTGCCCGCAGGAGTCTGTAGGAGTCTGTGGGATTCTGTAAGGTTCTGCAGGGTTCCGTAGGGGCCCGTAGAGTTCCGTAGTGGCTGGTAAAGTTCCGTAGGGCCCTGTGGGGTTCTGTATGGACCTGTAGGGTTCCGTAGGGGCCTGCAGGGTTCTGTAAGTGCCCGCAGGTGTCTGTAGGGTTCCGTAGGGGCCTGCAGGGTTTCGTAGGCACCTGCAGTGTTCTGTAGGAGCCCATAGGGTTTTAGTGAGGTTCCGTTGTGTTGCTAAGGGTCTTGTAGAGTGCTGTCGGGTCCTGGAGTATTCTGTAGGGTTCCAGAGGGGCTCGTAGGGTTCCGTCAAAATCTGTAGGCTTCCCTAGGGGCCCATAGAGTCCTGTAGATTTCCGTAGGGGCCTGTAGGGTTGTGTAAGTGCCCACAGGGGTTGGTAGGAGCTTGTAGGGTGCCATATGTTTCCGGAGGGTTGTGTAGGGTTCTGTAGGGGCCTGTGGTGTTCCCTAGGGGCCTGTAGAGTCTCGTACAGTTCCGTAGGGGCCTGTAGTGTTCCCTAGGGGCCTGTAGAGTCTCGTACAGTTCCGTAGGGTCCTGTAGGTTTCCATAAGCGCCCGCAGAGGTCTGAAGGGGCCCGTCCTGTTCCGTAAGGATCCATAGGGTTCCGTAGAGCTTCGTAGGTTCCCTAGAGGCCTGTAGAGTACTGCAGGAGCCAGTAGTGTTCTGTAGGGGCCCGTAGGGTTCCTTCCATAGGGGCTGGCAGTGTTCCGTAGGGGCCTCTAGGGTTGAGTAAGTGCCCGCAGGAGTCTGTGGGATTCTGTAAGGTTCCGGAGGGTTCTGCAGGGTTCCGTAGGGGCCCGTAGAGTTCCGTAGTGGCTGGTAAAGTTCCGTAGGGCCCTGTGGGGTTCTGTATGGACCTGTAGGGTTCCGTAGGGGCCTGCAGGGTTCTGTAAGTGCCCGCAGGTGTCTGTAGGGTTCCGTAGGGGCCTGCAGGGTTTCGTAGGCACCTGCAGTGTTCTGTAGGAGCCCATAGGGTTTTAGTGAGGTTCCGTTGTGTTGCTAAGGGTCTTGTAGAGTGCTGTCGGGTCCTGGAGTATTCTGTAGGGTTCCAGAGGGGCTCGTAGGGTTCCGTCAAAATCTGTGGGCTTCTCTAGGGGCCCATAGAGTCCCGTAGATTTCCGTAGGGGCCTGTAGGGTTGTGTAAGTGCCCGCAGGGGTTGTAGGGTGCCATATGTTTCCGGAGGGTTGTGTAGGGTTCCGTAGGGGCCTGTGGTGTTCCCTAGGGGCCTGTAGAGTCTCGTACAGTTCCGTAGGGGCCTGTAGTGTTCCCTAGGGGCCTGTAGAGTCTCGTACAGTTCCGTAGGGGCCTGTAGGTTTCCATAAGTGCCCGCAGAGGTCTGAAGGGGCCCGTACTGTTCCGTAAGGATCCATAGGGTTCCGTAGAGCTTCGTAGGTTCCCTAGAGGCCTGTAGAGTACTGCAGGAGCCAGTAGTGTTCTGTAGGGGCCCGTAGGGTTCCTTCCATAGGGGCTGGCAGTGTTCCGTAGGGGCCTCTAGGATTGTGTAAGTGCCCGCAGGAGTCTGTAGGAGTCTGTGGGATTCTGTAAGGTTCTGCAGGGTTCCGTAGGGGCCCGTAGAGTTCCGTAGTGGCTGGTAAAGTTCCGTAGGGCCCTGTAGGGTTCTGTATGGACCTGTAGGGTTCCGTAGGGGCCTGCAGGGTTCTGTAAGTGCCCGCAGGTGTCTGTAGGGTTCCGTAGGGGCCTGCAGGGTTTCGTAGGCACCTGCAGTGTTCTGTAGGAGCCCATAGGGTTTTAGTGAGGTTCCGTTGTGTTGCTAAGGGTCTTGTAGAGTGCTGTCGGGTCCTGGAGTATTCTGTAGGGTTCCAGAGGGGCTCGTAGGGTTCCGTCAAAATCTGTGGGCTTCTCTAGGGGCCCATAGAGTCCCGTAGATTTCCGTAGGGGCCTGTAGGGTTGTGTAAGTGCCCGCAGGGGTTGTAGGGTGCCATATGTTTCCGGAGGGTTGTGTAGGGTTCCGTAGGGGCCTGTGGTGTTCCCTAGGGGCCTGTAGAGTCTCGTACAGTTCCGTAGGGGCCTGTAGTGTTCCCTAGGGGCCTGTAGAGTCTCGTACAGTTCCGTAGGGGCCTGTAGGTTTCCATAAGTGCCCGCAGAGGTCTGAAGGGGCCCGTACTGTTCCGTAAGGATCCATAGGGTTCCGTAGAGCTTCGTAGGTTCCCTAGAGGCCTGTAGAGTACTGCAGGAGCCAGTAGTGTTCTGTAGGGGCCCGTAGGGTTCCTTCCATAGGGGCTGGCAGTGTTCCGTAGGGGCCTCTAGGATTGTGTAAGTGCCCGCAGGAGTCTGTAGGAGTCTGTGGGATTCTGTAAGGTTCTGCAGGGTTCCGTAGGGGCCCGTAGAGTTCCGTAGTGGCTGGTAAAGTTCCGTAGGGCCCTGTGGGGTTCTGTATGGACCTGTAGGGTTCCGTAGGGGCCTGCAGGGTTCTGTAAGTGCCCGCAGGTGTCTGTAGGGTTCCGTAGGGGCCTGCAGGGTTTCGTAGGCACCTGCAGTGTTCTGTAGGAGCCCATAGGGTTTTAGTGAGGTTCCGTTGTGTTGCTAAGGGTCTTGTAGAGTGCTGTCGGGTCCTGGAGTATTCTGTAGGGTTCCAGAGGGGCTCGTAGGGTTCCGTCAAAATCTGTAGGCTTCCCTAGGGGCCCATAGAGTCCTGTAGATTTCCGTAGGGGCCTGTAGGGTTGTGTAAGTGCCCGCAGGGGTTGGTAGGAGCTTGTAGGGTGCCATATGTTTCCGGAGGGTTGTGTAGGGTTCCGTAGGGGCCTGTGGTGTTCCCTAGGGGCCTGTAGAGTCTTGTACAGTTCCGTAGGGGCCTGTAGTGTTCCCTAGGGGCCTGTAGAGTCTCATACAGTTCCGTAGGGTCCTGTAGGTTTCCATAAGCGCCCGCAGAGGTCTGAAGGGGCCCGTCCTGTTCCGTAAGGATCCATAGGGTTCCGTAGAGCTTCGTAGGTTCCCTAGAGGCCTGTAGAGTACTGCAGGAGCCAGTAGTGTTCTGTAGGGGCCCGTAGGGTTCCTTCCATAGGGGCTGGCAGTGTTCCGTAGGGGCCTCTAGGGTTGAGTAAGTGCCCGCAGGAGTCTGTGGGATTCTGTAAGGTTCCGGAGGGTTCTGCAGGGTTCCGTAGGGGCCCGTAGAGTTCCGTAGTGGCTGGTAAAGTTCCGTAGGGCCCTGTGGGGTTCTGTATGGACCTGTAGGGTTCCGTAGGGGCCTGCAGGGTTCTGTAAGTGCCCGCAGGTGTCTGTAGGGTTCCGTAGGGGCCTGCAGGGTTTCGTAGGCACCTGCAGTGTTCTGTAGGAGCCCATAGGGTTTTAGTGAGGTTCTGTTGTGTTGCTAAGGGTCTTGTAGAGTGCTGTCGGGTCCTGGAGTATTCTGTAGGGTTCCAGAGGGGCTCGTAGGGTTCCGTCAAAATCTGTAGGCTTCCCTAGGGGCCCATAGAGTCCTGTAGATTTCCGTAGGGGCCTGTAGGGTTGTGTAAGTGCCCGCAGGGGTTGGTAGGAGCTTGTAGGGTTCCATAAGTTTCCAGAGGGTTGTGTAGGGTTCCGTAGTGGTCTGTGGTGTTCCCTAGGGGCCTGTAGAGTCTCGTACAGTTCCGTAGGGTCCTGTAGGTTTCCATAAGCGCCCGCAGAGGTCTGAAGGGGCCCGTCCTGTTCCGTAAGGATCCACAGGGCTCTGTAGAGCTTCGTAGGTTTCCTAGAGGCCTGTAGAGTACCGCAGGAGCCAGTAGTGTTCTGTAGGGGCCCGTAGGGTTCCTTCCACAGGGGCTGGCAGTGTTCCGTAGGGGCCTCTAGGGTTGAGTAAGTGCCCGCAAGAGTCTGTAGGAGTCTGTAGGAGTCTGTGGGATTCTGTAAGGTTCCGGAGGGTTCCGTAGGGGCCCGTAGAGTTCCGTAGTGGCTGGTAAAGTTCCGTAGGGCCCTGTGGGGTTCTGTATGGACCTGTAGGGTTCCGTAGGGGCCTGCAGGGTTCTGTAAGTGCCCGCAGGTGTCTGTAGGGTTCCGTAGGGGCCTGCAGGGTTTCGTAGGCACCTGCAGTGTTCTGTAGGAGCCCATAGGGTTTTAGTGAGGTTCCGTTGTGTCGCTAAGGGTCTTGTAGAGTGCTGTCGGGTCCTGGAGTATTCTGTAGGGTTCCAGAGGGGCTCGTAGGGTTCCGTCAAAATCTGTGGGCTTCTCTAGGGGCCCATAGCGTCCCGTAGATTTCCGTAGGGGCCTGTAGGGTTGTGTAAGTGCCCGCAGGGGTTGGTAGGAGCTTGTAGGGTTCCATAAGTTTCCAGAGGGTTGTGTAGGGTTCCGTAGTGGTCTGTGGTGTTCCCTAGGGGCCTTTAGAGTCTCGTACAGTTCCGTAGGGTCCTGTAGGTTTCCATAAGCGCCCGCAGAGGTCTGAAGGGGCCCGTCCTGTTCCGTAAGGATCCACAGGGCTCCGTAGAGCTTCGTAGGTTTCCTAGAGGCCTGTAGAGTACCGCAGGAGCCAGTAGTGTTCTGTAGGGGCCCGTAGGGTTCCTTCCATAGGGGCTGGCAGTGTTCCGTAGGGGCCTCTAGGGTTGAGTAAGTGCCCGCAGGAGTCTGTAGGAGTCTGTAGGAGTCTGTGGGATTCTGTAAGGTTCCGGAGGGTTCCGTAGGGGCCCGTAGAGTTCCGTAGTGGCTGGTAAAGTTCCGTAGGGCCCTGTGGGGTTCTGTATGGACCTGTAGGGTTCCGTAGGGGCCTGCAGGGTTCTGTAAGTGCCCGCAGGTGTCTGTAGGGTTCCGTAGGGGCCTGCAGGGTTTCGTAGGCACCTGCAGTGTTCTGTAGGAGCCCATAGGATTTTAGTGAGGTTCCGTTGTGTCGCTAAGGGTCTTGTAGAGTGCTGTCGGGTCCTGGAGTATTCTGTAGGGTTCCAGAGGGGCTCGTAGGGTTCCGTCAAAATCTGTGGGCTTCTCTAGGGGCCCATAGCGTCCCGTAGATTTCCGTAGGGGCCTGTAGGGTTGTGTAAGTGCCCGCAGGGGTTGTAGGGTGCCATATGTTTCCGGAGGGTTGTTTAGGGTTCCGTAGGGGCCTGTGGTGTTCCCTAGGGGCCTGTAGAGTCTCGTACAGTTCCGTAGGGGCCTGTAGTGTTCCCTAGGGGCCTGTAGAGTCTCGTACAGTTCCGTAGGGTCCTGTAGGTTTCCATAAGTGCCCGCAGAGGTCTGAAGGGGCCCGTCCTGTTCCGTAAGGATCCATAGGGTTCCGTAGAGCTTCGTAGGTTCCCTAGAGGCCTGTAGAGTACTGCAGGAGCCAGTAGTGTTCTGTAGGGGCCCGTAGGGTTCCTTCCATAGGGGCTGGCAGTGTTCCGTAGGGGCCTCTAGGATTGTGTAAGTGCCCGCAGGAGTCTGTAGGAATCTGTGAGATTCTGTAAGGTTCTGCAGGGTTCCGTAGGGGCCCGTAGAGTTCCGTAGTGGCTGGTAAAGTTCCGTAGGGCCCTGTGGGGTTCTGTATGGACCTGTAGGGTTCCGTAGGGACCTGCAGGGTTCTGTAAGTGCCCGCAGGTGTCTGTAGGGTTCCGTAGGGGCCTGCAGGGTTTCGTAGGCACCTGCAGTGTTCTGTAGGAGCCCATAGGGTTTTAGTGAGGTTCCGTTGTGTTGCTAAGGGTCTTGTAGAGTGCTGTCGGGTCCTGGAGTATTCTGTAGGGTTCCAGAGGGGCTCGTAGGGTTCCGTCAAAATCTGTAGGCTTCCCTAGGGGCCCATAGAGTCCTGTAGATTTCCGTAGGGGCCTGTAGGGTTGTGTAAGTGCCCGCAGGGGTTGGTAGGAGCTTGTAGGGTGCCATATGTTTCCGGAGGGTTGTGTAGGGTTCCGTAGGGGCCTGTGGTGTTCCCTAGGGGCCTGTAGAGTCTCGTACAGTTCCGTAGGGTCCTGTAGGTTTCCATAAGCGCCCGCAGAGGTCTGAAGGGGCCCGTCCTGTTCCGTAAGGATCCACAGGGCTCCGTAGAGCTTCGTAGGTTTCCTAGAGGCCTGTAGAGTACTGCAGGAGCCAGTAGTGTTCTGTAGGGGCCCGTAGGGTTCCTTCCATAGGGGCTGGCAGTGTTCCGTAGGGGCCTCTAGGGTTGAGTAAGTGCCCGCAGGAGTCTGTAGGAGTCTGTAGGAGTCTGTGGGATTCTGTAAGGTTCCGGAGGGTTCCGTAGGGGCCCGTAGAGTTCCGTAGTGGCTGGTAAAGTTCCGTAGGGCCCTGTGGGGTTCTGTATGGACCTGTAGGGTTCCGTAGGGGCCTGCAGGGTTCTGTAAGTGCCCGCAGGTGTCTGTAGGGTTCCGTAGGGGCCTGCAGGGTTTCGTAGGCACCTGCAGTGTTCTGTAGGAGCCCATAGGGTTTTAGTGAGGTTCCGTTGTGTCGCTAAGGGTCTTGTAGAGTGCTGTCGGGTCCTGGAGTATTCTGTAGGGTTCCAGAGGGGCTCGTAGGGTTCCGTCAAAATCTGTGGGCTTCTCTAGGGGCCCATAGCGTCCCGTAGATTTCCGTAGGGGCCTGTAGGGTTGTGTAAGTGCCCGCAGGGGTTGTAGGGTGCCATATGTTTCCGGAGGGTTGTGTAGGGTTCCGTAGGGGCCTGTGGTGTTCCCTAGGGGCCTGTAGAGTCTCGTACAGTTCCGTAGGGGCCTGTAGTGTTCCCTAGGGGCCTGTAGAGTCTCGTACAGTTCCGTAGGGTCCTGTAGGTTTCCATAAGTGCCCGCAGAGGTCTGAAGGGGCCCGTCCTGTTCCGTAAGGATCCATAGGGTTCCGTAGAGCTTCGTAGGTTCCCTAGAGGCCTGTAGAGTACTGCAGGAGCCAGTAGTGTTCTGTAGGGGCCCGTAGGGTTCCTTCCATAGGGGCTGGCAGTGTTCCGTAGGGGCCTCTAGGGTTGAGTAAGTGCCCGCAGGAGTCTGTGGGATTCTGTAAGGTTCCGGAGGGTTCTGCAGGGTTCCGTAGGGGCCCGTAGAGTTCCGTAGTGGCTGGTAAAGTTCCGTAGGGCCCTGTGGGGTTCTGTATGGACCTGTAGGGTTCCGTAGGGGCCTCTAGGGTTGAGTAAGTGCCCGCAGGAGTCTGTAGGAGTCTGTAGGAGTCTGTGGGATTCTGTAAGGTTCCGGAGGGTTCCGTAGGGGCCCGTAGAGTTCCGTAGTGGCTGGTAAAGTTCCGTAGGGCCCTGTGGGGTTCTGTATGGACCTGTAGGGTTCCGTAGGGGCCTGCAGGGTTCTGTAAGTGCCCGCAGGTGTCTGTAGGGTTCCGTAGGGGCCTGCAGGGTTTCGTAGGCACCTGCAGTGTTCTGTAGGAGCCCATAGGGTTTTAGTGAGGTTCCGTTGTGTTGCTAAGGGTCTTGTAGAGTGCTGTCGGGTCCTGGAGTATTCTGTAGGGTTCCAGAGGGGCTCGTAGGGTTCCGTCAAAATCTGTGGGCTTCTCTAGGGGCCCATAGAGTCCCGTAGATTTCCGTAGGGGCCTGTAGGGTTGTGTAAGTGCCCGCAGGGGTTGTAGGGTGCCATATGTTTCCGGAGGGTTGTTTAGGGTTCCGTAGGGGCCTGTGGTGTTCCCTAGGGGCCTGTAGAGTCTCGTACAGTTCCGTAGGGGCCTGTAGTGTTCCCTAGGGGCCTGTAGAGTCTCGTACAGTTCCGTAGGGTCCTGTAGGTTTCCATAAGTGCCCGCAGAGGTCTGAAGGGGCCCGTCCTGTTCCGTAAGGATCCACAGGGCTCCGTAGAGCTTCGTAGGTTCCCTAGAGGCCTGTAGAGTACTGCAGGAGCCAGTAGTGTTCTGTAGGGGCCCGTAGGGTTCCTTCCATAGGGGCTGGCAGTGTTCCGTAGGGGCCTCTAGGATTGTGTAAGTGCCCGCAGGAGTCTGTAGGAGTCTGTGGGATTCTGTAAGGTTCCGGAGGGTTCCGTAGGGGCCCGTAGAGTTCCGTAGTGGCTGGTAAAGTTCCGTAGGGCCCTGTGGGGTTCTGTATGGACCTGTAGGGTTCCGTAGGGGCCTGCAGGGTTCTGTAAGTGCCCGCAGGTGTCTGTAGGGTTCCGTAGGGGCCTGCAGGGTTTCGTAGGCACCTGCAGTGTTCTGTAGGAGCCCATAGGGTTTTAGTGAGGTTCCGTTGTGTCGCTAAGGGTCTTGTAGAGTGCTGTCGGGTCCTGGAGTATTCTGTAGGGTTCCAGAGGGGCTCGTAGGGTTCCGTCAAAATCTGTAGGCTTCCTTAGGGGCCCATAGAGTCCTGTAGATTTCCGTAGGGGCCTGTAGGGTTGTGTAAGTGCCCGCAGGGGTTGGTAGGAGCTTGTAGGGTGCCATATGTTTCCGGAGGGTTGTGTAGGGTTCCGTAGGGGCCTGTGGTGTTCCCTAGGGGCCTGTAGAGTCTCGTACAGTTCCGTAGGGGCCTGTAGTGTTCCCTAGGGGCCTCTAGAGTCTCGTACAGTTCCGTAGGGGCCTGTAGGTTTCCATAAGTGCCCGCAGAGGTCTGAAGGGGCCCGTCCTGTTCCGTAAGGATCCATAGGGTTCCGTAGAGCTTCGTAGGTTCCCTAGAGGCCTGTAGAGTACTGCAGGAGCCAGTAGTGTTCTGTAGGGGCCCGTAGGGTTCCTTCCATAGGGGCTGGCAGTGTTCCGTAGGGGCCTCTAGGGTTGAGTAAGTGCCCGCAGGAGTCTGTGGGATTCTGTAGAGTTCCGGAGGGTTCTGCAGGGTTCCGTAGGGGCCCGTAGAGTTCCGTAGTGGCTGGTAAAGTTCCGTAGGGCCCTGTGGGGTTCTGTATGGACCTGTAGGGTTCCGTAGGGGCCTCTAGGGTTGAGTAAGTGCCCGCAGGAGTCTGTAGGAGTCTGTAGGAGTCTGTGGGATTCTGTAAGGTTCCGGAGGGTTCCGTAGGGGCCCGTAGAGTTCCGTAGTGGCTGGTAAAGTTCCGTAGGGCCCTGTGGGGTTCTGTATGGACCTGTAGGGTTCCGTAGGGGCCTGCAGGGTTCTGTAAGTGCCCGCAGGTGTCTGTAGGGTTCCGTAGGGGCCTGCAGGGTTTCGTAGGCACCTGCAGTGTTCTGTAGGAGCCCATAGGGTTTTAGTGAGGTTCCGTTGTGTCGCTAAGGGTCTTGTAGAGTGCTGTCGGGTCCTGGAGTATTCTGTAGGGTTCCAGAGGGGCTCGTAGGGTTCCGTCAAAATCTGTGGGCTTCTCTAGGGGCCCATAGCGTCCCGTAGATTTCCGTAGGGGCCTGTAGGGTTGTGTAAGTGCCCGCAGGGGTTGGTAGGAGCTTGTAGGGTGCCATATGTTTCCGGAGGGTTGTGTAGGGTTCCGTAGGGGCCTGTGGTGTTCCCTAGGGGCCTGTAGAGTCTCGTACAGTTCCGTAGGGGCCTGTAGTGTTCCCTAGGGGCCTGTAGAGTCTCGTACAGTTCCGTAGGGTCCTGTAGGTTTCCATAAGCGCCCGCAGAGGTCTGAAGGGGCCCGTCCTGTTCCGTAAGGATCCATAGGGTTCCGTAGAGCTTCGTAGGTTCCCTAGAGGCCTGTAGAGTACTGCAGGAGCCAGTAGTGTTCTGTAGGGGCCTGTAGGGTTCCTTCCATAGGGGCTGGCAGTGTTCCGTAGGGGCCTCTAGGGTTGAGTAAGTGCCCGCAGGAGTCTGTGGGATTCTGTAAGGTTCCGGAGGGTTCTGCAGGGTTCCGTAGGGGCCCGTAGAGTTCCGTAGTGGCTGGTAAAGTTCCGTAGGGCCCTGTGGGGTTCTGTATGGACCTGCAGGGTTCCGTAGGGGCCTGCAGGGTTCTGTAAGTGCCCGCAGGTGTCTGTAGGGTTCCGTAGGGGCCTGCAGGGTTTCGTAGGCACCTGCAGTGTTCTGTAGGAGCCCATAGGGTTTTAGTGAGGTTCCGTTGTGTCGCTAAGGGTCTTGTAGAGTGCTGTCGGGTCCTGGAGTATTCTGTAGGGTTCCAGAGGGGCTTGTAGGGTTCCGTCAAAATCTGTAGGCTTCCCTAGGGGCCCATAGAGTCCTGTAGATTTCCGTAGGGGCCTGTAGGGTTGTGTAAGTGCCCGCAGGGGTTGGTAGGAGCTTGTAGGGTTCCATAAGTTTCCAGAGGGTTGTGTAGGGTTCCGTAGTGGTCTGTGGTGTTCCCTAGGGGCCTGTAGAGTCTCGTACAGTTCCGTAGGGTCCTGTAGGTTTCCATAAGTGCCCGCAGAGGTCTGAAGGGGCCCGTCCTGTTCCGTAAGGATCCACAGGGCTCCGTAGAGCTTCGTAGGTTTCCTAGAGGCCTGTAGAGTACCGCAGGAGCCAGTAGTGTTCTGTAGGGGCCCGTAGGGTTCCTTCCATAGGGGCTGGCAGTGTTCCGTAGGGGCCTCTAGGATTGTGTAAGTGCCCGCAGGAGTCTGTAGGAGTCTGTAGGAGTCTGTGGGATTCTGTAAGGTTCCGGAGGGTTCCGTAGGGGCCCGTAGAGTTCCGTAGTGGCTGGTAAAGTTCCGTAGGGCCCTGTGGGGTTCTGTATGGACCTGTAGGGTTCCGTAGGGGCCTGCAGGGTTCTGTAAGTGCCCGCAGGTGTCTGTAGGGTTCCGTAGGGGCCTGCAGGGTTTCGTAGGCACCTGCAGTGTTCTGTAGGAGCCCATAGGATTTTAGTGAGGTTCCGTTGTGTCGCTAAGGGTCTTGTAGAGTGCTGTCGGGTCCTGGAGTATTCTGTAGGGTTCCAGAGGGGCTCGTAGGGTTCCGTCAAAATCTGTGGGCTTCTCTAGGGGCCCATAGCGTCCCGTAGATTTCCGTAGGGGCCTGTAGGGTTGTGTAAGTGCCCGCAGGGGTTGTAGGGTGCCATATGTTTCCGGAGGGTTGTGTAGGGTTCCGTAGGGGCCTGTGGTGTTCCCTAGGGGCCTGTAGAGTCTCGTACAGTTCCGTAGGGGCCTGTAGTGTTCCCTAGGGGCCTGTAGAGTCTCGTACAGTTCCGTAGGGTCCTGTAGGTTTCCATAGGGGCCTGTAGGGTTGTGTAAGTGCCCGCAGGGGTTGGTAGGAGCTTGTAGGGTGCCATATGTTTCCGGAGGGTTGTGTCGGGTTCCGTAGGGGCCTGTGGTGTTCCCTAGGGGCCTGTAGAGTCTCGTACAGTTCCGTAGGGGCCTGTAGGTTTCCATAAGCGCCCGCAGAGGTCTGAAGGGGCCCGTCCTGTTCCGTAAGGATCCATAGGGTTCCGTAGAGCTTCGTAGGTTCCCTAGAGGCCTGTAGAGTACTGCAGGAGCCAGTAGTGTTCTGTAGGGGCCCGTAGGGTTCCTTCCATAGGGGCTGGCAGTGTTCCGTAGGGGCCTCTAGGGTTGAGTAAGTGCCCGCAGGAGTCTGTGGGATTCTGTAAGGTTCCGGAGGGTTCTGCAGGGTTCCGTAGGGGCCCGTAGAGTTCCGTAGTGGCTGGTAAAGTTCCGTAGGGCCCTGTACCGTTCCGTAACTGTCTGCAAGGATCTTTAGGCTTCCGTAGGGGCTGGTAGGGTTCCATAAAGTTCCGTGGGTTCCTGCAGAGTTCTGCAAGTGCCCGCAAGGGCCTGTAGGGGCGCACAGTGTTTCTGTCAGGTTCCATAGAGTTCCGTAGGGGCCATAGGTTTCCGTAGTGGCTGGTAGTATTCCGTAGGGGTCTGTAGGGTTCCGTAGGCACCTGCAGTGTTCTGTAGGAGCCCATAGGGTTTTAGTGAGGTTCTGTTGTGTCGCTAAGGGTCTTGTAGAGTGCTGTCGGGTCCTGGAGTATTCTGTAGGGTTCCAGAGGGGCTCGTAGGGTTCCGTCGAAATCTGTAGGCTTCCCTAGGGGCCCATAGAGTCCCGTAGATTTCCGTAGGGACCTGTAGGGTTGTGTAAGTGCCCGCAGGGGTTGGTAGGAGCTTGTAGGGTTCCATAAGTTTCCAGAGGGTTGTGTAGGGTTCCGTAGTGGTCTGTGGTGTTCCCTAGGGGCCTGTAGAGTCTCGCACGGTTCCGTAGGGGCCTGTGGTGTTCCCTAGGGGCCTGTAGAGTCTCGTACAGTTCCGTAGGGTCCTGTAGGTTTCCATAAGCGCCCGCAGAGGTCTGAAGGGGCCCGTCCTGTTCCGTAAGGATCCACAGGGCTCCGTAGAGCTTCGTAGGTTTCCTAGAGGCCTGTAGAGTACCGCAGGAGCCAGTAGTGTTCTGTAGGGGCCCGTAGGGTTCCTTCCATAGGGGCTGGCAGTGTTCCGTAGGGGCCTCTAGGATTGTGTAAGTGCCCGCAGGAGTCTGTAGGAGTCTGTGGGATTCTGTAAGGTTCCGGAGGGTTCTGCAGGGTTCCGTAGGGGCCCGTAGAGTTCCGTAGTGGCTGGTAAAGTTCCGTAGGGCCCTGTGGGGTTCTGTATGGACCTGTAGGGTTCCGTAGGGGCCTGCAGGGTTCTGTAAGTGCCCGCAGGTGTCTGTAGGGTTCCGTAGGGGCCTGCAGGGTTTCGTAGGCACCTGCAGTGTTCTGTAGGAGCCCATAGGGTTTTAGTGAGGTTCCGTTGTGTCGCTAAGGGTCTTGTAGAGTGCTGTCGGGTCCTGGAGTATTCTGTAGGGTTCCAGAGGGGCTCGTAGGGTTCCGTCAAAATCTGTAGGGTTCCCTAGGGGCCCATAGAGTCCCGTAGATTTCCGTAGGGACCTGTAGGGTTGTGTAAGTGCCCGCAGGGGTTGGTAGGAGCTTGTAGGGTTCCATAAGTTTCCAGAGGGTTGTGTAGGGTTCCGTAGTGGTCTGTGGTGTTCCCTAGGGGCCTGTAGAGTCTCGTACGGTTCCGTAGGGGCCTGTAGTGTTCCCTAGGGCCCTGAAGAGTCTGTAGTTTTCCCGATGGCACTCGCCGGCGCTGGGTGGTAGCGCCTCGAGCTCGGGAGATCGCCTGGCGGCAACCCGACGCGCAGTGTCAACGAGTGGCGATACCGGGAGACCGCTCGGCGGCACTCGGAGGCGCACGATGGTAGTGCGGTGAGCTCGGCAGAGCGCCCGGCGGCACCCAGAAAAGCGGGGTGACGGAGCAGCGATATGGGAGAACGCTCAGTGGCACTAGGAGGCGCGCGGTGGTACCGCGGCGAGATCCCGAGAGTGCCCGCTGGCACTCGCCGGCGCACGGTGGTAGCGCGACGAGCTAGGGAGAGCGTCCGCCGGCACCCGGGGAACGGGATGAGCGTGCGTCGGGTCGACCGGACGCACAGCGGCACCTGGAGGCGCACGGTGGTAGTGCGGCGAGCTCGGCAGAGCGCCCGGCGGCACCCCGAGCACCGTGGTGAAGGAGCGGCGATATCGGGAGAGCGCTCGGCCGCACTCGGAGGCGCGCAGTGGTACCGCGGCTAGATCCCGAGAGCACCCAGCGGTACTCGCATGCGCAGGGTGGAGCGCGACGAGCTCGGGAGAGCGTCCCGCGGCACCCCAAGGAGCAGGATGACCGTGCGTCGGGTTGACCGGACGCACAGCGGCACCTGGAGGCGCACGGTGGTAGTGCGGCAAGCTCGGGAGAGCGCCCGGCTGCACCCAGACAAGCGGGGTGAAAGAGCGGCGATATCGGGAGAGCGCTCAGCGGCACTCGGAGGCGCGCGGTGGTACCGCTGCGAGCGCGGCTGATCTCCCGGCGGCACCCCGAGCACCGTGGTGAAGGTGACGCGCGGAAACAAACATTACAACTCGCAGAGAGTTATAAAGCAGGTATGTTTATTGCGGCGCTGGGTGCAAGGGGGATTTCTCCGCCAAACTTGTACACCGGTTTGTGAAGCAAGCGTCCATTTATGGTAAAAAGCATACATATTCATGATGGTGGGCAGGTTATTAAAATTAAAGGCGTTACTATTCTAATTATTTCCAAGAACTCATTATCAAAAATCTCCTCCCCTGTCCTGACCAGATGGACACCTTTCCCAGACAGTTAGGTTCCTTCTCAGCACCTCCTTAGCATGCAGCTGCTCCCGCTATCTTATACACAAAGCCATTTCTTTATCTTGGAATTCTGGGGCCCCGAGCTTTTGTTCTTTCCCAGACTGTAATACATCCGCACTAACAAACTGTAACCGTTCGTTTTCTGAATCAAAGGAGCGGCGATATCGGGAGAGCGCTCGGCGGCACTCGGAGGCGCGCTGTGGTACCGCGGCGAGATCCCGAGAGTGCCCGCTGGCACTTGTCAGCGCACGGTGGTAGCGCGGAGAGCTCAGCAGAGCGCCCGGCGGCACCCCGAGGAGCAGGATGACCATGCGTCGGGTCGACCGGACGCACAGCGGCACCTGGAGGCGCACGGTGGTAGTGCGGCAAGCTCGGGAAAGCGCCCGGCGGCACCCAGACAAGCAGGGTGAAGGAGCGGCGATATCGGGAGAGCGTTCAGCGGCACTCGGAGGCACGCGGTGGTACTGCTGCGAGCTCGGCAGTGCGCCCGGCGGCACCCCGAGCACTGTGGTGAAGGAGCGGCGATATCGGGAGAGCGCCTGGCGGCACCCCGACGTGCGGGGTCAACGAGTGGCGATACCGGGAGAGCGCTCGGCGGCACTCGGAGGCGCACGGTGGTACCGCGGCGAGATCCCGAGAGCACCCAGCGGCACTCACATGCGCAGGGTGGAGCATGAAGAGCTCGGGAGAGCGTCCAGCGGCACCCCGAGGAGCGGGATGAGCGTGCGTCGGGTCGACCGGACGTACAGCGGCACCCGGAAACTCACGGTGGTAGCGCGGCGAGCTCGGAAGAGCCCCGCAGCACCCCGAAGAGCGGGGTGAAGGATCGGCGTGGTCGGGAGGAGGCGGAGCGACAGCCAGAGGCGCAGGGTGGTAGCGCGGTGAGCTCGGCAGAGCGCCCGGAGGCACCCTGCCGAGCGGGGTGTATATACGGAGCGGTCGGAAGGCGCACTGCGACACCTGGAGGAGCACGGTAGTAGCGCGGCGAGCTCGGGAGAGCCCCGCATCACCCTGAAGAGCGGGGTGATGAATCGGCGTGGTCGGGAGGACGCGCAGCAACACGCAGAGGCGCACGATGGTACAACGGCGAGCTCGGACAATGGTTCCAGAGCTCGGGACTCTGTAGGGTTCCAGAGGGGCTCGTAGGGTTCCGTCAAAATCTGTAGGGTTCCCTAGGGGCCCGTAGAGTCCCGTAGATTTCCGTAGGGGCCTGTAGGGTTGTGTAAGTGCCCGCAGGGGTTGTAGGGTGCCATATGTTTCCGGAGGGTTGTTTAGGGTTCCGTAGGGGCCTGTGGTGTTCCCTAGGGGCCTGTAGAGTCTCGTACGGTTCCGTAGGGGCCTGTAGGTTTCCATAAGTGCCCGCAGAGGTCTGAAGGGGCCCGTCCTGTTCCGTAAGGATCCATAGGGTTCCGTAGAGCTTCGTAGGTTCCCTAGAGGCCTGTAGAGTACTGCAGGAGCCAGTAGTGTTCTGTAGGGGCCCGTAGGGTTCCTTCCATAGGGGCTGGCAGTGTTCCGTAGGGGCCTCTAGGGTTGAGTAAGTGCCCGCAGGAGTCTGTGGGATTCTGTAAGGTTCCGGAGGGTTCTGCAGGGTTCCGTAGGGGCCCGTAGAGTTCCGTAGTGGCTGGTAAAGTTCCGTAGGGCCCTGTACCGTTCCGTAACTGTCTGCAAGGATCTTTAGGCTTCCGTAGGGGCTGGTAGGGTTCCATAAAGTTCCGTGGGTTCCTGCAGAGTTCTGCAAGTGCCCGCAAGGGCCTGTAGGGGCGCACAGTGTTTCTGTCAGGTTCCGTAGAGTTCCGTAGGGGCCATAGGTTTCCGTAGTTGCTGGTAGTATTCCGTAGGGGTCTGTAGGGTTCCGTAGGCACCCTAGTGTTCTGTAGGAGCCCATAGGGTTTTAGTGAGGTTCTGTTGTGTCGCTAAGGGTCTTGTAGAGTGCTGTCGGGTCCTGGAGTATTCTGTAGGGTTCCAGAGGGGCTCGTAGGGTTCCGTCAAAATCTGTAGGGTTCCCTAGGGGCCCATAGAGTCCCGTAGATTTCCGTAGGGACCTGTAGGGTTGTGTAAGTGCCCGCAGGGGTTGGTAGGAGCTTGTAGGGTTCCATAAGTTTCCGGAGGGTTGTGTAGGGTTCCGTAGGGGCCTGTGGTGTTCCCTAGGAGCCTGTAGAGTCTCGCACGGTTCCGTTGGGGCCTGTGGTGTTCCCTAGGGGCCTGTAGAGTCTCGTACAGTTCCGTAGGGTCCTGTAGGTTTCCATAAGCGCCCGCAGAGGTCTGAAGGGGCCCGTCCTGTTCCGTAAGGATCCACAGGGCTCCGTAGAGCTTCGTAGGTTTCCTAGAGGCCTGTAGAGTACTGCAGGAGCCAGTAGTGTTCTGTAGGGGCCCGTAGGGTTCCTTCCATAGGGGCTGGCAGTGTTCCGTAGGGGCCTCTAGGATTGTGTAAGTGCCCGCAGGAGTCTGTAGGAGTCTGTGGGATTCTGTAAGGTTCCGGAGGGTTCTGCAGGGTTCCGTAGGGGCCCGTAGAGTTCCGTAGTGGCCGGTAAAGTTCCGTAGGGCCCTGTGGGGTTCTGTATGGACCTGTAGGGTTCCGTAGGGGCCTGCAGGGTTCTGTAAGTGCCCGCAGGTGTCTGTAGGGTTCCGTAGGGGCCTGCAGGGTTTCGTAGGCACCTGCAGTGTTCTGTAGGAGCCCATAGGGTTTTAGTGAGGTTCCGTTGTGTTGCTAAGGGTCTTGTAGAGTGCTGTCGGGTCCTGGAGTATTCTGTAGGGTTCCAGAGGGGCTCGTAGGGTTCCGTCAAAATCTGTAGGCTTCCCTAGGGGCCCATAGAGTCCCGTAGATTTCCGTAGGGACCTGTAGGGTTGTGTAAGTGCCCGCAGGGGTTGGTAGGAGCTTGTAGGGTTCCATAAGTTTCCAGAGAGTTGTGTAGGGTTCCGTAGGGGCCTGTGGTGTTCCCTAGGGGCCTGTAGAGTCTCGTACGGTTCCGTAGGGGCCTGTAGTGTTCATTTATGAGCAATAGCAAGCGTCCATTTATGGTAAAAAGCATACATATTCATGATGGTGGGCAGGTTATTAAAATTAAAGGCGTTACTATTCTAATTATTTCCAAGAACTCATTATCAAAAATCTCCTCCCCTGTCCTGACCAGATGGACACCTTTCCCAGACAGTTAGGTTCCTTCTCAGTACCTCCTTAGCATGCAGCTGCTCCCGCTATCTTATACACAAAGCCATTTCTTTATCTTGGAATTCTGGGGCCCCGAGCTTTTGTTCTTTCCCAGACTGTAATACATCCGCACTAACAAACTGTAACCGTTCGTTTTCTGAATCAAAGGAGCGGCGATATCGGGAGAGCGCTCGGCGGCACTCGGAGGCGCGCTGTGGTACCGCGGCGAGATCCCGAGAGTGCCCGCTGGCACTTGTCAGCGCACGGTGGTAGCGCGGAGAGCTCAGCAGAGCGCCCGGCGGCACCCCGAGGAGCAGGATGACCGTGCGTCGGGTCGACCGGACGCACAGCGGCACCTGGAGGCGCACGGTGGTAGTGCGGCAAGCTCGGGAAAGCGCCCGGCGGCACCCAGACAAGCAGGGTGAAGGAGCGGCGATATCGGGAGAGCGTTCAGCGGCACTCGGAGGCACGCGGTGGTACTGCTGCGAGCTCGGCAGTGCGCCCGGCGGCACCCCGAGCACTGTGGTGAAGGAGCGGCGATATCGGGAGAGCGCCTGGCGGCACCCCGACGTGCGGGGTCAACGAGTGGCGATACCGGGAGAGCGCTCGGCGGCACTCGGAGGCGCACGGTGGTACCGCGGCGAGATCCCGAGAGCACCCAGCGGCACTCACATGCGCAGGGTGGAGCGTGAAGAGCTCGGGAGAGCGTCCGGCGGCACCCCGAGGAGCGGGATGAGCGTGCGTCGGGTCGACCGGACGTACAGCGGCACCCGGAAGCTCACGGTGGTAGCGCGGCGAGCTCGGAAGAGCCCCGCAGCACCCCGAAGAGCGGGGTGAAGGATCGGCGTGGTCGGGAGGAGGCGGAGCGACAGCCGGAGGCGCAGGGTGGTAGCGCGGTGAGCTCGGACAGTGCCCGGCGGCACCCCGAAGAGCGCGCTGAGGGCACGGGTGAGTCGGACAAGGACTCGTCGGCATCCCGAAGGGCGGGGGGAGCGGCTCGGGCAGGTGGGACGTGCGCCCGTCACCATCCCGAGGGGTGGGTTAAGGCTCGGCGGGATCGAGTTGGCGCCCAACGGCACCCGGAGGGGTGGGATGAGGGTGCGTCGGGGTTGGGAGGATGCGCAGCGACACCCGGAGGCGCAGAGCGGTAGCGCAGCAAGCTCGGCAGAGCGCCCGGAGGCACCCTGCCGAGCGGGGTGTATATACGGAGCGGTCGGAAGGTGCACTGCGACACCTGGAGGAGCACGGTAGTAGCGCGGCGAGCTCGGGAGAGCCCCGCATCACCCTGAAGAGCGGGGTGATGAATCGGCGTGGTCGGGAGGACGCGCAGCAACACGCAGAGGCGCACGATGGTACAACGGCGAGCTCGGACAATGGTTCCAGAGCTCGGGACTCTGTAGGGTTCCCGAGGGGCTCGTAGGGTTCCGTCGAAATCTGTAGGCTTCCCTAGGGGCCCGTAGAGTCCCGTAGATTTCCGTAGGGGCCTGTAGGGTTGTGTAAGTGCCCGCAGGGGTTGTAGGGTGCCATATGTTTCCGGAGGGTTGTGTAGGGTTCCGTAGGGGCCTGTGGTGTTCCCTAGGGGCCTGCAGAGTCTCGTACAGTTCCGTAGGGGCCTGTAGTGTTCCCTAGGGGCCTGTAGAGTCTCGTACAGTTCCGTAGGGTCCTGTAGGTTTCCATAAGTGCCCGCAGAGGTCTGAAGGGGCCCGTCCTGTTCCGTAAGGATCCA
The DNA here is from genome assembly GCF_964106895.1 of Numenius arquata. Classification (NCBI taxonomy): domain Eukaryota; kingdom Metazoa; phylum Chordata; class Aves; order Charadriiformes; family Scolopacidae; genus Numenius; species Numenius arquata. The sequence continues at coordinate 177,732 of NW_027414704.1, read as the reverse complement.
CAGGGCTCCGTAGAGCTTCGTAGGTTCCCTAGAGGCCTGTAGAGTACTGCAGGAGCCAGTAGTGTTCTGTAGGGGCCCGTAGGGTTCCTTCCATAGGGGCTGGCAGTGTTCCGTAGGGGCCTGTAGGGTTGAGTAAGTGCCCGCAGGAGTCTGTGGGATTCTGTAAGGTTCCGGAGGGTTCTGCAGGGTTCCGTAGGGGCCCGTAGAGTTCCGTAGTGGCTGGTAAAGTTCCGTAGGGCCCTGTGGGGTTCTGTATGGACCTGTAGGGTTCCGTAGGGGCCTGCAGGGTTCTGTAAGTGCCCGCAGGTGTCTGTAGGGTTCCGTAGGGGCCTGCAGGGTTTCGTAGGCACCTGCAGTGTTCTGTAGGAGCCCATAGGGTTTTAGTGAGGTTCCGTTGTGTCGCTAAGGGTCTTGTAGAGTGCTGTCGGGTCCTGGAGTATTCTGTAGGGTTCCAGAGGGGCTCGTAGGGTTCCGTCAAAATCTGTGGGCTTCTCTAGGGGCCCATAGAGTCCCGTAGATTTCCGTAGGGGCCTGTAGGGTTGTGTAAGTGCCCGCAGGGGTTGTAGGGTGCCATATGTTTCCGGAGGGTTGTTTAGGGTTCCGTAGGGGCCTGCAGGGTTCTGTAAGTGCCCGCAGGTGTCTGTAGGGTTCCGTAGGCGCCTGCAGTGTTCTGTAGGAGCCCATAGGGTTTTAGTGAGGTTCCGTTGTGTCGCTAAGGGTCTTGTAGAGTGCTGTCGGGTCCTGGAGTATTCTGTAGGGTTCCAGAGGGGCTCGTAGGGTTCCGTCAAAATCTGTAGGCTTCCCTAGGGGCCCATAGAGTCCTGTAGATTTCCGTAGGGGCCTGTAGGGTCGTGTAAGTGCCCGCAGGGGTTGGTAGGAGCTTGTAGGGTGCCATATGTTTCCGGAGGGTTGTGTAGGGTTCCGTAGGGGCCTGTGGTGTTCCCTAGGGGCCTGTAGAGTCTCGTACAGTTCCGCAGGGGCCTGTAGTGTTCCCTAGGGGCCTGTAGAGTCTCGTACAGTTCCGTAGGGTCCTGTAGGTTTCCATAAGCGCCCGCAGAGGTCTGAAGGGGCCCGTCCTGTTCCGTAAGGATCCACAGGGCTCCGTAGAGCTTCGTAGGTTTCCTAGAGGCCTGTAGAGTACTGCAGGAGCCAGTAGTGTTCTGTAGGGGCCCGTAGGGTTCCTTCCATAGGGGCTGGCAGTGTTCCGTAGGGGCCTCTAGGATTGTGTAAGTGCCCGCAGGAGTCTGTGGGATTCTGTAAGGTTCCGGAGGGTTCTGCAGGGTTCCGTAGGGGCCCGTAGAGTTCCGTAGTGGCTGGTAAAGTTCCGTAGGGCCCTGTGGGGTTCTGTATGGACCTGTAGGGTTCCGTAGGGGCCTGCAGGGTTCTGTAAGTGCCCGCAGGTGTCTGTAGGGTTCCGTAGGGGCCTGCAGGGTTTCGTAGGCACCTGCAGTGTTCTGTAGGAGCCCATAGGGTTTTAGTGAGGTTCCGTTGTGTCGCTAAGGGTCTTGTAGAGTGCTGTCGGGTCCTGGAGTATTCTGTAGGGTTCCAGAGGGGCTCGTAGCGTTCCGTCAAAATCTGTGGGCTTCTCTAGGGGCCCATAGAGTCCTGTAGATTTCCGTAGGGGTCTGTAGGGTTGTGTAAGTGCCCGCAGGGGTTGTAGGGTGCCATATGTTTCCGGAGGGTTGTTTAGGGTTCCGTAGGGGCCTGTGGTGTTCCCTAGGGGCCTGTAGAATCTCGTACAGTTCCGTAGGGTCCTGTAGGTTTCCATAAGCGCCCGCAGAGGTCTGAAGGGGCCCGTCCTGTTCCGTAAGGATCCACAGGGCTCCGTAGAGCTTCGTAGGTTTCCTAGAGGCCTGTAGAGTACTGCAGGAGCCAGTAGTGTTCTGTAGGGGCCCGTAGGGTTCCTTCCATAGGGGCTGGCAGTGTTCCGTAGGGGCCTCTAGGATTGTGTAAGTGCCCGCAGGAGTCTGTAGGAGTCTGTGGGATTCTGTAAGGTTCTGCAGGGTTCCGTAGGGGCCCGTAGAGTTCCGTAGTGGCTGGTAAAGTTCCGTAGGGCCCTGTGGGGTTCTGTATGGACCTGTAGGGTTCCGTAGGGGCCTGCAGGGTTCTGTAAGTGCCCGCAGGTGTCTGTAGGGTTCCGTAGGCGCCTGCAGTGTTCTGTAGGAGCCCATAGGGTTTTAGTGAGGTTCCGTTGTGTCGCTAAGGGTCTTGTAGAGTGCTGTCGGGTCCTGGAGTATTCTGTAGGGTTCCAGAGGGGCTCGTAGGGTTCCGTCAAAATCTGTAGGCTTCCCTAGGGGCCCATAGAGTCCTGTAGATTTCCGTAGGGGCCTGTAGGGTTGTGTAAGTGCCCGCAGGGGTTGGTAGGAGCTTGTAGGGTGCCATATGTTTCCGGAGGGTTGTTTAGGGTTCCGTAGGGGCCTGTGGTGTTCCCTAGGGGCCTGTAGAGTCTCGTACCGTTCCGTAGGGGCCTGTAGTGTTCCCTAGGGGCCTGTAGAGTCTCGTACAGTTCCGTAGGGTCCTGTAGGTTTCCATAAGTGCCCGCAGAGGTCTGAAGGGGCCCGTCCTGTTCCGTAAGGATCCATAGGGTTCCGTAGAGCTTCGTAGGTTCCCTAGAGGCCTGTAGAGTACTGCAGGAGCCAGTAGTGTTCTGTAGGGGCCCATAGGGTTCCTTCCATAGGGGCTGGCAGTGTTCCGTAGGGGCCTCTAGGGTTGAGTAAGTGCCCGCAGGAGTCTGTGGGATTCTGTAAGGTTCCGGAGGGTTCTGCAGGGTTCCGTAGGGGCCCGTAGAGTTCCGTAGTGGCTGGTAAAGTTCCATAGGGCCCTGTACCGTTCCGTAACTGTCTGCAAGGATCTTTAGGCTTCCGTAGGGGCTGGTAGGGTTCCATAAAGTTCCGTGGGTTCCTGCAGAGTTCTGCAAGTGCCCGCAAGGGCCTGTAGGGGCGCACAGTGTTTCTGTCAGGTTCCGTAGAGTTCCGTAGGGGCCATAGGTTTCCGTAGTTGCTGGTAGTATTCCGTAGGGGTCTGTAGGGTTCCGTAGGCACCTGCAGTGTTCTGTAGGAGCCCATAGGGTTTTAGTGAGGTTCCGTTGTGTCGCTAAGGGTCTTGTAGAGTGCTGTCGGGTCCTGGAGTATTCTGTAGGGTTCCAGAGGGGCTCGTAGGGTTCCGTCGAAATCTGTAGGCTTCCCTAGGGGCCCATAGAGTCCTGTAGATTTCCGTAGGGACCTGTAGGGTTGTGTAAGTGCCCGCAGGGGTTGGTAGGAGCTTGTAGGGTTCCATAAGTTTCCAGAGGGTTGTGTAGGGTTCCGTAGTGGTCTGTGGTGTTCCCTAGGGGCCTGTAGAGTCTCGCACGGTTCCGTTGGGGCCTGTGGTGTTCCCTAGGGGCCTGTAGAGTCTCGTACAGTTCCGTAGGGTCCTGTAGGTTTCCATAAGCGCCCGCAGAGGTCTGAAGGGGCCCGTCCTGTTCCGTAAGGATCCACAGGGCTCCGTAGAGCTTCGTAGGTTTCCTAGAGGCCTGTAGAGTACCGCAGGAGCCAGTAGTGTTCTGTAGGGGCCCGTAGGGTTCCTTCCATAGGGGCTGGCAGTGTTCCGTAGGGGCCTCTAGGATTGTGTAAGTGCCCGCAGGAGTCTGTAGGAGTCTGTGGGATTCTGTAAGGTTCCGGAGGGTTCTGCAGGGTTCCGTAGGGGCCCGTAGAGTTCCGTAGTGGCTGGTAAAGTTCCGTAGGGCCCTGTGGGGTTCTGTATGGACCTGTAGGGTTCCGTAGGGGCCTGCAGGGTTCTGTAAGTGCCCGCAGGTGTCTGTAGGGTTCCGTAGGGGCCTGCAGGGTTTCGTAGGCACCTGCAGTGTTCTGTAGGAGCCCATAGGGTTTTAGTGAGGTTCCGTTGTGTCGCTAAGGGTCTTGTAGAGTGCTGTCGGGTCCTGGAGTATTCTGTAGGGTTCCAGAGGGGCTCGTAGGGTTCCGTCAAAATCTGTGGGCTTCTCTAGGGGCCCATAGAGTCCTGTAGATTTCCGTAGGGGCCTGTAGGGTTGTGTAAGTGCCCGCAGGGGTTGTAGGGTGCCATATGTTTCCGGAGGGTTGTTTAGGGTTCCGTAGGGGCCTGTGGTGTTCCCTAGGGGCCTGTAGAGTCTCGTACCGTTCCGTAGGGGCCTGTAGTGTTCCCTAGGGGCCTGTAGAGTCTCGTACAGTTCCGTAGGGTCCTGTAGGTTTCCATAAGCGCCCGCAGAGGTCTGAAGGGGCCCGTCCTGTTCCGTAAGGATCCACAGGGCTCCGTAGAGCTTCGTAGGTTTCCTAGAGGCCTGTAGAGTACCGCAGGAGCCAGTAGTGTTCTGTAGGGGCCCGTAGGGTTCCTTCCATAGGGGCTGGCAGTGTTCCGTAGGGGCCTCTAGGATTGTGTAAGTGCCCGCAGGAGTCTGTGGGAGTCTGTAAGGTTCCGGAGGGTTCTGCAGGGTTCCGTAGGGGCCCGTAGAGTTCCGTAGTGGCTGGTAAAGTTCCGTAGGGCCCTGTACCGTTCCGTAACTGTCTGCAAGGATCTTTAGGCTTCCGTAGGGGCTGGTAGGGTTCCATAAAGTTCCGTGGGTTCCTGCAGAGTTCTGCAAGTGCCCGCAAGGGCCTGTAGGGGCGCACAGTGTTTCTGTCAGGTTCCGTAGAGTTCCGTAGGGGCCATAGGTTTCCGTAGTTGCTGGTAGTATTCCGTAGGGGTCTGTAGGGTTCCGTAGGCACCTGCAGTGTTCTGTAGGAGCCCATAGGGTTTTAGTGAGGTTCTGTTGTGTCGCTAAGGGTCTTGTAGAGTGCTGTCGGGTCCTGGAGTATCCTGTAGGGTTCCAGAGGGGCTCGTAGGGTTCCGTCGAAATCTGTAGGCTTCCCTAGGGGCCCATAGAGTCCTGTAGATTTCCGTAGGGACCTGTAGGGTTGTGTAAGTGCCCGCAGGGGTTGGTAGGAGCTTGTAGGGTTCCATAAGTTTCCAGAGGGTTGTGTAGGGTTCCGTAGTGGTCTGTGGTGTTCCCTAGGGGCCTGTAGAGTCTCGCACGGTTCCGTTGGGGCCTGTGGTGTTCCCTAGGGGCCTGTAGAGTCTCGTACAGTTCCGTAGGGTCCTGTAGGTTTCCATAAGCGCCCGCAGAGGTCTGAAGGGGCCCGTCCTGTTCCGTAAGGATCCACAGGGCTCCGTAGAGCTTCGTAGGTTTCCTAGAGGCCTGTAGAGTACCGCAGGAGCCAGTAGTGTTCTGTAGGGGCCCGTAGGGTTCCTTCCATAGGGGCTGGCAGTGTTCCGTAGGGGCCTCTAGGATTGTGTAAGTGCCCGCAGGAGTCTGTAGGAGTCTGTGGGATTCTGTAAGGTTCCGGAGGGTTCTGCAGGGTTCCGTAGGGGCCCGTAGAGTTCCGTAGTGGCTGGTAAAGTTCCGTAGGGCCCTGTGGGGTTCTGTATGGACCTGTAGGGTTCCGTAGGGGCCTGCAGGGTTCTGTAAGTGCCCGCAGGTGTCTGTAGGGTTCCGTAGGGGCCTGCAGGGTTTCGTAGGCACCTGCAGTGTTCTGTAGGAGCCCATAGGGTTTTAGTGAGGTTCCGTTGTGTCGCTAAGGGTCTTGTAGAGTGCTGTCGGGTCCTGGAGTATTCTGTAGGGTTCCAGAGGGGCTCGTAGGGTTCCGTCAAAATCTGTGGGCTTCTCTAGGGGCCCATAGAGTCCTGTAGATTTCCGTAGGGGCCTGTAGGGTTGTGTAAGTGCCCGCAGGGGTTGTAGGGTGCCATATGTTTCCGGAGGGTTGTTTAGGGTTCCGTAGGGGCCTGTGGTGTTCCCTAGGGGCCTGTAGAGTCTCGTACCGTTCCGTAGGGGCCTGTAGTGTTCCCTAGGGGCCTGTAGAGTCTCGTACAGTTCCGTAGGGTCCTGTAGGTTTCCATAAGCGCCCGCAGAGGTCTGAAGGGGCCCGTCCTGTTCCGTAAGGATCCACAGGGCTCCGTAGAGCTTCGTAGGTTTCCTAGAGGCCTGTAGAGTACCGCAGGAGCCAGTAGTGTTCTGTAGGGGCCCGTAGGGTTCCTTCCATAGGGGCTGGCAGTGTTCCGTAGGGGCCTCTAGGATTGTGTAAGTGCCCGCAGGAGTCTGTGGGAGTCTGTAAGGTTCCGGAGGGTTCTGCAGGGTTCCGTAGGGGCCCGTAGAGTTCCGTAGTGGCTGGTAAAGTTCCGTAGGGCCCTGTACCGTTCCGTAACTGTCTGCAAGGATCTTTAGGCTTCCGTAGGGGCTGGTAGGGTTCCATAAAGTTCCGTGGGTTCCTGCAGAGTTCTGCAAGTGCCCGCAAGGGCCTGTAGGGGCGCACAGTGTTTCTGTCAGGTTCCGTAGAGTTCCGTAGGGGCCATAGGTTTCCGTAGTTGCTGGTAGTATTCCGTAGGGGTCTGTAGGGTTCCGTAGGCACCTGCAGTGTTCTGTAGGAGCCCATAGGGTTTTAGTGAGGTTCTGTTGTGTCGCTAAGGGTCTTGTAGAGTGCTGTCGGGTCCTGGAGTATCCTGTAGGGTTCCAGAGGGGCTCGTAGGGTTCCGTCGAAATCTGTAGGCTTCCCTAGGGGCCCATAGAGTCCCGTAGATTTCCGTAGGGACCTGTAGGGTTGTGTAAGTGCCCGCAGGGGTTGGTAGGAGCTTGTAGGGTGCCATAAGTTTCCAGAGGGTTGTGTAGGGTTCCGTAGTGGTCTGTGGTGTTCCCTAGGGGCCTGTAGAGTCTCGCACGGTTCCGTTGGGGCCTGTGGTGTTCCCTAGGGGCCTGTAGAGTCTCGTACAGTTCCGTAGGGTCCTGTAGGTTTCCATAAGCGCCCGCAGAGGTCTGAAGGGGCCCGTCCTGTTCCGTAAGGATCCACAGGGCTCCGTAGAGCTTCGTAGGTTTCCTAGAGGCCTGTAGAGTACCGCAGGAGCCAGTAGTGTTCTGTAGGGGCCCGTAGGGTTCCTTCCATAGGGGCTGGCAGTGTTCCGTAGGGGCCTCTAGGATTGTGTAAGTGCCCGCAGGAGTCTGTAGGAGTCTGTGGGATTCTGTAAGGTTCTGGAGGGTTCTGCAGGGTTCCGTAGGGGCCCGTAGAGTTCCGTAGTGGCTGGTAAAGTTCCGTAGGGCCCTGTGGGGTTCTGTATGGACCTGTAGGGTTCCGTAGGGGCCTGCAGGGTTCTGTAAGTGCCCGCAGGTGTCTGTAGGGTTCCGTAGGGGCCTGCAGGGTTTCGTAGGCACCTGCAGTGTTCTGTAGGAGCCCATAGGGTTTTAGTGAGGTTCCGTTGTGTCGCTAAGGGTCTTGTAGAGTGCTGTCGGGTCCTGGAGTATTCTGTAGGGTTCCAGAGGGGCTCGTAGGGTTCCGTCAAAATCTGTGGGCTTCTCTAGGGGCCCATAGAGTCCTGTAGATTTCCGTAGGGGCCTGTAGGGTTGTGTAAGTGCCCGCAGGGGTTGTAGGGTGCCATATGTTTCCGGAGGGTTGTTTAGGGTTCCGTAGGGGCCTGTGGTGTTCCCTAGGGGCCTGTAGAGTCTCGTACCGTTCCGTAGGGGCCTGTAGTGTTCCCTAGGGGCCTGTAGAGTCTCGTACAGTTCCGTAGGGTCCTGTAGGTTTCCATAAGCGCCCGCAGAGGTCTGAAGGGGCCCGTCCTGTTCCGTAAGGATCCACAGGGCTCCGTAGAGCTTCGTAGGTTTCCTAGAGGCCTGTAGAGTACCGCAGGAGCCAGTAGTGTTCTGTAGGGGCCCGTAGGGTTCCTTCCATAGGGGCTGGCAGTGTTCCGTAGGGGCCTCTAGGGTTGAGTAAGTGCCCGCAGGAGTCTGTGGGATTCTGTAAGGTTCCGGAGGGTTCTGCAGGGTTCCGTAGGGGCCCGTAGAGTTCCGTAGTGGCTGGTAAAGTTCCGTAGGGCCCTGTACCGTTCCGTAACTGTCTGCAAGGATCTTTAGGCTTCCGTAGGGGCTGGTAGGGTTCCATAAAGTTCCGTGGGTTCCTGCAGAGTTCTGCAAGTGCCCGCAAGGGCCTGTAGGGGCGCACAGTGTTTCTGTCAGGTTCCGTAGAGTTCCGTAGGGGCCATAGGTTTCCGTAGTTGCTGGTAGTATTCCGTAGGGGTCTGTAGGGTTCCGTAGGCACCTGCAGTGTTCTGTAGGAGCCCATAGGGTTTTAGTGAGGTTCTGTTGTGTCGCTAAGGGTCTTGTAGAGTGCTGTCGGGTCCTGGAGTATCCTGTAGGGTTCCAGAGGGGCTCGTAGGGTTCCGTCGAAATCTGTAGGCTTCCCTAGGGGCCCATAGAGTCCCGTAGATTTCCGTAGGGACCTGTAGGGTTGTGTAAGTGCCCGCAGGGGTTGGTAGGAGCTTGTAGGGTTCCATAAGTTTCCAGAGGGTTGTGTAGGGTTCCGTAGTGGTCTGTGGTGTTCCCTAGGGGCCTGTAGAGTCTCGCACGGTTCCGTTGGGGCCTGTGGTGTTCCCTAGGGGCCTGTAGAGTCTCGTACAGTTCCGTAGGGTCCTGTAGGTTTCCATAAGCGCCCGCAGAGGTCTGAAGGGGCCCGTCCTGTTCCGTAAGGATCCACAGGGCTCCGTAGAGCTTCGTAGGTTTCCTAGAGGCCTGTAGAGTACCGCAGGAGCCAGTAGTGTTCTGTAGGGGCCCGTAGGGTTCCTTCCATAGGGGCTGGCAGTGTTCCGTAGGGGCCTCTAGGATTGTGTAAGTGCCCGCAGGAGTCTGTAGGAGTCTGTGGGATTCTGTAAGGTTCCGGAGGGTTCTGCAGGGTTCCGTAGGGGCCCGTAGAGTTCCGTAGTGGCTGGTAAAGTTCCGTAGGGCCCTGTGGGGTTCTGTATGGACCTGTAGGGTTCCGTAGGGGCCTGCAGGGTTCTGTAAGTGCCCGCAGGTGTCTGTAGGGTTCCGTAGGGGCCTGCAGGGTTTCGTAGGCACCTGCAGTGTTCTGTAGGAGCCCATAGGGTTTTAGTGAGGTTCCGTTGTGTCGCTAAGGGTCTTGTAGAGTGCTGTCGGGTCCTGGAGTATTCTGTAGGGTTCCAGAGGGGCTCGTAGGGTTCCGTCAAAATCTGTGGGCTTCTCTAGGGGCCCATAGAGTCCCGTAGATTTCCGTAGGGGCCTGTAGGGTTGTGTAAGTGCCCGCAGGGGTTGGTAGGAGCTTGTAGGGTGCCATATGTTTCCGGAGGGTTGTGTAGGGTTCCGTTGGGGCCTGTGGTGTTCCCTAGGGGCCTGTAGAGTCTCGTACAGTTCCGCAGGGGCCTGTAGTGTTCCCTAGGGGCCTGTAGAGTCTCGTACAGTTCCGTAGGGTCCTGTAGGTTTCCATAAGCGCCCGCAGAGGTCTGAAGGGGCCCGTCCTGTTCCGTAAGGATCCATAGGGTTCCGTAGAGCTTCGTAGGTTCCCTAGAGGCCTGTAGAGTACTGCAGGAGCCAGTAGTGTTCTGTAGGGGCCCGTAGGGTTCCTTCCATAGGGGCTGGCAGTGTTCCGTAGGGGCCTCTAGGGTTGAGTAAGTGCCCGCAGGAGTCTGTGGGATTCTGTAAGGTTCCGGAGGGTTCTGCAGGGTTCCGTAGGGGCCCGTAGAGTTCCGTAGTGGCTGGTAAAGTTCTGTAGGGCCCTGTACCGTTCCGTAACTGTCTGCAAGGATCTTTAGGCTTCCGTAGGGGCTGGTAGGGTTCCATAAAGTTCCGTGGGTTCCTGCAGAGTTCTGCAAGTGCCCGCAAGGGCCTGTAGGGGCGCACAGTGTTTCTGTCAGGTTCCGTAGAGTTCCGTAGGGGCCATAGGTTTCCGTAGTTGCTGGTAGTATTCCGTAGGGGTCTGTAGGGTTCCGTAGGCACCTGCAGTGTTCTGTAGGAGCCCATAGGGTTTTAGTGAGGTTCTGTTGTGTCGCTAAGGGTCTTGTAGAGTGCTGTCGGGTCCTGGAGTATTCTGTAGGGTTCCAGAGGGGCTCGTAGGGTTCCGTCGAAATCTGTAGGCTTCCCTAGGGACCCATAGAGTCCCGTAGATTTCCGTAGGGACCTGTAGGGTTGTGTAAGTGCCCGCAGGGGTTGGTAGGAGCTTGTAGGGTTCCATAAGTTTCCAGAGGGTTGTGTAGGGTTCCGTAGTGGTCTGTGGTGTTCCCTAGGGGCCTGTAGAGTCTCGCACGGTTCCGTTGGGGCCTGTGGTGTTCCCTAGGGGCCTGTAGAGTCTCGTACAGTTCCGTAGGGTCCTGTAGGTTTCCATAAGCGCCCGCAGAGGTCTGAAGGGGCCCGTCCTGTTCCGTAAGGATCCACAGGGCTCCGTAGAGCTTCGTAGGTTTCCTAGAGGCCTGTAGAGTACCGCAGGAGCCAGTAGTGTTCTGTAGGGGCCCGTAGGGTTCCTTCCATAGGGGCTGGCAGTGTTCCGTAGGGGCCTCTAGGATTGTGTAAGTGCCCGCAGGAGTCTGTAGGAGTCTGTGGGATTCTGTAAGGTTCCGGAGGGTTCTGCAGGGTTCCGTAGGGGCCCGTAGAGTTCCGTAGTGGCTGGTAAAGTTCCGTAGGGCCCTGTGGGGTTCTGTATGGACCTGTAGGGTTCCGTAGGGGCCTGCAGGGTTCTGTAAGTGCCCGCAGGTGTCTGTAGGGTTCCGTAGGGGCCTGCAGGGTTTCGTAGGCACCTGCAGTGTTCTGTAGGAGCCCATAGGGTTTTAGTGAGGTTCCGTTGTGTCGCTAAGGGTCTTGTAGAGTGCTGTCGGGTCCTGGAGTATTCTGTAGGGTTCCAGAGGGGCTCGTAGGGTTCCGTCAAAATCTGTGGGCTTCTCTAGGGGCCCATAGAGTCCCGTAGATTTCCGTAGGGGCCTGTAGGGTTGTGTAAGTGCCCGCAGGGGTTGTAGGGTGCCATATGTTTCCGGAGGGTTGTTTAGGGTTCCGTAGGGGCCTGTGGTGTTCCCTAGGGGCCTGTAGAATCTCGTACAGTTCCGTAGGGGCCTGTAGTGTTCCCTAGGGGCCTGTAGAGTCTCGTACAGTTCCGTAGGGTCCTGTAGGTTTCCATAAGCGCCCGCAGAGGTCTGAAGGGGCCCGTCCTGTTCCGTAAGGATCCACAGGGCTCCGTAGAGCTTCGTAGGTTTCCTAGAGGCCTGTAGAGTACCGCAGGAGCCAGTAGTGTTCTGTAGGGGCCCGTAGGGTTCCTTCCATAGGGGCTGGCAGTGTTCCGTAGGGGCCTCTAGGATTGTGTAAGTGCCCGCAGGAGTCTGTAGGAGTCTGTGGGATTCTGTAAGGTTCTGCAGGGTTCCGTAGGGGCCCGTAGAGTTCCGTAGTGGCTGGTAAAGTTCCGTAGGGCCCTGTGGGGTTCTGTATGGACCTGTAGGGTTCCGTAGGGGCCTGCAGGGTTCTGTAAGTGCCCGCAGGTGTCTGTAGGGTTCCGTAGGCGCCTGCAGTGTTCTGTAGGAGCCCATAGGGTTTTAGTGAGGTTCCGTTGTGTCGCTAAGGGTCTTGTAGAGTGCTGTCGGGTCCTGGAGTATTCTGTAGGGTTCCAGAGGGGCTCGTAGGGTTCCGTCAAAATCTGTAGGCTTCCCTAGGGGCCCATAGAGTCCCGTAGATTTCCGTAGGGGCCTGTAGGGTTGTGTAAGTGCCCGCAGGGGTTGGTAGGAGCTTGTAGGGTGCCATATGTTTCCGGAGGGTTGTGTAGGGTTCCGTAGGGGCCTGTGGTGTTCCCTAGGGGCCTGTAGAGTCTCGTACAGTTCCGCAGGGGCCTGTAGTGTTCCCTAGGGGCCTGTAGAGTCTCGTACAGTTCCGTAGGGTCCTGTAGGTTTCCATAAGCGCCCGCAGAGGTCTGAAGGGGCCCGTCCTGTTCCGTAAGGATCCATAGGGTTCCGTAGAGCTTCGTAGGTTCCCTAGAGGCCTGTAGAGTACTGCAGGAGCCAGTAGTGTTCTGTAGGGGCCCGTAGGGTTCCTTCCATAGGGGCTGGCAGTGTTCCGTAGGGGCCTCTAGGGTTGAGTAAGTGCCCGCAGGAGTCTGTGGGATTCTGTAAGGTTCCGGAGGTTTCTGCAGGGTTCCGTAGGGGCCCGTAGAGTTCCGTAGTGGCTGGTAAAGTTCCGTAGGGCCCTGTACCGTTCCGTAACTGTCTGCAAGGATCTTTAGGCTTCCGTAGGGGCTGGTAGGGTTCCATAAAGTTCCGTGGGTTCCTGCAGAGTTCTGCAAGTGCCCGCAAGGGCCTGTAGGGGCGCACAGTGTTTCTGTCAGGTTCCGTAGAGTTCCGTAGGGGCCATAGGTTTCCGTAGTTGCTGGTAGTATTCCGTAGGGGTCTGTAGGGTTCCGTAGGCACCTGCAGTGTTCTGTAGGAGCCCATAGGGTTTTAGTGAGGTTCTGTTGTGTCGCTAAGGGTCTTGTAGAGTGCTGTCGGGTCCTGGAGTATTCTGTAGGGTTCCAGAGGGGCTCGTAGGGTTCCGTCGAAATCTGTAGGCTTCCCTAGGGGCCCATAGAGTCCCGTAGATTTCCGTAGGGACCTGTAGGGTTGTGTAAGTGCCCGCAGGGGTTGGTAGGAGCTTGTAGGGTTCCATAAGTTTCCAGAGGGTTGTTTAGGGTTCCGTAGTGGTCTGTGGTGTTCCCTAGGGGCCTGTAGAGTCTCGCACGGTTCCGTTGGGGCCTGTGGTGTTCCCTAGGGGCCTGTAGAGTCTCGTACAGTTCCGTAGGGTCCTGTAGGTTTCCATAAGCGCCCGCAGAGGTCTGAAGGGGCCCGTCCTGTTCCGTAAGGATCCACAGGGCTCCGTAGAGCTTCGTAGGTTTCCTAGAGGCCTGTAGAGTACCGCAGGAGCCAGTAGTGTTCTGTAGGGGCCCGTAGGGTTCCTTCCATAGGGGCTGGCAGTGTTCCGTAGGGGCCTCTAGGATTGTGTAAGTGCCCACAGGAGTCTGTAGGAGTCTGTGGGATTCTGTAAGGTTCCGGAGGGTTCTGCAGGGTTCCGTAGGGGCCCGTAGAGTTCCGTAGTGGCTGGTAAAGTTCCGTAGGGCCCTGTGGGGTTCTGTATGGACCTGTAGGGTTCCGTAGGGGCCTGCAGGGTTCTGTAAGTGCCCGCAGGTGTCTGTAGGGTTCCGTAGGGGCCTGCAGGGTTTCGTAGGCACCTGCAGTGTTCTGTAGGAGCCCATAGGGTTTTAGTGAGGTTCCGTTGTGTCGCTAAGGGTCTTGTAGAGTGCTGTCGGGTCCTGGAGTATTCTGTAGGGTTCCAGAGGGGCTCGTAGGGTTCCGTCAAAATCTGTGGGCTTCTCTAGGGGCCCATAGAGTCCCGTAGATTTCCGTAGGGGCCTGTAGGGTTGTGTAAGTGCCCGCAGGGGTTGGTAGGAGCTTGTAGGGTGCCATATGTTTCCGGAGGGTTGTGTAGGGTTCCGTAGGGGCCTGTGGTGTTCCCTAGGGGCCTGTAGAGTCTCGTACCGTTCCGTAGGGGCCTGTAGTGTTCCCTAGGGGCCTGTAGAGTCTCGTACAGTTCCGTAGGGTCCTGTAGGTTTCCATAAGCGCCCGCAGAGGTCTGAAGGGGCCCGTCCTGTTCCGTAAGGATCCATAGGGTTCCGTAGAGCTTCGTAGGTTCCCTAGAGGCCTGTAGAGTACTGCAGGAGCCAGTAGTGTTCTGTAGGGGCCCGTAGGGTTCCTTCCATAGGGGCTGGCAGTGTTCCGTAGGGGCCTCTAGGATTGTGTAAGTGCCCGCAGGAGTCTGTAGGAGTCTGTGGGATTCTGTAAGGTTCCGGAGGGTTCTGCAGGGTTCCGTAGGGGCCCGTAGAGTTCCGTAGTGGCTGGTAAAGTTCCGTAGGGCCCTGTGGGGTTCTGTATGGACCTGTAGGGTTCCGTAGGGGCCTGCAGGGTTCTGTAAGTGCCCGCAGGTGTCTGTAGGGTTCCGTAGGGGCCTGCAGGGTTTCGTAGGCACCTGCAGTGTTCTGTAGGAGCCCATAGGGTTTTAGTGAGGTTCCGTTGTGTTGCTAAGGGTCTTGTAGAGTGCTGTCAGGTCCTGGAGTATTCTGTAGGGTTCCAGAGGGGCTCGTAGGGTTCCGTCAAAATCTGTAGGCTTCCCTAGGGGCCCATAGAGTCCTGTAGATTTCCGTAGGGGCCTGTAGGGTTGTGTAAGTGCCCGCAGGGGTTGGTAGGAGCTTGTAGGGTGCCATATGTTTCCGGAGGGTTGTGTAGGGTTCCGTAGGGGCCTGTGGTGTTCCCTAGGGGGCTGTAGAGTCTCGTACCGTTCCGTAGGGGCCTGTAGTGTTCCCTAGGGCCCTGAAGAGTCTGTAGTTTTCCCGGTGGCACTCGCCGGCGCTGGGTGGTAGCGCCTCGAGCTCGGGAGATCGCCTGGCGGCAACCCGACGCGCAGTGTCAACGAGTGGCGATACCGGGAGAGCGCTCGGCGGCACCTGGAGGCGCACGGTGGTAGTGCGGCGAGCTCGGCAGAGCGCCCGGCGGCACCCCGAGCACCGTGGTGAAGGAGCGGCGATATCGGGAGAGCGCTCGGCCGCACTCGGAGGCGCGCAGTGGTACCGCGGCTAGATCCCGAGAGCACCCAGCGGTACTCGCATGCACAGGGTGGAGCGCGACGAGCTCGGGAGAGCGTCCCGCGGCACCCCGAGGAGCAGGATGACCGTGCGTCGGGTCGACCGGACGCACAGTGGCACCTGGAGGCGCACGGTGGTAGTGCGGCAAGCTCGGGAAAGCGCCCGGCGGCACCCAGACAAGCAGGATGAAGGAGCGGCGATATCGGGAGAGCGTTCAGCGGCACTTGGAGGCACGCGGTGGTACTGCTGCGAGCTCGGCAGTGCGCCCGGCGGCACCCCGAGCACTGTGGTGAAGGAGCGGCGATATCGGGAGAGCCCCTGGCGGCACCCCGACGTGCGGGGTCAACGAGTGGCGATACCGGGAGAGCGCTCGGCGGCACTCGGAGGTGCACGGTGGTACCGCGGCGAGATCCCGAGAGCACCCAGCGGCACTCACATGCGCAGGGTGGAGCGTGAAGAGCTCGGGAGAGCGTCCGGCGGCACCCCGAGGAGCGGGATGAGCGTGCGTCGGGTCGACCGGACGTACAGCAGCACCCGGAAGCTCACGGTGGTAGCGCGGCGAGCTCGGAAGAGCCCCGCAGCACCCCGAAGAGCGGGGTGAAGGATCGGCGTGGTCGGGAGGAGGCGGAGCGACAGCCGGAGGCGCAGGGTGGTAACGCGGTGAGCTCGGACAGTGCCCGGCGGCACCCCGAAGAGCGCGCTGAGGGCACGGGTGAGTCGGACGAGGACTCGTCGGCATCCCGAAGGGCGGGGGGAGCGGCTCGGGCAGGTGGGACGTGCGCCCGTCACCATCCCGAGGGGTGGGTTAAGGCTCGGCGGGATCGAGTTGGCGCCCGACGGCACCCGGAGGGGTGGGATGAGGGTGCGTCGGGGTTGGGAGGATGCGCAGCGACACCCGGAGGCGCAGAGCGGTAGCGCAGCAAGCTCGGCAGAGCGCCCGGAGGCACCCTGCCGAGCGGGGTGTATATACGGAGCGGTCGGAAGGCGCACTGCGACACCTGGAGGAGCACGGTAGTAGCGCGGCGAGCTCGGGAGAGCCCCGCATCACCCTGAAGAGCGGGGTGATGAATCGGCGTGGTCGGGAGGACGCGCAGCAACACGCAGAGGCGCACGATGGTACAACGGCGAGCTCGGACAATGGTTCCAGAGCTCGGGACTCTGTAGGGTTCCAGAGGGGCTCGTAGGGTTCCGTCGAAATCTGTAGGGTTCCCTAGGGGCCCGTAGAGTCCCGTAGATTTCCGTAGGGACCTGTAGGGTTGTGTAAGTGCCCGCAGGGGTTGTAGGGTGCCATATGTTTCCGGAGGGTTGTTTAGGGTTCCGTAGGGGCCTGTAGTGTTCCCTAGGGGCCTGTAGAGTCTCGTACAGTTCCGTAGGGTCCTGTAGGTTTCCATAAGCGCCCGCAGAGGTCTGAAGGGGCCCGTCCTGTTCCGTAAGGATCCATAGGGTTCCGTAGAGCTTCGTAGGTTCCCTAGAGGCCTGTAGAGTACTGCAGGAGCCAGTAGTGTTCTGTAGGGGCCCGTAGGGTTCCTTCCATAGGGGCTGGCAGTGTTCCGTAGGGGCCTCTAGGATTGTGTAAGTGCCCGCAGGAGTCTGTAGGAGTCTGTGGGATTCTGTAAGGTTCCGGAGGGTTCTGCAGGGTTCCGTAGGGGCCCGTAGAGTTCCGTAGTGGCTGGTAAAGTTCCGTAGGGCCCTGTGGGGTTCTGTATGGACCTGTAGGGTTCCGTAGGGGCCTGCAGGGTTCTGTAAGTGCCCGCAGGTGTCTGTAGGGTTCCGTAGGGGCCTGCAGGGTTTCGTAGGCACCTGCAGTGTTCTGTAGGAGCCCATAGGATTTTAGTGAGGTTCCGTTGTGTCGCTAAGGGTCTTGTAGAGTGCTGTCGGGTCCTGGAGTATTCTGTAGGGTTCCAGAGGGGCTCATAGGGTCCCGTCAAAATCTGTAGGCTTCCCTAGGGGCCCATAGAGTCCTGTAGATTTCCGTAGGGGCCTGTAGGGTTGTGTAAGTGCCCGCAGGGGTTGGTAGGAGCTTGTAGGGTGCCATATGTTTCCGGAGGGTTGTGTAGGGTTCCGTAGGGGCCTGTGGTGTTCCCTAGGGGCCTGTAGAGTCTCGTACAGTTCCGTAGGGGCCTGTAGTGTTCCCTAGGGGCCTGTAGAGTCTCGTACAGTTCCGTAGGGTCCTGTAGGTTTCCATAAGCGCCCGCAGAGGTCTGAAGGGGCCCGTCCTGTTCCGTAAGGATCCATAGGGTTCCGTAGAGCTTCGTAGGTTCCCTAGAGGCCTGTAGAGTACTGCAGGAGCCAGTAGTGTTCTGTAGGGGCCTGTAGGGTTCCTTCCATAGGGGCTGGCAGTGTTCCGTAGGGGCCTCTAGGGTTGAGTAAGTGCCCGCAGGAGTCTGTGGGATTCTGTAAGGTTCCGGAGGGTTCTGCAGGGTTCCGTAGGGGCCCGTAGAGTTCCGTAGTGGCTGGTAAAGTTCCGTAGGGCCCTGTGGGGTTCTGTATGGACCTGCAGGGTTCCGTAGGGGCCTGCAGGGTTCTGTAAGTGCCCGCAGGTGTCTGTAGGGTTCCGTAGGGGCCTGCAGGGTTTCGTAGGCACCTGCAGTGTTCTGTAGGAGCCCATAGGGTTTTAGTGAGGTTCCGTTGTGTCGCTAAGGGTCTTGTAGAGTGCTGTCGGGTCCTGGAGTATTCTGTAGGGTTCCAGAGGGGCTTGTAGGGTTCCGTCAAAATCTGTAGGCTTCCCTAGGGGCCCATAGAGTCCTGTAGATTTCCGTAGGGGCCTGTAGGGTTGTGTAAGTGCCCGCAGGGGTTGGTAGGAGCTTGTAGGGTTCCATAAGTTTCCAGAGGGTTGTGTAGGGTTCCGTAGTGGTCTGTGGTGTTCCCTAGGGGCCTGTAGAGTCTCGTACAGTTCCGTAGGGTCCTGTAGGTTTCCATAAGTGCCCGCAGAGGTCTGAAGGGGCCCGTCCTGTTCCGTAAGGATCCACAGGGCTCCGTAGAGCTTCGTAGGTTTCCTAGAGGCCTGTAGAGTACCGCAGGAGCCAGTAGTGTTCTGTAGGGGCCCGTAGGGTTCCTTCCATAGAGGCTGGCAGTGTTCCGTAGGGGCCTCTAGGATTGTGTAAGTGCCCGCAGGAGTCTGTAGGAGTCTGTGGGATTCTGTAAGGTTCCGGAGGGTTCTGCAGGGTTCCGTAGGGGCCCGTAGAGTTCCGTAGTGGCTGGTAAAGTTCCGTAGGGCCCTGTGGGGTTCTGTATGGACCTGTAGGGTTCCGTAGGGGCCTGCAGGGTTCTGTAAGTGCCCGCAGGTGTCTGTAGGGTTCCGTAGGGGCCTGCAGGGTTTCGTAGGCACCTGCAGTGTTCTGTAGGAGCCCATAGGGTTTTAGTGAGGTTCCGTTGTGTCGCTAAGGGTCTTGTAGAGTGCTGTCGGGTCCTGGAGTATTCTGTAGGGTTCCAGAGGGGCTCGTAGGGTTCCGTCAAAATCTGTGGGCTTCTCTAGGGGCCCATAGAGTCCCGTAGATTTCCGTAGGGGCCTGTAGGGTTGTGTAAGTGCCCGCAGGGGTTGGTAGGAGCTTGTAGGGTGCCATATGTTTCCGGAGGGTTGTGTAGGGTTCCGTAGGGGCCTGTGGTGTTCCCTAGGGGCCTGTAGAGTCTCGTACCGTTCCGTAGGGGCCTGTAGTGTTCCCTAGGGGCCTGTAGAGTCTCGTACAGTTCCGTAGGGTCCTGTAGGTTTCCATAAGCGCCCGCAGAGGTCTGAAGGGGCCCGTCCTGTTCCGTAAGGATCCATAGGGTTCCGTAGAGCTTCGTAGGTTCCCTAGAGGCCTGTAGAGTACTGCAGGAGCCAGTAGTGTTCTGTAGGGGCCCGTAGGGTTCCTTCCATAGGGGCTGGCAGTGTTCCGTAGGGGCCTCTAGGATTGTGTAAGTGCCCGCAGGAGTCTGTAGGAGTCTGTGGGATTCTGTAAGGTTCCGGAGGGTTCTGCAGGGTTCCGTAGGGGCCCGTAGAGTTCCGTAGTGGCTGGTAAAGTTCCGTAGGGCCCTGTGGGGTTCTGTATGGACCTGTAGGGTTCCGTAGGGGCCTGCAGGGTTCTGTAAGTGCCCGCAGGTGTCTGTAGGGTTCCGTAGGGGCCTGCAGGGTTTCGTAGGCACCTGCAGTGTTCTGTAGGAGCCCATAGGGTTTTAGTGAGGTTCCGTTGTGTTGCTAAGGGTCTTGTAGAGTGCTGTCAGGTCCTGGAGTATTCTGTAGGGTTCCAGAGGGGCTCGTAGGGTTCCGTCAAAATCTGTAGGCTTCCCTAGGGGCCCATAGAGTCCTGTAGATTTCCGTAGGGGCCTGTAGGGTTGTGTAAGTGCCCGCAGGGGTTGGTAGGAGCTTGTAGGGTGCCATATGTTTCCGGAGGGTTGTGTAGGGTTCCGTAGGGGCCTGTGGTGTTCCCTAGGGGGCTGTAGAGTCTCGTACCGTTCCGTAGGGGCCTGTAGTGTTCCCTAGGGCCCTGAAGAGTCTGTAGTTTTCCCGGTGGCACTCGCCGGCGCTGGGTGGTAGCGCCTCGAGCTCGGGAGATCGCCTGGCGGCAACCCGACGCGCAGTGTCAACGAGTGGCGATACCGGGAGAGCGCTCGGCGGCACCTGGAGGCACGCGGTGGTACTGCTGCGAGCTCGGCAGTGCGCCCGGCGGCACCCCGAGCACTGTGGTGAAGGAGCGGCGATATCGGGAGAGCCCCTGGCGGCACCCCGACGTGCGGGGTCAACGAGTGGCGATACCGGGAGAGCGCTCGGCGGCACTCGGAGGTGCACGGTGGTACCGCGGCGAGATCCCGAGAGCACCCAGCGGCACTCACATGCGCAGGGTGGAGCGTGAAGAGCTCGGGAGAGCGTCCGGCGGCACCCCGAGGAGCGGGATGAGCGTGCGTCGGGTCGACCGGACGTACAGCAGCACCCGGAAGCTCACGGTGGTAGCGCGGCGAGCTCGGAAGAGCCCCGCAGCACCCCGAAGAGCGGGGTGAAGGATCGGCGTGGTCGGGAGGAGGCGGAGCGACAGCCGGAGGCGCAGGGTGGTAACGCGGTGAGCTCGGACAGTGCCCGGCGGCACCCCGAAGAGCGCGCTGAGGGCACGGGTGAGTCGGACGAGGACTCGTCGGCATCCCGAAGGGCGGGGGGAGCGGCTCGGGCAGGTGGGACGTGCGCCCGTCACCATCCCGAGGGGTGGGTTAAGGCTCGGCGGGATCGAGTTGGCGCCCGACGGCACCCGGAGGGGTGGGATGAGGGTGCGTCGGGGTTGGGAGGATGCGCAGCGACACCCGGAGGCGCAGAGCGGTAGCGCAGCAAGCTCGGCAGAGCGCCCGGAGGCACCCTGCCGAGCGGGGTGTATATACGGAGCGGTCGGAAGGCGCACTGCGACACCTGGAGGAGCACGGTAGTAGCGCGGCGAGCTCGGGAGAGCCCCGCATCACCCTGAAGAGCGGGGTGATGAATCGGCGTGGTCGGGAGGACGCGCAGCAACACGCAGAGGCGCACGATGGTACAACGGCGAGCTCGGACAATGGTTCCAGAGCTCGGGACTCTGTAGGGTTCCAGAGGGGCTCGTAGGGTTCCGTCGAAATCTGTAGGGTTCCCTAGGGGCCCGTAGAGTCCCGTAGATTTCCGTAGGGACCTGTAGGGTTGTGTAAGTGCCCGCAGGGGTTGTAGGGTGCCATATGTTTCCGGAGGGTTGTTTAGGGTTCCGTAGGGGCCTGTAGTGTTCCCTAGGGGCCTGTAGAGTCTCGTACAGTTCCGTAGGGTCCTGTAGGTTTCCATAAGCGCCCGCAGAGGTCTGAAGGGGCCCGTCCTGTTCCGTAAGGATCCATAGGGTTCCGTAGAGCTTCGTAGGTTCCCTAGAGGCCTGTAGAGTACTGCAGGAGCCAGTAGTGTTCTGTAGGGGCCCGTAGGGTTCCTTCCATAGGGGCTGGCAGTGTTCCGTAGGGGCCTCTAGGATTGTGTAAGTGCCCGCAGGAGTCTGTAGGAGTCTGTGGGATTCTGTAAGGTTCCGGAGGGTTCTGCAGGGTTCCGTAGGGGCCCGTAGAGTTCCGTAGTGGCTGGTAAAGTTCCGTAGGGCCCTGTGGGGTTCTGTATGGACCTGTAGGGTTCCGTAGGGGCCTGCAGGGTTCTGTAAGTGCCCGCAGGTGTCTGTAGGGTTCCGTAGGGGCCTGCAGGGTTTCGTAGGCACCTGCAGTGTTCTGTAGGAGCCCATAGGATTTTAGTGAGGTTCCGTTGTGTCGCTAAGGGTCTTGTAGAGTGCTGTCGGGTCCTGGAGTATTCTGTAGGGTTCCAGAGGGGCTCATAGGGTCCCGTCAAAATCTGTAGGCTTCCCTAGGGGCCCATAGAGTCCTGTAGATTTCCGTAGGGGCCTGTAGGGTTGTGTAAGTGCCCGCAGGGGTTGGTAGGAGCTTGTAGGGTGCCATATGTTTCCGGAGGGTTGTGTAGGGTTCCGTAGGGGCCTGTGGTGTTCCCTAGGGGCCTGTAGAGTCTCGTACAGTTCCGTAGGGGCCTGTAGTGTTCCCTAGGGGCCTGTAGAGTCTCGTACAGTTCCGTAGGGTCCTGTAGGTTTCCATAAGCGCCCGCAGAGGTCTGAAGGGGCCCGTCCTGTTCCGTAAGGATCCATAGGGTTCCGTAGAGCTTCGTAGGTTCCCTAGAGGCCTGTAGAGTACTGCAGGAGCCAGTAGTGTTCTGTAGGGGCCTGTAGGGTTCCTTCCATAGGGGCTGGCAGTGTTCCGTAGGGGCCTCTAGGGTTGAGTAAGTGCCCGCAGGAGTCTGTGGGATTCTGTAAGGTTCCGGAGGGTTCTGCAGGGTTCCGTAGGGGCCCGTAGAGTTCCGTAGTGGCTGGTAAAGTTCCGTAGGGCCCTGTGGGGTTCTGTATGGACCTGCAGGGTTCCGTAGGGGCCTGCAGGGTTCTGTAAGTGCCCGCAGGTGTCTGTAGGGTTCCGTAGGGGCCTGCAGGGTTTCGTAGGCACCTGCAGTGTTCTGTAGGAGCCCATAGGGTTTTAGTGAGGTTCCGTTGTGTCGCTAAGGGTCTTGTAGAGTGCTGTCGGGTCCTGGAGTATTCTGTAGGGTTCCAGAGGGGCTTGTAGGGTTCCGTCAAAATCTGTAGGCTTCCCTAGGGGCCCATAGAGTCCTGTAGATTTCCGTAGGGGCCTGTAGGGTTGTGTAAGTGCCCGCAGGGGTTGGTAGGAGCTTGTAGGGTTCCATAAGTTTCCAGAGGGTTGTGTAGGGTTCCGTAGTGGTCTGTGGTGTTCCCTAGGGGCCTGTAGAGTCTCGTACAGTTCCGTAGGGTCCTGTAGGTTTCCATAAGTGCCCGCAGAGGTCTGAAGGGGCCCGTCCTGTTCCGTAAGGATCCACAGGGCTCCGTAGAGCTTCGTAGGTTTCCTAGAGGCCTGTAGAGTACCGCAGGAGCCAGTAGTGTTCTGTAGG
Organism: Numenius arquata; assembly: GCF_964106895.1. Classification (NCBI taxonomy): domain Eukaryota; kingdom Metazoa; phylum Chordata; class Aves; order Charadriiformes; family Scolopacidae; genus Numenius; species Numenius arquata. The sequence goes on along the minus strand of NW_027414704.1, from coordinate 155,916 downwards.
GGCCCGTAGGGTTCCTTCCATAGGGGCTGGCAGTGTTCCGTAGGGGCCTCTAGGATTGTGTAAGTGCCCGCAGGAGTCTGTAGGAGTCTGTAGGAGTCTGTGGGATTCTGTAAGGTTCCGGAGGGTTCCGTAGGGGCCCGTAGAGTTCCGTAGTGGCTGGTAAAGTTCCGTAGGGCCCTGTGGGGTTCTGTATGGACCTGTAGGGTTCCGTAGGGGCCTGCAGGGTTCTGTAAGTGCCCGCAGGTGTCTGTAGGGTTCCGTAGGGGCCTGCAGGGTTTCGTAGGCACCTGCAGTGTTCTGTAGGAGCCCATAGGATTTTAGTGAGGTTCCGTTGTGTCGCTAAGGGTCTTGTAGAGTGCTGTCGGGTCCTGGAGTATTCTGTAGGGTTCCAGAGGGGCTCGTAGGGTTCCGTCAAAATCTGTGGGCTTCTCTAGGGGCCCATAGCGTCCCGTAGATTTCCGTAGGGGCCTGTAGGGTTGTGTAAGTGCCCGCAGGGGTTGTAGGGTGCCATATGTTTCCGGAGGGTTGTGTAGGGTTCCGTAGGGGCCTGTGGTGTTCCCTAGGGGCCTGTAGAGTCTCGTACAGTTCCGTAGGGGCCTGTAGTGTTCCCTAGGGGCCTGTAGAGTCTCGTACAGTTCCGTAGGGTCCTGTAGGTTTCCATAAGTGCCCGCAGAGGTCTGAAGGGGCCCGTCCTGTTCCGTAAGGATCCATAGGGTTCCGTAGAGCTTCGTAGGTTCCCTAGAGGCCTGTAGAGTACTGCAGGAGCCAGTAGTGTTCTGTAGGGGCCCGTAGGGTTCCTTCCATAGGGGCTGGCAGTGTTCCGTAGGGGCCTCTAGGGTTGAGTAAGTGCCCGCAGGAGTCTGTGGGATTCTGTAAGGTTCCGGAGGGTTCTGCAGGGTTCCGTAGGGGCCCGTAGAGTTCCGTAGTGGCTGGTAAAGTTCCGTAGGGCCCTGTGGGGTTCTGTATGGACCTGTAGGGTTCCGTAGGGGCCTGCAGGGTTCTGTAAGTGCCCGCAGGTGTCTGTAGGGTTCCGTAGGGGCCTGCAGGGTTTCGTAGGCACCTGCAGTGTTCTGTAGGAGCCCATAGGGTTTTAGTGAGGTTCCGTTTTGTTGCTAAGGGTCTTGTAGAGTGCTGTCGGGTCCTGGAGTATTCTGTAGGGTTCCAGAGGGGCTCGTAGGGTTCCGTCAAAATCTGTAGGCTTCCTTAGGGGCCCATAGAGTCCTGTAGATTTCCGTAGGGGCCTGTAGGGTTGTGTAAGTGCCCGCAGGGGTTGGTAGGAGCTTGTAGGGTGCCATATGTTTCCGGAGGGTTGTGTAGGGTTCCGTAGGGGCCTGTGGTGTTCCCTAGGGGCCTGTAGAGTCTCGTACAGTTCCGTAGGGGCCTGTAGTGTTCCCTAGGGGCCTCTAGAGTCTCGTACAGTTCCGTAGGGGCCTGTAGGTTTCCATAAGCGCCCGCAGAGGTCTGAAGGGGCCCGTCCTGTTCCGTAAGGATCCATAGGGTTCCGTAGAGCTTCGTAGGTTCCCTAGAGGCCTGTAGAGTACTGCAGGAGCCAGTAGTGTTCTGTAGGGGCCCGTAGGGTTCCTTCCATAGGGGCTGGCAGTGTTCCGTAGGGGCCTCTAGGGTTGAGTAAGTGCCCGCAGGAGTCTGTGGGATTCTGTAAGGTTCCGGAGGGTTCTGCAGGGTTCCGTAGGGGCCCGTAGAGTTCCGTAGTGGCTGGTAAAGTTCCGTAGGGCCCTGTACCGTTCCGTAACTGTCTGCAAGGATCTTTAGGCTTCCGTAGGGGCTGGTAGGGTTCCATAAAGTTCCGTGGGTTCCTGCAGAGTTCTGCAAGTGCCCGCAAGGGCCTGTAGGGGCGCACAGTGTTTCTGTCAGGTTCCGTAGAGTTCCGTAGGGGCCATAGGTTTCCGTAGTGGCTGATAGTATTCCGTAGGGGTCTGTAGGGTTCCGTAGGCACCTGCAGTGTTCTGTAGGAGCCCATAGGGTTTTAGTGAGGTTCTGTTGTGTCGCTAAGGGTCTTGTAGAGTGCTGTCGGGTCCTGGAGTATTCTGTAGGGTTCCAGAGGGGCTCGTAGGGTTCCGTCGAAATCTGTAGGCTTCCCTAGGGGCCCATAGAGTCCCGTAGATTTCCGTAGGGACCTGTAGGGTTGTGTAAGTGCCCGCAGGGGTTGGTAGGAGCTTGTAGGGTTCCATAAGTTTCCAGAGGGTTGTGTAGGGTTCCGTAGTGGTCTGTGGTGTTCCCTAGGGGCCTGTAGAGTCTCGCACGGTTCCGTTGGGGCCTGTGGTGTTCCCTAGGGGCCTGTAGAGTCTCGTACAGTTCCGTAGGGTCCTGTAGGTTTCCATAAGCGCCCGCAGAGGTCTGAAGGGGCCCGTCCTGTTCCGTAAGGATCCACAGGGCTCCGTAGAGCTTCGTAGGTTTCCTAGAGGCCTGTAGAGTACCGCAGGAGCCAGTAGTGTTCTGTAGGGGCCCGTAGGGTTCCTTCCATAGGGGCTGGCAGTGTTCCGTAGGGGCCTCTAGGATTGTGTAAGTGCCCGCAGGAGTCTGTAGGAGTCTGTGGGATTCTGTAAGGTTCCGGAGGGTTCTGCAGGGTTCCGTAGGGGCCCGTAGAGTTCCGTAGTGGCTGGTAAAGTTCCGTAGGGCCCTGTGGGGTTCTGTATGGACCTGTAGGGTTCCGTAGGGGCCTGCAGGGTTCTGTAAGTGCCCGCAGGTGTCTGTAGGGTTCCGTAGGGGCCTGCAGGGTTTCGTAGGCACCTGCAGTGTTCTGTAGGAGCCCATAGGGTTTTAGTGAGGTTCCGTTGTGTCGCTAAGGGTCTTGTAGAGTGCTGTCGGGTCCTGGAGTATTCTGTAGGGTTCCAGAGGGGCTCGTAGGGTTCCGTCAAAATCTGTAGGGTTCCCTAGGGGCCCATAGAGTCCCGTAGATTTCCGTAGGGACCTGTAGGGTTGTGTAAGTGCCCGCAGGGGTTGGTAGGAGCTTGTAGGGTTCCATAAGTTTCCAGAGAGTTGTGTAGGGTTCCGTAGGGGCCTGTGGTGTTCCCTAGGGGCCTGTAGAGTCTCGTACGGTTCCGTAGGGGCCTGTAGTGTTCCCTAGGGCCCTGAAGAGTCTGTAGTTTTCCCGATGGCACTCGCCGGCGCTGGGTGGTAGCGCCTCGAGCTCGGGAGATCGCCTGGCGGCAACCCGACGCGCAGTGTCAACGAGTGGCGATACCGGGAGACCGCTCGGCGGCACTCGGAGGCGCACGATGGTAGTGCGGTGAGCTCGGCAGAGCGCCCGGCGGCACCCAGAAAAGCGGGGTGACGGAGCAGCGATATGGGAGAACGCTCAGTGGCACTAGGAGGCGCGCGGTGGTACCGCGGCGAGATCCCGAGAGTGCCCGCTGGCACTCGCCGGCGCACGGTGGTAGCGCGACGAGCTAGGGAGAGCGTCCGCCGGCACCCGGGGAATGGGATGAGCGTGCGTCGGGTCGACCGGACGCACAGCGGCACCTGGAGGCGCACGGTGGTAGTGCGGCGAGCTCGGCAGAGCGCCCGGCGGCACCCCGAGCACCGTGGTGAAGGAGCGGCGATATCGGGAGAGCGCTCGGCCGCACTCGGAGGCACGCAGTGGTACCGCGGCTAGATCCCGAGAGCACCCAGCGGTACTCGCATGCGCAGGGTGGAGCGCGACGAGCTCGGGAGAGCGTCCCGCGGCACCCCAAGGAGCAGGATGACCGTGCGTCGGGTTGACCGGACGCACAGCGGCACCTGGAGGCGCACGGTGGTAGTGCGGCAAGCTCGGGAGAGCGCCCGGCTGCACCCAGACAAGCGGGGTGAAAGAGCGGCGATATCGGGAGAGCGCTCAGCGGCACTCGGAGGCGCGCGGTGGTACCGCTGCGAGCGCGGCTGATCTCCCGGCGGCACCCCGAGCACCGTGGTGAAGGTGACGCACGGAAACAAACATTACAACTCGCAGAGAGTTATAAAGCAGGTATGTTTATTGCGGCGCTGGGTGCAAGGGGGATTTCTCCGCCAAACTTGTACACCGGTTTGTGAAGCAAGCGTCCATTTATGGTAAAAAGCATACATATTCATGATGGTGGGCAGGTTATTAAAATTAAAGGCGTTACTATTCTAATTATTTCCAAGAACTCATTATCAAAAATCTCCTCCCCTGTCCTGACCAGATGGACACCTTTCCCAGACAGTTAGGTTCCTTCTCAGCACCTCCTTAGCATGCAGCTGCTCCCGCTATCTTATACACAAAGCCATTTCTTTATCTTGGAATTCTGGGGCCCCGAGCTTTTGTTCTTTCCCAGACTGTAATACATCCGCACTAACAAACTGTAACCGTTCGTTTTCTGAATCAAAGGAGCGGCGATATCGGGAGAGCGCTCGGCGGCACTCGGAGGCGCGCTGTGGTACCGCGGCGAGATCCCGAGAGTGCCCGCTGGCACTTGTCAGCGCACGGTGGTAGCGCGGAGAGCTCAGCAGAGCGCCCGGCGGCACCCCGAGGAGCAGGATGACCATGCGTCGGGTCGACCGGACGCACAGCGGCACCTGGAGGCGCACGGTGGTAGTGCGGCAAGCTCGGGAAAGCGCCCGGCGGCACCCAGACAAGCAGGGTGAAGGAGCGGCGATATCGGGAGAGCGTTCAGCGGCACTCGGAGGCACGCGGTGGTACTGCTGCGAGCTCGGCAGTGCGCCCGGCGGCACCCCGAGCACTGTGGTGAAGGAGCGGCGATATCGGGAGAGCGCCTGGCGGCACCCCGACGTGCGGGGTCAACGAGTGGCGATACCGGGAGAGCGCTCGGCGGCACTCGGAGGCGCACGGTGGTACCGCGGCGAGATCCCGAGAGCACCCAGCGGCACTCACATGCGCAGGGTGGAGCATGAAGAGCTCGGGAGAGCGTCCAGCGGCACCCCGAGGAGCGGGATGAGCGTGCGTCGGGTCGACCGGACGTACAGCGGCACCCGGAAACTCACGGTGGTAGCGCGGCGAGCTCGGAAGAGCCCCGCAGCACCCCGAAGAGCGGGGTGAAGGATCGGCGTGGTCGGGAGGAGGCGGAGCGACAGCCAGAGGCGCAGGGTGGTAGCGCGGTGAGCTCGGCAGAGCGCCCGGAGGCACCCTGCCGAGCGGGGTGTATATACGGAGCGGTCGGAAGGCGCACTGCGACACCTGGAGGAGCACGGTAGTAGCGCGGCGAGCTCGGGAGAGCCCCGCATCACCCTGAAGAGCGGGGTGATGAATCGGCGTGGTCGGGAGGACGCGCAGCAACACGCAGAGGCGCACGATGGTACAACGGCGAGCTCGGACAATGGTTCCAGAGCTCGGGACTCTGTAGGGTTCCAGAGGGGCTCGTAGGGTTCCGTCAAAATCTGTAGGGTTCCCTAGGGGCCCGTAGAGTCCCGTAGATTTCCGTAGGGGCCTGTAGGGTTGTGTAAGTGCCCGCAGGGGTTGTAGGGTGCCATATGTTTCCGGAGGGTTGTTTAGGGTTCCGTAGGGGCCTGTGGTGTTCCCTAGGGGCCTGTAGAGTCTCGTACGGTTCCGTAGGGGCCTGTAGTGTTCCCTAGGGCCCTGAAGAGTCTGTAGTTTTCCCGATGGCACTCGCCGGCGCTGGGTGGTAGCGCCTCGAGCTCGGGAGATCGCCTGGCGGCAACCCGACGCGCAGTGTCAACGAGTGGCGATACCGGGAGACCGCTCGGCGGCACTCGGAGGCGCACGATGGTAGTGCGGTGAGCTCGGCAGAGCGCCCGGCGGCACCCAGAAAAGCGGGGTGACGGAGCAGCGATATGGGAGAACGCTCAGTGGCACTAGGAGGCGCGCGGTGGTACCGCGGCGAGATCCCGAGAGTGCCCGCTGGCACTCGCCGGCGCACGGTGGTAGTGCGGCGAGCTCGGCAGAGCGCCCGGCGGCACCCCGAGCACCGTGGTGAAGGAGCGGCGATATCGGGAGAGCGCTCGGCCGCACTCGGAGGCGCGCAGTGGTACCGCGGCTAGATCCCGAGAGCACCCAGCGGTACTCGCATGCGCAGGGTGGAGCGCGACGAGCTCGGGAGAGCGTCCCGCGGCACCCCAAGGAGCAGGATGACCGTGCGTCGGGTTGACCGGACGCACAGCGGCACCTGGAGGCGCACGGTGGTAGTGCGGCAAGCTCGGGAGAGCGCCCGGCTGCACCCAGACAAGCGGGGTGAAAGAGCGGCGATATCGGGAGAGCGCTCAGCGGCACTCGGAGGCGCGCGGTGGTACCGCTGCGAGCGCGGCTGATCTCCTAGCGGCACCCCGAGCACCGTGGTGAAGGTGACGCGCGGAAACAAACATTACAACTCGCAGAGAGTTATAAAGCAGGTATGTTTATTGCAGCGCTGGGTGCAAGGGGGATTTCTCCGCCAAACTTGTACACCGGTTTGTGAAGCAAGCGTCCATTTATGGTAAAAAGCATACATATTCATGATGGTGGGCAGGTTATTAAAATTAAAGGCGTTACTATTCTAATTATTTCCAAGAACTCATTATCAAAAATCTCCTCCCCTGTCCTGACCAGATGGACACCTTTCCCAGACAGTTAGGTTCCTTCTCAGCACCTCCTTAGCATGCAGCTGCTCCCGCTATCTTATACACAAAGCCATTTCTTTATCTTGGAATTCTGGGGCCCCGAGCTTTTGTTCTTTCCCAGACTGTAATACATCCGCACTAACAAACTGTAACCGTTCGTTTTCTGAATCAAAGGAGCGGCGATATCGGGAGAGCGCTCGGCGGCACTCGGAGGCGCGCTGTGGTACCGCGGCGAGATCCCGAGAGTGCCCGCTGGCACTTGTCAGCGCACGGTGGTAGCGCGGAGAGCTCAGCAGAGCGCCCGGCGGCACCCCGAGGAGCAGGATGACCGTGCGTCGGGTCGACCGGACGCACAGCGGCACCTGGAGGCACACGGTGGTAGTGCGGCAAGCTCGGGAAAGCGCCCGGCGGCACCCAGACAAGCAGGGTGAAGGAGCGGCGATATCGGGAGAGCGTTCAGCGGCACTCGGAGGCACGCGGTGGTACTGCTGCGAGCTCGGCAGTGCGCCTGGCGGCACCCCGAGCACTGTGGTGAAGGAGCGGCGATATCGGGAGAGCGCCTGGCGGCACCCCGACGTGCGGGGTCAACGAGTGGCGATACCGGGAGAGCGCTCGGCGGCACTTGGAGGCGCACGGTGGTACCGCGGCGAGATCCCGAGAGCACCCAGCGGCACTCACATGCGCAGGGTGGAGCGTGAAGAGCTCGGGAGAGCGTCCGGCGGCACCCCGAGGAGCGGGATGAGCGTGCGTCGGGTCGACCGGACGTACAGCGGCACCCGGAAGCTCACGGTGGTAGCGCGGCGAGCTCGGAAGAGCCCCGCAGCACCCCGAAGAGCGGGGTGAAGGATCGGCGTGGTCGGGAGGAGGCGGAGCGACAGCCGGAGGCGCAGGGTGGTAGCGCGGTGAGCTCGGCAGAGCGCCCGGAGGCACCCTGCCGAGCGGGGTGTATATACGGAGCGGTCGGAAGGCGCACTGCGAGACCTGGAGGAGCACGGTAGTAGCGCGGCGAGCTCGGGAGAGCCCTGCATCACCCTGAAGAGCGGGGTGATGAATCGGCGTGGTCGGGAGGACGCGCAGCAACACGCAGAGGCGCACGATGGTACAACGGCGAGCTCGGACAATGGTTCCAGAGCTCGGGACTCTGTAGGGTTCCCGAGGGGCTCGTAGGGTTCCGTCAAAATCTGTAGGGTTCCCTAGGGGCCCGTAGAGTCCCGTAGATTTCCGTAGGGGCCTGTAGGGTTGTGTAAGTGCCCGCAGGGGTTGTAGGGTGCCATATGTTTCCGGAGGGTTGTTTAGGGTTCCGTAGGGGCCTGTGGTGTTCCCTAGGGGCCTGTAGAGTCTCGTACAGTTCCGTAGGGGCCTGTAGGTTTCCATAAGTGCCCGCAGAGGTCTGAAGGGGCCCGTCCTGTTCCGTAAGGATCCATAGGGTTCCGTAGAGCTTCGTAGGTTCCCTAGAGGCCTGTAGAGTACTGCAGGAGCCAGTAGTGTTCTGTAGGGGCCCGTAGGGTTCCTTCCATAGGGGCTGGCAGTGTTCCGTAGGGGCCTCTAGGGTTGAGTAAGTGCCCGCAGGAGTCTGTGGGATTCTGTAAGGTTCCGGAGGGTTCTGCAGGGTTCCGTAGGGGCCCGTAGAGTTCCGTAGTGGCTGGTAAAGTTCCGTAGGGCCCTGTACCGTTCCGTAACTGTCTGCAAGGATCTTTAGGCTTCCGTAGGGGCTGGTAGGGTTCCATAAAGTTCCGTGGGTTCCTGCAGAGTTCTGCAAGTGCCCGCAAGGGCCTGTAGGGGCGCACAGTGTTTCTGTCAGGTTCCGTAGAGTTCCGTAGGGGCCATAGGTTTCCGTAGTTGCTGGTAGTATTCCGTAGGGGTCTGTAGGGTTCCGTAGGCACCCTAGTGTTCTGTAGGAGCCCATAGGGTTTTAGTGAGGTTCTGTTGTGTCGCTAAGGGTCTTGTAGAGTGCTGTCGGGTCCTGGAGTATTCTGTAGGGTTCCAGAGGGGCTCGTAGGGTTCCGTCAAAATCTGTAGGCTTCCCTAGGGGCCCATAGAGTCCCGTAGATTTCCGTAGGGACCTGTAGGGTTGTGTAAGTGCCCGCAGGGGTTGGTAGGAGCTTGTAGGGTTCCATAAGTTTCCGGAGGGTTGTGTAGGGTTCCGTAGGGGCCTGTGGTGTTCCCTAGGAGCCTGTAGAGTCTCGCACGGTTCCGTTGGGGCCTGTGGTGTTCCCTAGGGGCCTGTAGAGTCTCGTACAGTTCCGTAGGGTCCTGTAGGTTTCCATAAGCGCCCGCAGAGGTCTGAAGGGGCCCGTCCTGTTCCGTAAGGATCCACAGGGCTCCGTAGAGCTTCGTAGGTTTCCTAGAGGCCTGTAGAGTACCGCAGGAGCCAGTAGTGTTCTGTAGGGGCCCGTAGGGTTCCTTCCATAGGGGCTGGCAGTGTTCCGTAGGGGCCTCTAGGATTGTGTAAGTGCCCGCAGGAGTCTGTAGGAGTCTGTGGGATTCTGTAAGGTTCCGGAGGGTTCTGCAGGGTTCCGTAGGGGCCCGTAGAGTTCCGTAGTGGCTGGTAAAGTTCCGTAGGGCCCTGTGGGGTTCTGTATGGACCTGTAGGGTTCCGTAGGGGCCTGCAGGGTTCTGTAAGTGCCCGCAGGTGTCTGTAGGGTTCCGTAGGGGCCTGCAGGGTTTCGTAGGCACCTGCAGTGTTCTGTAGGAGCCCATAGGGTTTTAGTGAGGTTCCGTTGTGTTGCTAAGGGTCTTGTAGAGTGCTGTCGGGTCCTGGAGTATTCTGTAGGGTTCCAGAGGGGCTCGTAGGGTTCCGTCAAAATCTGTAGGCTTCCCTAGGGGCCCATAGAGTCCCGTAGATTTCCGTAGGGACCTGTAGGGTTGTGTAAGTGCCCGCAGGGGTTGGTAGGAGCTTGTAGGGTTCCATAAGTTTCCAGAGAGTTGTGTAGGGTTCCGTAGGGGCCTGTGGTGTTCCCTAGGGGCCTGTAGAGTCTCGTACGGTTCCGTAGGGGCCTGTAGTGTTCATTTATGAGCAATAGCAAGCGTCCATTTATGGTAAAAAGCATACATATTCATGATGGTGGGCAGGTTATTAAAATTAAAGGCGTTACTATTCTAATTATTTCCAAGAACTCATTATCAAAAATCTCCTCCCCTGTCCTGACCAGATGGACACCTTTCCCAGACAGTTAGGTTCCTTCTCAGTACCTCCTTAGCATGCAGCTGCTCCCGCTATCTTATACACAAAGCCATTTCTTTATCTTGGAATTCTGGGGCCCCGAGCTTTTGTTCTTTCCCAGACTGTAATACATCCGCACTAACAAACTGTAACCGTTCGTTTTCTGAATCAAAGGAGCGGCGATATCGGGAGAGCGTTCAGCGGCACTCGGAGGCACGCGGTGGTACTGCTGCGAGCTCGGCAGTGCGCCCGGCGGCACCCCGAGCACTGTGGTGAAGGAGCGGCGATATCGGGAGAGCGCCTGGCGGCACCCCGACGTGCGGGGTCAACGAGTGGCGATACCGGGAGAGCGCTCGGCGGCACTCGGAGGCGCACGGTGGTACCGCGGCGAGATCCCGAGAGCACCCAGCGGCACTCACATGCGCAGGGTGGAGCGTGAAGAGCTCGGGAGAGCGTCCGGCGGCACCCCGAGGAGCGGGATGAGCGTGCGTCGGGTCGACCGGACGTACAGCGGCACCCGGAAGCTCACGGTGGTAGCGCGGCGAGCTCGGAAGAGCCCCGCAGCACCCCGAAGAGCGGGGTGAAGGATCGGCGTGGTCGGGAGGAGGCGGAGCGACAGCCGGAGGCGCAGGGTGGTAGCGCGGTGAGCTCGGACAGTGCCCGGCGGCACCCCGAAGAGCGCGCTGAGGGCACGGGTGAGTCGGACAAGGACTCGTCGGCATCCCGAAGGGCGGGGGGAGCGGCTCGGGCAGGTGGGACGTGCGCCCGTCACCATCCCGAGGGGTGGGTTAAGGCTCGGCGGGATCGAGTTGGCGCCCAACGGCACCCGGAGGGGTGGGATGAGGGTGCGTCGGGGTTGGGAGGATGCGCAGCGACACCCGGAGGCGCAGAGCGGTAGCGCAGCAAGCTCGGCAGAGCGCCCGGAGGCACCCTGCCGAGCGGGGTGTATATACGGAGCGGTCGGAAGGTGCACTGCGACACCTGGAGGAGCACGGTAGTAGCGCGGCGAGCTCGGGAGAGCCCCGCATCACCCTGAAGAGCGGGGTGATGAATCGGCGTGGTCGGGAGGACGCGCAGCAACACGCAGAGGCGCACGATGGTACAACGGCGAGCTCGGACAATGGTTCCAGAGCTCGGGACTCTGTAGGGTTCCCGAGGGGCTCGTAGGGTTCCGTCGAAATCTGTAGGCTTCCCTAGGGGCCCGTAGAGTCCCGTAGATTTCCGTAGGGGCCTGTAGGGTTGTGTAAGTGCCCGCAGGGGTTGTAGGGTGCCATATGTTTCCGGAGGGTTGTGTAGGGTTCCGTAGGGGCCTGTGGTGTTCCCTAGGGGCCTGTAGAGTCTCGTACAGTTCCGTAGGGGCCTGTAGTGTTCCCTAGGGGCCTGTAGAGTCTCGTACAGTTCCGTAGGGTCCTGTAGGTTTCCATAAGTGCCCGCAGAGGTCTGAAGGGGCCCGTCCTGTTCCGTAAGGATCCACAGGGCTCCGTAGAGCTTCGTAGGTTCCCTAGAGGCCTGTAGAGTACTGCAGGAGCCAGTAGTGTTCTGTAGGGGCCCGTAGGGTTCCTTCCATAGGGGCTGGCAGTGTTCCGTAGGGGCCTGTAGGGTTGAGTAAGTGCCCGCAGGAGTCTGTGGGATTCTGTAAGGTTCCGGAGGGTTCTGCAGGGTTCCGTAGGGGCCCGTAGAGTTCCGTAGTGGCTGGTAAAGTTCCGTAGGGCCCTGTGGGGTTCTGTATGGACCTGTAGGGTTCCGTAGGGGCCTGCAGGGTTCTGTAAGTGCCCGCAGGTGTCTGTAGGGTTCCGTAGGGGCCTGCAGGGTTTCGTAGGCACCTGCAGTGTTCTGTAGGAGCCCATAGGGTTTTAGTGAGGTTCCGTTGTGTCGCTAAGGGTCTTGTAGAGTGCTGTCGGGTCCTGGAGTATTCTGTAGGGTTCCAGAGGGGCTCGTAGGGTTCCGTCAAAATCTGTGGGCTTCTCTAGGGGCCCATAGAGTCCCGTAGATTTCCGTAGGGGCCTGTAGGGTTGTGTAAGTGCCCGCAGGGGTTGTAGGGTGCCATATGTTTCCGGAGGGTTGTTTAGGGTTCCGTAGGGGCCTGCAGGGTTCTGTAAGTGCCCGCAGGTGTCTGTAGGGTTCCGTAGGCGCCTGCAGTGTTCTGTAGGAGCCCATAGGGTTTTAGTGAGGTTCCGTTGTGTCGCTAAGGGTCTTGTAGAGTGCTGTCGGGTCCTGGAGTATTCTGTAGGGTTCCAGAGGGGCTCGTAGGGTTCCGTCAAAATCTGTAGGCTTCCCTAGGGGCCCATAGAGTCCTGTAGATTTCCGTAGGGGCCTGTAGGGTCGTGTAAGTGCCCGCAGGGGTTGGTAGGAGCTTGTAGGGTGCCATATGTTTCCGGAGGGTTGTGTAGGGTTCCGTAGGGGCCTGTGGTGTTCCCTAGGGGCCTGTAGAGTCTCGTACAGTTCCGCAGGGGCCTGTAGTGTTCCCTAGGGGCCTGTAGAGTCTCGTACAGTTCCGTAGGGTCCTGTAGGTTTCCATAAGCGCCCGCAGAGGTCTGAAGGGGCCCGTCCTGTTCCGTAAGGATCCACAGGGCTCCGTAGAGCTTCGTAGGTTTCCTAGAGGCCTGTAGAGTACTGCAGGAGCCAGTAGTGTTCTGTAGGGGCCCGTAGGGTTCCTTCCATAGGGGCTGGCAGTGTTCCGTAGGGGCCTCTAGGATTGTGTAAGTGCCCGCAGGAGTCTGTGGGATTCTGTAAGGTTCCGGAGGGTTCTGCAGGGTTCCGTAGGGGCCCGTAGAGTTCCGTAGTGGCTGGTAAAGTTCCGTAGGGCCCTGTGGGGTTCTGTATGGACCTGTAGGGTTCCGTAGGGGCCTGCAGGGTTCTGTAAGTGCCCGCAGGTGTCTGTAGGGTTCCGTAGGGGCCTGCAGGGTTTCGTAGGCACCTGCAGTGTTCTGTAGGAGCCCATAGGGTTTTAGTGAGGTTCCGTTGTGTCGCTAAGGGTCTTGTAGAGTGCTGTCGGGTCCTGGAGTATTCTGTAGGGTTCCAGAGGGGCTCGTAGGGTTCCGTCAAAATCTGTGGGCTTCTCTAGGGGCCCATAGAGTCCTGTAGATTTCCGTAGGGGCCTGTAGGGTTGTGTAAGTGCCCGCAGGGGTTGTAGGGTGCCATATGTTTCCGGAGGGTTGTTTAGGGTTCCGTAGGGGCCTGTGGTGTTCCCTAGGGGCCTGTAGAATCTCGTACAGTTCCGTAGGGTCCTGTAGGTTTCCATAAGCGCCCGCAGAGGTCTGAAGGGGCCCGTCCTGTTCCGTAAGGATCCACAGGGCTCCGTAGAGCTTCGTAGGTTTCCTAGAGGCCTGTAGAGTACTGCAGGAGCCAGTAGTGTTCTGTAGGGGCCCGTAGGGTTCCTTCCATAGGGGCTGGCAGTGTTCCGTAGGGGCCTCTAGGATTGTGTAAGTGCCCGCAGGAGTCTGTAGGAGTCTGTGGGATTCTGTAAGGTTCTGCAGGGTTCCGTAGGGGCCCGTAGAGTTCCGTAGTGGCTGGTAAAGTTCCGTAGGGCCCTGTGGGGTTCTGTATGGACCTGTAGGGTTCCGTAGGGGCCTGCAGGGTTCTGTAAGTGCCCGCAGGTGTCTGTAGGGTTCCGTAGGGGCCTGCAGTGTTCTGTAGGAGCCCATAGGGTTTTAGTGAGGTTCCGTTGTGTCGCTAAGGGTCTTGTAGAGTGCTGTCGGGTCCTGGAGTATTCTGTAGGGTTCCAGAGGGGCTCGTAGGGTTCCGTCAAAATCTGTAGGCTTCCCTAGGGGCCCATAGAGTCCTGTAGATTTCCGTAGGGGCCTGTAGGGTTGTGTAAGTGCCCGCAGGGGTTGGTAGGAGCTTGTAGGGTGCCATATGTTTCCGGAGGGTTGTTTAGGGTTCCGTAGGGGCCTGTGGTGTTCCCTAGGGGCCTGTAGAGTCTCGTACCGTTCCGTAGGGGCCTGTAGTGTTCCCTAGGGGCCTGTAGAGTCTCGTACAGTTCCGTAGGGTCCTGTAGGTTTCCATAAGTGCCCGCAGAGGTCTGAAGGGGCCCGTCCTGTTCCGTAAGGATCCATAGGGTTCCGTAGAGCTTCGTAGGTTCCCTAGAGGCCTGTAGAGTACTGCAGGAGCCAGTAGTGTTCTGTAGGGGCCCATAGGGTTCCTTCCATAGGGGCTGGCAGTGTTCCGTAGGGGCCTCTAGGGTTGAGTAAGTGCCCGCAGGAGTCTGTGGGATTCTGTAAGGTTCCGGAGGGTTCTGCAGGGTTCCGTAGGGGCCCGTAGAGTTCCGTAGTGGCTGGTAAAGTTCCATAGGGCCCTGTACCGTTCCGTAACTGTCTGCAAGGATCTTTAGGCTTCCGTAGGGGCTGGTAGGGTTCCATAAAGTTCCGTGGGTTCCTGCAGAGTTCTGCAAGTGCCCGCAAGGGCCTGTAGGGGCGCACAGTGTTTCTGTCAGGTTCCGTAGAGTTCCGTAGGGGCCATAGGTTTCCGTAGTTGCTGGTAGTATTCCGTAGGGGTCTGTAGGGTTCCGTAGGCACCTGCAGTGTTCTGTAGGAGCCCATAGGGTTTTAGTGAGGTTCCGTTGTGTCGCTAAGGGTCTTGTAGAGTGCTGTCGGGTCCTGGAGTATTCTGTAGGGTTCCAGAGGGGCTCGTAGGGTTCCGTCGAAATCTGTAGGCTTCCCTAGGGGCCCATAGAGTCCTGTAGATTTCCGTAGGGACCTGTAGGGTTGTGTAAGTGCCCGCAGGGGTTGGTAGGAGCTTGTAGGGTTCCATAAGTTTCCAGAGGGTTGTGTAGGGTTCCGTAGTGGTCTGTGGTGTTCCCTAGGGGCCTGTAGAGTCTCGCACGGTTCCGTTGGGGCCTGTGGTGTTCCCTAGGGGCCTGTAGAGTCTCGTACAGTTCCGTAGGGTCCTGTAGGTTTCCATAAGCGCCCGCAGAGGTCTGAAGGGGCCCGTCCTGTTCCGTAAGGATCCACAGGGCTCCGTAGAGCTTCGTAGGTTTCCTAGAGGCCTGTAGAGTACCGCAGGAGCCAGTAGTGTTCTGTAGGGGCCCGTAGGGTTCCTTCCATAGGGGCTGGCAGTGTTCCGTAGGGGCCTCTAGGATTGTGTAAGTGCCCGCAGGAGTCTGTAGGAGTCTGTGGGATTCTGTAAGGTTCCGGAGGGTTCTGCAGGGTTCCGTAGGGGCCCGTAGAGTTCCGTAGTGGCTGGTAAAGTTCCGTAGGGCCCTGTGGGGTTCTGTATGGACCTGTAGGGTTCCGTAGGGGCCTGCAGGGTTCTGTAAGTGCCCGCAGGTGTCTGTAGGGTTCCGTAGGGGCCTGCAGGGTTTCGTAGGCACCTGCAGTGTTCTGTAGGAGCCCATAGGGTTTTAGTGAGGTTCCGTTGTGTCGCTAAGGGTCTTGTAGAGTGCTGTCGGGTCCTGGAGTATTCTGTAGGGTTCCAGAGGGGCTCGTAGGGTTCCGTCAAAATCTGTGGGCTTCTCTAGGGGCCCATAGAGTCCTGTAGATTTCCGTAGGGGCCTGTAGGGTTGTGTAAGTGCCCGCAGGGGTTGTAGGGTGCCATATGTTTCCGGAGGGTTGTTTAGGGTTCCGTAGGGGCCTGTGGTGTTCCCTAGGGGCCTGTAGAGTCTCGTACCGTTCCGTAGGGGCCTGTAGTGTTCCCTAGGGGCCTGTAGAGTCTCGTACAGTTCCGTAGGGTCCTGTAGGTTTCCATAAGCGCCCGCAGAGGTCTGAAGGGGCCCGTCCTGTTCCGTAAGGATCCACAGGGCTCCGTAGAGCTTCGTAGGTTTCCTAGAGGCCTGTAGAGTACCGCAGGAGCCAGTAGTGTTCTGTAGGGGCCCGTAGGGTTCCTTCCATAGGGGCTGGCAGTGTTCCGTAGGGGCCTCTAGGATTGTGTAAGTGCCCGCAGGAGTCTGTAGGAGTCTGTGGGATTCTGTAAGGTTCTGCAGGGTTCCGTAGGGGCCCGTAGAGTTCCGTAGTGGCTGGTAAAGTTCCGTAGGGCCCTGTGGGGTTCTGTATGGACCTGTAGGGTTCCGTAGGGGCCTGCAGGGTTCTGTAAGTGCCCGCAGGTGTCTGTAGGGTTCCGTAGGCACCTGCAGTGTTCTGTAGGAGCCCATAGGGTTTTAGTGAGGTTCCGTTGTGTCGCTAAGGGTCTTGTAGAGTGCTGTCGGGTCCTGGAGTATTCTGTAGGGTTCCAGAGGGGCTCGTAGGGTTCCGTCAAAATCTGTAGGCTTCCCTAGGGGCCCATAGAGTCCTGTAGATTTCCGTAGGGGCCTGTAGGGTTGTGTAAGTGCCCGCAGGGGTTGGTAGGAGCTTGTAGGGTGCCATATGTTTCCGGAGGGTTGTGTAGGGTTCCGTTGGGGCCTGTGGTGTTCCCTAGGGGCCTGTAGAGTCTCGTACCGTTCCGTAGGGGCCTGTAGTGTTCCCTAGGGGCCTGTAGAGTCTCGTACAGTTCCGTAGGGTCCTGTAGGTTTCCATAAGCGCCCGCAGAGGTCTGAAGGGGCCCGTCCTGTTCCGTAAGGATCCATAGGGTTCCGTAGAGCTTCGTAGGTTCCCTAGAGGCCTGTAGAGTACTGCAGGAGCCAGTAGTGTTCTGTAGGGGCCCGTAGGGTTCCTTCCATAGGGGCTGGCAGTGTTCCGTAGGGGCCTCTAGGGTTGAGTAAGTGCCCGCAGGAGTCTGTGGGATTCTGTAAGGTTCCGGAGGGTTCTGCAGGGTTCCGTAGGGGCCCGTAGAGTTCCGTAGTGGCTGGTAAAGTTCCGTAGGGCCCTGTACCGTTCCGTAACTGTCTGCAAGGATCTTTAGGCTTCCGTAGGGGCTGGTAGGGTTCCATAAAGTTCCGTGGGTTCCTGCAGAGTTCTGCAAGTGCCCGCAAGGGCCTGTAGGGGCGCACAGTGTTTCTGTCAGGTTCCGTAGAGTTCCGTAGGGGCCATAGGTTTCCGTAGTTGCTGGTAGTATTCCGTAGGGGTCTGTAGGGTTCCGTAGGCACCTGCAGTGTTCTGTAGGAGCCCATAGGGTTTTAGTGAGGTTCTGTTGTGTCGCTAAGGGTCTTGTAGAGTGCTGTCGGGTCCTGGAGTATCCTGTAGGGTTCCAGAGGGGCTCGTAGGGTTCCGTCGAAATCTGTAGGCTTCCCTAGGGGCCCATAGAGTCCCGTAGATTTCCGTAGGGACCTGTAGGGTTGTGTAAGTGCCCGCAGGGGTTGGTAGGAGCTTGTAGGGTTCCATAAGTTTCCAGAGGGTTGTGTAGGGTTCCGTAGTGGTCTGTGGTGTTCCCTAGGGGCCTGTAGAGTCTCGCACGGTTCCGTTGGGGCCTGTGGTGTTCCCTAGGGGCCTGTAGAGTCTCGTACAGTTCCGTAGGGTCCTGTAGGTTTCCATAAGCGCCCGCAGAGGTCTGAAGGGGCCCGTCCTGTTCCGTAAGGATCCACAGGGCTCCGTAGAGCTTCGTAGGTTTCCTAGAGGCCTGTAGAGTACCGCAGGAGCCAGTAGTGTTCTGTAGGGGCCCGTAGGGTTCCTTCCATAGGGGCTGGCAGTGTTCCGTAGGGGCCTCTAGGATTGTGTAAGTGCCCGCAGGAGTCTGTAGGAGTCTGTGGGATTCTGTAAGGTTCCGGAGGGTTCTGCAGGGTTCCGTAGGGGCCCGTAGAGTTCCGTAGTGGCTGGTAAAGTTCCGTAGGGCCCTGTGGGGTTCTGTATGGACCTGTAGGGTTCCGTAGGGGCCTGCAGGGTTCTGTAAGTGCCCGCAGGTGTCTGTAGGGTTCCGTAGGGGCCTGCAGGGTTTCGTAGGCACCTGCAGTGTTCTGTAGGAGCCCATAGGGTTTTAGTGAGGTTCCGTTGTGTCGCTAAGGGTCTTGTAGAGTGCTGTCGGGTCCTGGAGTATTCTGTAGGGTTCCAGAGGGGCTCGTAGGGTTCCGTCAAAATCTGTGGGCTTCTCTAGGGGCCCATAGAGTCCTGTAGATTTCCGTAGGGGCCTGTAGGGTTGTGTAAGTGCCCGCAGGGGTTATAGGGTGCCATATGTTTCCGGAGGGTTGTTTAGGGTTCCGTAGGGGCCTGTGGTGTTCCCTAGGGGCCTGTAGAGTCTCGTACCGTTCCGTAGGGGCCTGTAGTGTTCCCTAGGGGCCTGTAGAGTCTCGTACAGTTCCGTAGGGTCCTGTAGGTTTCCATAAGCGCCCGCAGAGGTCTGAAGGGGCCCGTCCTGTTCCGTAAGGATCCACAGGGCTCCGTAGAGCTTCGTAGGTTTCCTAGAGGCCTGTAGAGTACCGCAGGAGCCAGTAGTGTTCTGTAGGGGCCCGTAGGGTTCCTTCCATAGGGGCTGGCAGTGTTCCGTAGGGGCCTCTAGGGTTGAGTAAGTGCCCGCAGGAGTCTGTGGGATTCTGTAAGGTTCCGGAGGGTTCTGCAGGGTTCCGTAGGGGCCCGTAGAGTTCCGTAGTGGCTGGTAAAGTTCCGTAGGGCCCTGTACCGTTCCGTAACTGTCTGCAAGGATCTTTAGGCTTCCGTAGGGGCTGGTAGGGTTCCATAAAGTTCCGTGGGTTCCTGCAGAGTTCTGCAAGTGCCCGCAAGGGCCTGTAGGGGCGCACAGTGTTTCTGTCAGGTTCCGTAGAGTTCCGTAGGGGCCATAGGTTTCCGTAGTTGCTGGTAGTATTCCGTAGGGGTCTGTAGGGTTCCGTAGGCACCTGCAGTGTTCTGTAGGAGCCCATAGGGTTTTAGTGAGGTTCTGTTGTGTCGCTAAGGGTCTTGTAGAGTGCTGTCGGGTCCTGGAGTATCCTGTAGGGTTCCAGAGGGGCTCGTAGGGTTCCGTCGAAATCTGTAGGCTTCCCTAGGGGCCCATAGAGTCCCGTAGATTTCCGTAGGGACCTGTAGGGTTGTGTAAGTGCCCGCAGGGGTTGGTAGGAGCTTGTAGGGTTCCATAAGTTTCCAGAGGGTTGTGTAGGGTTCCGTAGTGGTCTGTGGTGTTCCCTAGGGGCCTGTAGAGTCTCGCACGGTTCCGTTGGGGCCTGTGGTGTTCCCTAGGGGCCTGTAGAGTCTCGTACAGTTCCGTAGGGTCCTGTAGGTTTCCATAAGCGCC
Source organism: Numenius arquata (assembly GCF_964106895.1). Lineage (NCBI taxonomy): Eukaryota > Metazoa > Chordata > Aves > Charadriiformes > Scolopacidae > Numenius > Numenius arquata. The sequence continues at coordinate 137,204 of NW_027414704.1, read as the reverse complement.
CGCAGAGGTCTGAAGGGGCCCGTCCTGTTCCGTAAGGATCCACAGGGCTCCGTAGAGCTTCGTAGGTTTCCTAGAGGCCTGTAGAGTACCGCAGGAGCCAGTAGTGTTCTGTAGGGGCCCGTAGGGTTCCTTCCATAGGGGCTGGCAGTGTTCCGTAGGGGCCTCTAGGATTGTGTAAGTGCCCGCAGGAGTCTGTAGGAGTCTGTGGGATTCTGTAAGGTTCCGGAGGGTTCTGCAGGGTTCCGTAGGGGCCCGTAGAGTTCCGTAGTGGCTGGTAAAGTTCCGTAGGGCCCTGTGGGGTTCTGTATGGACCTGTAGGGTTCCGTAGGGGCCTGCAGGGTTCTGTAAGTGCCCGCAGGTGTCTGTAGGGTTCCGTAGGGGCCTGCAGGGTTTCGTAGGCACCTGCAGTGTTCTGTAGGAGCCCATAGGGTTTTAGTGAGGTTCCGTTGTGTCGCTAAGGGTCTTGTAGAGTGCTGTCGGGTCCTGGAGTATTCTGTAGGGTTCCAGAGGGGCTCGTAGGGTTCCGTCAAAATCTGTGGGCTTCTCTAGGGGCCCATAGAGTCCTGTAGATTTCCGTAGGGGCCTGTAGGGTTGTGTAAGTGCCCGCAGGGGTTGTAGGGTGCCATATGTTTCCGGAGGGTTGTTTAGGGTTCCGTAGGGGCCTGTGGTGTTCCCTAGGGGCCTGTAGAGTCTCGTACCGTTCCGTAGGGGCCTGTAGTGTTCCCTAGGGGCCTGTAGAGTCTCGTACAGTTCCGTAGGGTCCTGTAGGTTTCCATAAGCGCCCGCAGAGGTCTGAAGGGGCCCGTCCTGTTCCGTAAGGATCCACAGGGCTCCGTAGAGCTTCGTAGGTTTCCTAGAGGCCTGTAGAGTACCGCAGGAGCCAGTAGTGTTCTGTAGGGGCCCGTAGGGTTCCTTCCATAGGGGCTGGCAGTGTTCCGTAGGGGCCTCTAGGGTTGAGTAAGTGCCCGCAGGAGTCTGTGGGATTCTGTAAGGTTCCGGAGGGTTCTGCAGGGTTCCGTAGGGGCCCGTAGAGTTCCGTAGTGGCTGGTAAAGTTCCGTAGGGCCCTGTACCGTTCCGTAACTGTCTGCAAGGATCTTTAGGCTTCCGTAGGGGCTGGTAGGGTTCCATAAAGTTCCGTGGGTTCCTGCAGAGTTCTGCAAGTGCCCGCAAGGGCCTGTAGGGGCGCACAGTGTTTCTGTCAGGTTCCGTAGAGTTCCGTAGGGGCCATAGGTTTCCGTAGTTGCTGGTAGTATTCCGTAGGGGTCTGTAGGGTTCCGTAGGCACCTGCAGTGTTCTGTAGGAGCCCATAGGGTTTTAGTGAGGTTCTGTTGTGTCGCTAAGGGTCTTGTAGAGTGCTGTCGGGTCCTGGAGTATCCTGTAGGGTTCCAGAGGGGCTCGTAGGGTTCCGTCGAAATCTGTAGGCTTCCCTAGGGGCCCATAGAGTCCCGTAGATTTCCGTAGGGACCTGTAGGGTTGTGTAAGTGCCCGCAGGGGTTGGTAGGAGCTTGTAGGGTTCCATAAGTTTCCAGAGGGTTGTGTAGGGTTCCGTAGTGGTCTGTGGTGTTCCCTAGGGGCCTGTAGAGTCTCGCACGGTTCCGTTGGGGCCTGTGGTGTTCCCTAGGGGCCTGTAGAGTCTCGTACAGTTCCGTAGGGTCCTGTAGGTTTCCATAAGCGCCCGCAGAGGTCTGAAGGGGCCCGTCCTGTTCCGTAAGGATCCACAGGGCTCCGTAGAGCTTCGTAGGTTTCCTAGAGGCCTGTAGAGTACCGCAGGAGCCAGTAGTGTTCTGTAGGGGCCCGTAGGGTTCCTTCCATAGGGGCTGGCAGTGTTCCGTAGGGGCCTCTAGGATTGTGTAAGTGCCCGCAGGAGTCTGTAGGAGTCTGTGGGATTCTGTAAGGTTCCGGAGGGTTCTGCAGGGTTCCGTAGGGGCCCGTAGAGTTCCGTAGTGGCTGGTAAAGTTCCGTAGGGCCCTGTGGGGTTCTGTATGGACCTGTAGGGTTCCGTAGGGGCCTGCAGGGTTCTGTAAGTGCCCGCAGGTGTCTGTAGGGTTCCGTAGGGGCCTGCAGGGTTTCGTAGGCACCTGCAGTGTTCTGTAGGAGCCCATAGGGTTTTAGTGAGGTTCCGTTGTGTCGCTAAGGGTCTTGTAGAGTGCTGTCGGGTCCTGGAGTATTCTGTAGGGTTCCAGAGGGGCTCGTAGGGTTCCGTCAAAATCTGTGGGCTTCTCTAGGGGCCCATAGAGTCCCGTAGATTTCCGTAGGGGCCTGTAGGGTTGTGTAAGTGCCCGCAGGGGTTGTAGGGTGCCATATGTTTCCGGAGGGTTGTTTAGGGTTCCGTAGGGGCCTGTGGTGTTCCCTAGGGGCCTGTAGAATCTCGTACAGTTCCGTAGGGGCCTGTAGTGTTCCCTAGGGGCCTGTAGAGTCTCGTACAGTTCCGTAGGGTCCTGTAGGTTTCCATAAGCGCCCGCAGAGGTCTGAAGGGGCCCGTCCTGTTCCGTAAGGATCCACAGGGCTCCGTAGAGCTTCGTAGGTTTCCTAGAGGCCTGTAGAGTACCGCAGGAGCCAGTAGTGTTCTGTAGGGGCCCGTAGGGTTCCTTCCATAGGGGCTGGCAGTGTTCCGTAGGGGCCTCTAGGATTGTGTAAGTGCCCGCAGGAGTCTGTAGGAGTCTGTGGGATTCTGTAAGGTTCTGCAGGGTTCCGTAGGGGCCCGTAGAGTTCCGTAGTGGCTGGTAAAGTTCCGTAGGGCCCTGTGGGGTTCTGTATGGACCTGTAGGGTTCCGTAGGGGCCTGCAGGGTTCTGTAAGTGCCCGCAGGTGTCTGTAGGGTTCCGTAGGCGCCTGCAGTGTTCTGTAGGAGCCCATAGGGTTTTAGTGAGGTTCCGTTGTGTCGCTAAGGGTCTTGTAGAGTGCTGTCGGGTCCTGGAGTATTCTGTAGGGTTCCAGAGGGGCTCGTAGGGTTCCGTCAAAATCTGTAGGCTTCCCTAGGGGCCCATAGAGTCCCGTAGATTTCCGTAGGGGCCTGTAGGGTTGTGTAAGTGCCCGCAGGGGTTGGTAGGAGCTTGTAGGGTGCCATATGTTTCCGGAGGGTTGTTTAGGGTTCCGTAGGGGCCTGTGGTGTTCCCTAGGGGCCTGTAGAGTCTCGTACAGTTCCGCAGGGGCCTGTAGTGTTCCCTAGGGGCCTGTAGAGTCTCGTACCGTTCCGTAGGGGCCTGTAGTGTTCCCTAGGGCCCTGAAGAGTCTGTAGTTTTCCCGGTGGCACTCGCCGGCGCTGGGTGGTAGCGCGTCGAGCTCGGGAGATCGCCTGGCGGCAACCCGACGCGCAGTGTCAACGAGTGGCGATACCGGGAGAGCGCTCGGCGGCACCTGGAGGCGCACGGTGGTAGTGCGGCGAGCTCGGCAGAGCGCCCGGCGGCACCCCGAGCACCGTGGTGAAGGAGCGGCGATATCGGGAGAGCGCTCGGCCGCACTCGGAGGCGCGCAGTGGTACCGCGGCTAGATCCCGAGAGCACCCAGCGGTACTCGCATGCACAGGGTGGAGCGCGACGAGCTCGGGAGAGCGTCCCGCGGCACCCCGAGGAGCAGGATGACCGTGCGTCGGGTCGACCGGACGCACAGTGGCACCTGGAGGCGCACGGTGGTAGTGCGGCAAGCTCGGGAAAGCGCCCGGCGGCACCCAGACAAGCAGGGTGAAGGAGCGGCGATATCGGGAGAGCGTTCAGCGGCACTCGGAGGCACGCGGTGGTACTGCTGCGAGCTCGGCAGTGCGCCCGGCGGCACCCCGAGCACTGTGGTGAAGGAGCGGCGATATCGGGAGAGCCCCTGGCGGCACCCCGACGTGCGGGGTCAACGAGTGGCGATACCGGGAGAGCGCTCGGCGGCACTCGGAGGCGCACGGTGGTACCGCGGCGAGATCCCGAGAGCACCCAGCGGCACTCACATGCGCAGGGTGGAGCGTGAAGAGCTCGGGAGAGCGTCCGGCGGCACCCCGAGGAGCGGGATGAGCGTGCGTCGGGTCGACCGGACGTACAGCAGCACCCGGAAGCTCACGGTGGTAGCGTGGCGAGCTCGGAAGAGCCCCGCAGCACCCCGAAGAGCGGGGTGAAGGATCGGCGTGGTCGGGAGGAGGCGGAGCGACAGCCGGAGGCGCAGGGTGGTAACGCGGTGAGCTCGGACAGTGCCCGGCGGCACCCCGAAGAGCGCGCTGAGGGCACGGGTGAGTCGGACGAGGACTCGTCGGCATCCCGAAGGGCGGGGGGAGCGGCTCGGGCAGGTGGGACGTGCGCCCGTCACCATCCCGAGGGGTGGGTTAAGGCTCGGCGGGATCGAGTTGGCGCCCGACGGCACCCGGAGGGGTGGGATGAGGGTGCGTCGGGGTTGGGAGGATGCGCAGCGACACCCGGAGGCGCAGAGCGGTAGCGCAGCAAGCTCGGCAGAGCGCCCGGAGGCACCCTGCCGAGCGGGGTGTATATACGGAGCGGTCGGAAGGCGCACTGCGACACCTGGAGGAGCACGGTAGTAGCGCGGCGAGCTCGGGAGAGCCCCGCATCACCCTGAAGAGCGGGGTGATGAATCGGCGTGGTCGGGAGGACGCGCAGCAACACGCAGAGGCGCACGATGGTACAACGGCGAGCTCGGACAATGGTTCCAGAGCTCGGGACTCTGTAGGGTTCCAGAGGGGCTCGTAGGGTTCCGTCGAAATCTGTAGGGTTCCCTAGGGGCCCGTAGAGTCCCGTAGATTTCCGTAGGGACCTGTAGGGTTGTGTAAGTGCCCGCAGGGGTTGTAGGGTGCCATATGTTTCCGGAGGGTTGTTTAGGGTTCCGTAGGGGCCTGTAGTGTTCCCTAGAGGCCTGTAGAGTACTGCAGGAGACAGTAGTGTTCTGTAGGGGCCCGTAGGGTTCCTTCCATAGGGGCTGGCAGTGTTCCGTAGGGGCCTCTAGGATTGTGTAAGTGCCCGCAGGAGTCTGTAGGAGTCTGTGGGATTCTGTAAGGTTCCGGAGGGTTCTGCAGGGTTCCGTAGGGGCCCGTAGAGTTCCGTAGTGGCTGGTAAAGTTCCGTAGGGCCCTGTGGGGTTCTGTATGGACCTGTAGGGTTCCGTAGGGGCCTGCAGGGTTCTGTAAGTGCCCGCAGGTGTCTGTAGGGTTCCGTAGGGGCCTGCAGGGTTTCGTAGGCACCTGCAGTGTTCTGTAAGAGCCCATAGGGTTTTAGTGAGGTTCCGTTGTGTTGCTAAGGGTCTTGTAGAGTGCTGTCGGGTCCTGGAGTATTCTGTAGGGTTCCAGAGGGGCTCGTAGGGTTCCGTCAAAATCTGTGGGCTTCTCTAGGGGCCCATAGAGTCCCGTAGATTTCCGTAGGGGCCTGTAGGGTTGTGTAAGTGCCCGCAGGGGTTGTAGGGTGCCATATGTTTCCGGAGGGTTGTGTAGGGTTCCGTAGGGGCCTGTGGTGTTCCCTAGGGGCCTGTAGAATCTCGTACAGTTCCGTAGGGGCCTGTAGTGTTCCCTAGGGGCCTGTAGAGTCTCGTACAGTTCCGTAGGGTCCTGTAGGTTTCCATAAGCGCCCGCAGAGGTCTGAAGGGGCCCGTCCTGTTCCGTAAGGATCCACAGGGCTCCGTAGAGCTTCGTAGGTTTCCTAGAGGCCTGTAGAGTACCGCAGGAGCCAGTAGTGTTCTGTAGGGGCCCGTAGGGTTCCTTCCATAGGGGCTGGCAGTGTTCCGTAGGGGCCTCTAGGATTGTGTAAGTGCCCGCAGGAGTCTGTAGGAGTCTGTGGGATTCTGTAAGGTTCTGCAGGGTTCCGTAGGGGCCCGTAGAGTTCCGTAGTGGCTGGTAAAGTTCCGTAGGGCCCTGTGGGGTTCTGTATGGACCTGTAGGGTTCCGTAGGGGCCTGCAGGGTTCTGTAAGTGCCCGCAGGTGTCTGTAGGGTTCCGTAGGCGCCTGCAGTGTTCTGTAGGAGCCCATAGGGTTTTAGTGAGGTTCCGTTGTGTCGCTAAGGGTCTTGTAGAGTGCTGTCGGGTCCTGGAGTATTCTGTAGGGTTCCAGAGGGGCTCGTAGGGTTCCGTCAAAATCTGTAGGCTTCCCTAGGGGCCCATAGAGTCCTGTAGATTTCCGTAGGGGCCTGTAGGGTTGTGTAAGTGCCCGCAGGGGTTGGTAGGAGCTTGTAGGGTGCCATATGTTTCCGGAGGGTTGTGTAGGGTTCCGTAGGGGCCTGTGGTGTTCCCTAGGGGCCTGTAGAGTCTCGTACAGTTCCGCAGGGGCCTGTAGTGTTCCCTAGGGGCCTGTAGAGTCTCGTACAGTTCCGTAGGGTCCTGTAGGTTTCCATAAGCGCCCGCAGAGGTCTGAAGGGGCCCGTCCTGTTCCGTAAGGATCCATAGGGTTCCGTAGAGCTTCGTAGGTTCCCTAGAGGCCTGTAGAGTACTGCAGGAGCCAGTAGTGTTCTGTAGGGGCCCGTAGGGTTCCTTCCATAGGGGCTGGCAGTGTTCCGTAGGGGCCTCTAGGGTTGAGTAAGTGCCCGCAGGAGTCTGTGGGATTCTGTAAGGTTCCGGAGGGTTCTGCAGGGTTCCGTAGGGGCCCGTAGAGTTCCGTAGTGGCTGGTAAAGTTCCGTAGGGCCCTGTACCGTTCCGTAACTGTCTGCAAGGATCTTTAGGCTTCCGTAGGGGCTGGTAGGGTTCCATAAAGTTCCGTGGGTTCCTGCAGAGTTCTGCAAGTGCCCGCAAGGGCCTGTAGGGGCGCACAGTGTTTCTGTCAGGTTCCGTAGAGTTCCGTAGGGGCCATAGGTTTCCGTAGTTGCTGGTAGTATTCCGTAGGGGTCTGTAGGGTTCCGTAGGCACCTGCAGTGTTCTGTAGGAGCCCATAGGGTTTTAGTGAGGTTCTGTTGTGTCGCTAAGGGTCTTGTAGAGTGCTGTCGGGTCCTGGAGTATTCTGTAGGGTTCCAGAGGGGCTCGTAGGGTTCCGTCGAAATCTGTAGGCTTCCCTAGGGACCCATAGAGTCCCGTAGATTTCCGTAGGGACCTGTAGGGTTGTGTAAGTGCCCGCAGGGGTTGGTAGGAGCTTGTAGGGTTCCATAAGTTTCCAGAGGGTTGTGTAGGGTTCCGTAGTGGTCTGTGGTGTTCCCTAGGGGCCTGTAGAGTCTCGCACGGTTCCGTTGGGGCCTGTGGTGTTCCCTAGGGGCCTGTAGAGTCTCGTACAGTTCCGTAGGGTCCTGTAGGTTTCCATAAGCGCCCGCAGAGGTCTGAAGGGGCCCGTCCTGTTCCGTAAGGATCCACAGGGCTCCGTAGAGCTTCGTAGGTTTCCTAGAGGCCTGTAGAGTACCGCAGGAGCCAGTAGTGTTCTGTAGGGGCCCGTAGGGTTCCTTCCATAGGGGCTGGCAGTGTTCCGTAGGGGCCTCTAGGATTGTGTAAGTGCCCGCAGGAGTCTGTAGGAGTCTGTGGGATTCTGTAAGGTTCCGGAGGGTTCTGCAGGGTTCCGTAGGGGCCCGTAGAGTTCCGTAGTGGCTGGTAAAGTTCCGTAGGGCCCTGTGGGGTTCTGTATGGACCTGTAGGGTTCCGTAGGGGCCTGCAGGGTTCTGTAAGTGCCCGCAGGTGTCTGTAGGGTTCCGTAGGGGCCTGCAGGGTTTCGTAGGCACCTGCAGTGTTCTGTAGGAGCCCATAGGGTTTTAGTGAGGTTCCGTTGTGTCGCTAAGGGTCTTGTAGAGTGCTGTCGGGTCCTGGAGTATTCTGTAGGGTTCCAGAGGGGCTCGTAGGGTTCCGTCAAAATCTGTGGGCTTCTCTAGGGGCCCATAGAGTCCCGTAGATTTCCGTAGGGGCCTGTAGGGTTGTGTAAGTGCCCGCAGGGGTTGGTAGGAGCTTGTAGGGTGCCATATGTTTCCGGAGGGTTGTGTAGGGTTCCGTAGGGGCCTGTGGTGTTCCCTAGGGGCCTGTAGAGTCTCGTACCGTTCCGTAGGGGCCTGTAGTGTTCCCTAGGGGCCTGTAGAGTCTCGTACAGTTCCGTAGGGTCCTGTAGGTTTCCATAAGCGCCCGCAGAGGTCTGAAGGGGCCCGTCCTGTTCCGTAAGGATCCATAGGGTTCCGTAGAGCTTCGTAGGTTCCCTAGAGGCCTGTAGAGTACTGCAGGAGCCAGTAGTGTTCTGTAGGGGCCCGTAGGGTTCCTTCCATAGGGGCTGTCAGTGTTCCGTAGGGGCCTCTAGGATTGTGTAAGTGCCCGCAGGAGTCTGTAGGAGTCTGTGGGATTCTGTAAGGTTCCGGAGGGTTCTGCAGGGTTCCGTAGGGGCCCGTAGAGTTCCGTAGTGGCTGGTAAAGTTCCGTAGGGCCCTGTGGGGTTCTGTATGGACCTGTAGGGTTCCGTAGGGGCCTGCAGGGTTCTGTAAGTGCCCGCAGGTGTCTGTAGGGTTCCGTAGGGGCCTGCAGGGTTTCGTAGGCACCTGCAGTGTTCTGTAGGAGCCCATAGGGTTTTAGTGAGGTTCCGTTGTGTTGCTAAGGGTCTTGTAGAGTGCTGTCAGGTCCTGGAGTATTCTGTAGGGTTCCAGAGGGGCTCGTAGGGTTCCGTCAAAATCTGTAGGCTTCCCTAGGGGCCCATAGAGTCCTGTAGATTTCCGTAGGGGCCTGTAGGGTTGTGTAAGTGCCCGCAGGGGTTGGTAGGAGCTTGTAGGGTGCCATATGTTTCCGGAGGGTTGTGTAGGGTTCCGTAGGGGCCTGTGGTGTTCCCTAGGGGGCTGTAGAGTCTCGTACCGTTCCGTAGGGGCCTGTAGTGTTCCCTAGGGCCCTGAAGAGTCTGTAGTTTTCCCGGTGGCACTCGCCGGCGCTGGGTGGTAGCGCGTCGAGCTCGGGAGATCGCCTGGCGGCAACCCGACGCGCAGTGTCAACGAGTGGCGATACCGGGAGAGCGCTCGGCGGCACCTGGAGGCGCACGGTGGTAGTGCGGCGAGCTCGGCAGAGCGCCCGGCGGCACCCCGAGCACCATGGTGAAGGAGCGGCGATATCGGGAGAGCGCTCGGCCGCACTCGGAGGCGCGCAGTGGTACCGCGGCTAGATCCCGAGAGCACCCAGCGGTACTCGCATGCACAGGGTGGAGCGCGACGAGCTCGGGAGAGCGTCCCGCGGCACCCCGAGGAGCAGGATGACCGTGCGTCGGGTCGACCGGACGCACAGTGGCACCTGGAGGCGCACGGTGGTAGTGCGGCAAGCTCGGGAAAGCGCCCGGCGGCACCCAGACAAGCAGGGTGAAGGAGCGGCGATATCGGGAGAGCGTTCAGCGGCACTCGGAGGCACGCGGTGGTACTGCTGCGAGCTCGGCAGTGCGCCCGGCGGCACCCCGAGCACTGTGGTGAAGGAGCGGCGATATCGGGAGAGCCCCTGGCGGCACCCCGACGTGCGGGGTCAACGAGTGGCGATACCGGGAGAGCGCTCGGCGGCACTCGGAGGCGCACGGTGGTACCGCGGCGAGATCCCGAGAGCACCCAGCGGCACTCACATGCGCAGGGTGGAGCGTGAAGAGCTCGGGAGAGCGTCCGGCGGCACCCCGAGGAGCGGGATGAGCGTGCGTCGGGTCGACCGGACGTACAGCGGCACCCGGAAGCTCACGGTGGTAGCGCGGCGAGCTCGGAAGAGCCCCGCAGCACCCCGAAGAGCGGGGTGAAGGATCGGCGTGGTCGGGAGGAGGCGGAGCGACAGCCGGAGGCGCAGGGTGGTAACGCGGTGAGCTCGGACAGTGCCCGGCGGCACCCCGAAGAGCGCGCTGAGGGCACGGGTGAGTCGGACGAGGACTCGTCGGCATCCCGAAGGGCGGGGGGAGCGGCTCGGGCAGGTGGGACGTGCGCCCGTCACCATCCCGAGGGGTGGGTTAAGGCTCGGCGGGATCGAGTTGGCGCCCGACGGCACCCGGAGGGGTGGGATGAGGGTGCGTCGGGGTTGGGAGGATGCGCAGCGACACCCGGAGGCGCAGAGCGGTAGCGCAGCAAGCTCGGCAGAGCGCCCGGAGGCACCCTGCCGAGCGGGGTGTATATACGGAGCGGTCGGAAGGCGCACTGCGACACCTGGAGGAGCACGGTAGTAGCGCGGCGAGCTCGGGAGAGCCCCGCATCACCCTGAAGAGCGGGGTGATGAATCGGCGTGGTCGGGAGGACGCGCAGCAACACGCAGAGGCGCACGATGGTACAACGGCGAGCTCGGACAATGGTTCCAGAGCTCGGGACTCTGTAGGGTTCCAGAGGGGCTCGTAGGGTTCCGTCGAAATCTGTAGGGTTCCCTAGGGGCCCGTAGAGTCCCGTAGATTTCCGTAGGGACCTGTAGGGTTGTGTAAGTGCCCGCAGGGGTTGTAGGGTGCCATATGTTTCCGGAGGGTTGTTTAGGGTTCCGTAGGGGCCTGTAGTGTTCCCTAGGGGCCTGTAGAGTCTCGTACAGTTCCGTAGGGTCCTGTAGGTTTCCATAAGCGCCCGCAGAGGTCTGAAGGGGCCCGTCCTGTTCCGTAAGGATCCATAGGGTTCCGTAGAGCTTCGTAGGTTCCCTAGAGGCCTGTAGAGTACTGCAGGAGCCAGTAGTGTTCTGTAGGGGCCCGTAGGGTTCCTTCCATAGGGGCTGGCAGTGTTCCGTAGGGGCCTCTAGGATTGTGTAAGTGCCCGCAGGAGTCTGTAGGAGTCTGTGGGATTCTGTAAGGTTCCGGAGGGTTCTGCAGGGTTCCGTAGGGGCCCGTAGAGTTCCGTAGTGGCTGGTAAAGTTCCGTAGGGCCCTGTGGGGTTCTGTATGGACCTGTAGGGTTCCGTAGGGGCCTGCAGGGTTCTGTAAGTGCCCGCAGGTGTCTGTAGGGTTCCGTAGGGGCCTGCAGGGTTTCGTAGGCACCTGCAGTGTTCTGTAAGAGCCCATAGGGTTTTAGTGAGGTTCCGTTGTGTTGCTAAGGGTCTTGTAGAGTGCTGTCGGGTCCTGGAGTATTCTGTAGGGTTCCAGAGGGGCTCGTAGGGTTCCGTCAAAATCTGTAGGCTTCCCTAGGGGCCCATAGAGTCCTGTAGATTTCCGTAGGGGCCTGTAGGGTTGTGTAAGTGCCCGCAGGGGTTGGTAGGAGCTTGTAGGGTGCCATATGTTTCCGGAGGGTTGTGTAGGGTTCCGTAGGGGCCTGTGGTGTTCCCTAGGGGCCTGTAGAGTCTCGTACCGTTCCGTAGGGGCCTGTAGTGTTCCCTAGGGGCCTCTAGAGTCTCGTACAGTTCCGTAGGGTCCTGTAGGTTTCCATAAGCGCCCGCAGAGGTCTGAAGGGGCCCGTCCTGTTCCGTAAGGATCCATAGGGTTCCGTAGAGCTTCGTAGGTTCCCTAGAGGCCTGTAGAGTACTGCAGGAGCCAGTAGTGTTCTGTAGGGGCCCGTAGGGTTCCTTCCATAGGGGCTGGCAGTGTTCCGTAGGGGCCTCTAGGGTTGAGTAAGTGCCCGCAGGAGTCTGTGGGATTCTGTAAGGTTCCGGAGGGTTCTGCAGGGTTCCGTAGGGGCCCGTAGAGTTCCGTAGTGGCTGATAAAGTTCCGTAGGGCCCTGTACCGTTCCGTAACTGTCTGCAAGGATCTTTAGGCTTCCGTAGGGGCTGGTAGGGTTCCATAAAGTTCCGTGGGTTCCTGCAGAGTTCTGCAAGTGCCCGCAAGGGCCTGTAGGGGCGCACAGTGTTTCTGTCAGGTTCCGTAGAGTTCCGTAGGGGCCATAGGTTTCCGTAGTGGCTGGTAGTATTCCGTAGGGGTCTGTAGGGTTCCGTAGGCACCTGCAGTGTTCTGTAGGAGCCCATAGGGTTTTAGTGAGGTTCTGTTGTGTCGCTAAGGGTCTTGTAGAGTGCTGTCGGGTCCTGGAGTATTCTGTAGGGTTCCAGAGGGGCTCGTAGGGTTCCGTCAAAATCTGTAGGCTTCCCTAGGGGCCCATAGAGTCCCGTAGATTTCCGTAGGGACCTGTAGGGTTGTGTAAGTGCCCGCAGGGGTTGGTAGGAGCTTGTAGGGTGCCATAAGTTTCCAGAGGGTTGTGTAGGGTTCCGTAGTGGTCTGTGGTGTTCCCTAGGGGCCTGTAGAGTCTCGCACGGTTCCGTTGGGGCCTGTGGTGTTCCCTAGGGGCCTGTAGAGTCTCGTACAGTTCCGTAGGGTCCTGTAGGTTTCCATAAGCGCCCGCAGAGGTCTGAAGGGGCCCGTCCTGTTCCGTAAGGATCCACAGGGCTCCGTAGAGCTTCGTAGGTTTCCTAGAGGCCTGTAGAGTACTGCAGGAGCCAGTAGTGTTCTGTAGGGGCCCGTAGGGTTCCTTCCATAGGGGCTGGCAGTGTTCCGTAGGGGCCTCTAGGATTGTGTAAGTGCCCGCAGGAGTCTGTAGGAGTCTGTGGGATTCTGTAAGGTTCCGGAGGGTTCTGCAGGGTTCCGTAGGGGCCCGTAGAGTTCCGTAGTGGCTGGTAAAGTTCCGTAGGGCCCTGTGGGGTTCTGTATGGACCTGTAGGGTTCCGTAGGGGCCTGCAGGGTTCTGTAAGTGCCCGCAGGTTTCTGTAGGGTTCCGTAGGGGCCTGCAGGGTTTCGTAGGCACCTGCAGTGTTCTGTAGGAGCCCATAGGGTTTTAGTGAGGTTCCGTTGTGTTGCTAAGGGTCTTGTAGAGTGCTGTCGGGTCCTGGAGTATTCTGTAGGGTTCCAGAGGGGCTCGTAGGGTTCCGTCAAAATCTGTAGGCTTCCCTAGGGGCCCATAGAGTCTTGTAGATTTCCGTAGGGGCCTGTAGGGTTGTGTAAGTGCCCGCAGGGGTTGGTAGGAGCTTGTAGGGTGCCATATGTTTCCGGAGGGTTGTTTAGGGTTCCGTAGGGGCCTGTGGTGTTCCCTAGGGGCCTGTAGAGTCTCGTACCGTTCCGTAGGGGCCTGTAGTGTTCCCTAGGGGCCTGTAGAGTCTCGTACAGTTCCGTAGGGTCCTGTAGGTTTCCATAAGCGCCCGCAGAGGTCTGAAGGGGCCCGTACTGTTCCGTAAGGATCCATAGGGTTCCGTAGAGCTTCATAGGTTCCCTAGAGGCCTGTAGAGTACTGCAGGAGCCAGTAGTGTTCTGTAGGGGCCCGTAGGGTTCCTTCCATAGGGGCTGGCAGTGTTCCGTAGGGGCCTCTAGGATTGTGTAAGTGCCCGCAGGAGTCTGTAGGAGTCTGTGGGATTCTGTAAGGTTCCGGAGGGTTCTGCAGGGTTCCGTAGGGGCCCGTAGAGTTCCGTAGTGGCTGGTAAAGTTCCGTAGGGCCCTGTGGGGTTCTGTATGGACCTGTAGGGTTCCGTAGGGGCCTGCAGGGTTCTGTAAGTGCCCGCAGGTGTCTGTAGGGTTCCGTAGGGGCCTGCAGGGTTTCGTAGGCACCTGCAGTGTTCTGTAGGAGCCCATAGGGTTTTAGTGAGGTTCCGTTGTGTTGCTAAGGGTCTTGTAGAGTGCTGTCGGGTCCTGGAGTATTCTGTAGGGTTCCAGAGGGGCTCGTAGGGTTCCGCCAAAATCTGTAGGCTTCCCTAGGGGCCCATAGAGTCCTGTAGATTTCCGTAGGGGCCTGTAGGGTTGTGTAAGTGCCCGCAGGGGTTGGTAGGAGCTTGTAGGGTGCCATATGTTTCCGGAGGGTTGTTTAGGGTTCCGTAGGGGCCTGTGGTGTTCCCTAGGGGCCTGTAGAGTCTCGTACCGTTCCGTAGGGGCCTGTAGTGTTCCCTAGGGGCCTCTAGAGTCTCGTACAGTTCCGTAGGGTCCTGTAGGTTTCCATAAGCGCCCGCAGAGGTCTGAAGGGGCCCGTCCTGTTCCGTAAGGATCCATAGGGTTCCGTAGAGCTTCGTAGGTTCCCTAGAGGCCTGTAGAGTACTGCAGGAGCCAGTAGTGTTCTGTAGGGGCCCGTAGGGTTCCTTCCATAGGGGCTGGCAGTGTTCCGTAGGGGCCTCTAGGGTTGAGTAAGTGCCCGCAGGAGTCTGTGGGATTCTGTAAGGTTCCGGAGGGTTCTGCAGGGTTCCGTAGGGGCCCGTAGAGTTCCGTAGTGGCTGGTAAAGTTCCGTAGGGCCCTGTACCGTTCCGTAACTGTCTGCAAGGATCTTTAGGCTTCCGTAGGGGCTGGTAGGGTTCCATAAAGTTCCGTGGGTTCCTGCAGAGTTCTGCAAGTGCCCGCAAGGGCCTGTAGGGGCGCACAGTGTTTCTGTCAGGTTCCGTAGAGTTCCGTAGGGGCCATAGGTTTCCGTAGTGGCTGGTAGTATTCCGTAGGGGTCTGTAGGGTTCCGTAGGCACCTGCAGTGTTCTGTAGGAGCCCATAGGGTTTTAGTGAGGTTCTGTTGTGTCGCTAAGGGTCTTGTAGAGTGCTGTCGGGTCCTGGAGTATTCTGTAGGGTTCCAGAGGGGCTCGTAGGGTTCCGTCAAAATCTGTAGGCTTCCCTAGGGGCCCATAGAGTCCCGTAGATTTCCGTAGGGACCTGTAGGGTTGTGTAAGTGCCCGCAGGGGTTGGTAGGAGCTTGTAGGGTGCCATAAGTTTCCAGAGGGTTGTGTAGGGTTCCGTAGTGGTCTGTGGTGTTCCCTAGGGGCCTGTAGAGTCTCGCACGGTTCCGTTGGGGCCTGTAGTGTTCCCTAGGGGCCTGTAGAGTCTCGTACAGTTCCGTAGGGTCCTGTAGGTTTCCATAAGCGCCCGCAGAGGTCTGAAGGGGCCCGTCCTGTTCCGTAAGGATCCACAGGGCTCCGTAGAGCTTCGTAGGTTTCCTAGAGGCCTGTAGAGTACCGCAGGAGCCAGTAGTGTTCTGTAGGGGCCCGTAGGGTTCCTTCCATAGGGGCTGGCAGTGTTCCGTAGGGGCCTCTAGGATTGTGTAAGTGCCCGCAGGAGTCTGTAGGAGTCTGTGGGATTCTGTAAGGTTCCGGAGGGTTCTGCAGGGTTCCGTAGGGGCCCGTAGAGTTCCGTAGTGGCTGGTAAAGTTCCGTAGGGCCCTGTGGGGTTCTGTATGGACCTGTAGGGTTCCGTAGGGGCCTGCAGGGTTCTGTAAGTGCCCGCAGGTTTCTGTAGGGTTCCGTAGGGGCCTGCAGGGTTTCGTAGGCACCTGCAGTGTTCTGTAGGAGCCCATAGGGTTTTAGTGAGGTTCCGTTGTGTTGCTAAGGGTCTTGTAGAGTGCTGTCGGGTCCTGGAGTATTCTGTAGGGTTCCAGAGGGGCTCGTAGGGTTCCGTCAAAATCTGTAGGCTTCCCTAGGGGCCCATAGAGTCCCGTAGATTTCCGTAGGGGCCTGTAGGGTTGTGTAAGTGCCCGCAGGGGTTGGTAGGAGCTTGTAGGTTGCCATATGTTTCCGGAGGGTTGTGTAGGGTTCCGTAGTGGTCTGTGGTGTTCCCTAGGGGCCTGTAGAGTCTCGTACCGTTCCGTAGGGGCCTGTAGTGTTCCCTAGGGGCCTGTAGAGTCTCGTACAGTTCCGTAGGGTCCTGTAGGTTTCCATAAGCGCCCGCAGAGGTCTGAAGGGGCCCGTACTGTTCCGTAAGGATCCATAGGGTTCCGTAGAGCTTCATAGGTTCCCTAGAGGCCTGTAGAGTACTGCAGGAGCCAGTAGTGTTCTGTAGGGGCCCGTAGGGTTCCTTCCATAGGGGCTGGCAGTGTTCCGTAGGGGCCTCTAGGATTGTGTAAGTGCCCGCAGGAGTCTGTAGGAGTCTGTGGGATTCTGTAAGGTTCCGGAGGGTTCTGCAGGGTTCCGTAGGGGCCCGTAGAGTTCCGTAGTGGCTGGTAAAGTTCCGTAGGGCCCTGTGGGGTTCTGTATGGACCTGTAGGGTTCCGTAGGGGCCTGCAGGGTTCTGTAAGTGCCCGCAGGTGTCTGTAGGGTTCCGTAGGCGCCTGCAGTGTTCTGTAGGAGCCCATAGGGTTTTAGTGAGGTTCCGTTGTGTCGCTAAGGGTCTTGTAGAGTGCTGTCGGGTCCTGGAGTATTCTGTAGGGTTCCAGAGGGGCTCGTAGGGTTCCGTCAAAATCTGTAGGCTTCCCTAGGGGCCCATAGAGTCCTGTAGATTTCCGTAGGGACCTGTAGGGTTGTGTAAGTGCCCGCAGGGGTTGGTAGGAGCTTGTAGGGTGCCATATGTTTCCGGAGGGTTGTGTAGGGTTCCGTAGGGGCCTGTGGTGTTCCCTAGGGGGCTGTAGAGTCTCGTACCGTTCCGTAGGGGCCTGTAGTGTTCCCTAGGGCCCTGAAGAGTCTGTAGTTTTCCCGGTGGCACTCGCCGGCGCTGGGTGGTAGCGCGTCGAGCTCGGGAGATCGCCTGGCGGCAACCCGACGCGCAGTGTCAACGAGTGGCGATACCGGGAGAGCGCTCGGCGGCACCTGGAGGCGCACGGTGGTAGTGCGGCGAGCTCGGCAGAGCGCCCGGCGGCACCCCGAGCACCGTGGTGAAGGAGCGGCGATATCGGGAGAGCGCTCGGCCGCACTCGGAGGCGCGCAGTGGTACCGCGGCTAGATCCCGAGAGCACCCAGCGGTACTCGCATGCACAGGGTGGAGCGCGACGAGCTCGGGAGAGCGTCCCGCGGCACCCCGAGGAGCAGGATGACCGTGCGTCGGGTTGACCGGACGCACAGCGGCACCTGGAGGCGCACGGTGGTAGTGCGGCAAGCTCGGGAGAGCGCCCGGCTGCACCCAGACAAGCGGGGTAAAAGAGCGGCGATATCGGGAGAGCGCTCAGCGGCACTCGGAGGCGCGCGGTGGTACCGCTGCGAGCGCGGCTGATCTCCCGGCGGCACCCCGAGCACCGTGGTGAAGGTGACGCGCGGAAACAAACATTACAACTCGCAGAGAGTTATAAAGCAGGTATGTTTATTGCGGCGCTGGGTGCAAGGGGGATTTCTCCGCCAAACTTGTACACCGGTTTGTGAAGCAAGCGTCCATTTATGGTAAAAAGCATACATATTCATGATGGTGGGCAGGTTATTAAAATTAAAGGCGTTACTATTCTAATTATTTCCAAGAACTCATTATCAAAAATCTCCTCCCCTGTCCTGACCAGATGGACACCTTTCCCAGACAGTTAGGTTCCTTCTCAGCACCTCCTTAGCATGCAGCTGCTCCCGCTATCTTATACACAAAGCCATTTCTTTATCTTGGAATTCTGGGGCCCCGAGCTTTTGTTCTTTCCCAGACTGTAATACATCCGCACTAACAAACTGTAACCGTTCGTTTTCTGAATCAAAGGAGCGGCGATATCGGGAGAGCGCTCGGCGGCACTCGGAGGCGCGCTGTGGTACCGCGGCGAGATCCCGAGAGTGCCCGCTGGCACTTGTCAGCGCACGGTGGTAGCGCGGAGAGCTCAGCAGAGCGCCCGGCGGCACCCCGAGGAGCAGGATGACCGTGCGTCGGGTCGACCGGACGCACAGTGGCACCTGGAGGCGCACGGTGGTAGTGCGGCAAGCTCGGGAAAGCGCCCGGCGGCACCCAGACAAGCAGGGTGAAGGAGCGGCGATATCGGGAGAGCGTTCAGCGGCACTCGGAGGCACGCGGTGGTACTGCTGCGAGCTCGGCAGTGCGCCCGGCGGCACCCCGAGCACTGTGGTGAAGGAGCGGCGATATCGGGAGAGCCCCTGGCGGCACCCCGACGTGCGGGGTCAACGAGTGGCGATACCGGGAGAGCGCTCGGCGGCACTCGGAGGCGCACGGTGGTACCGCGGCGAGATCCCGAGAGCACCCAGCGGCACTCACATGCGCAGGGTGGAGCGTGAAGAGCTCGGGAGAGCGTCCGGCGGCACCCCGAGGAGCGGGATGAGCGTGCGTCGGGTCGACCGGACGTACAGCAGCACCCGGAAGCTCACGGTGGTAGCGCGGTGAGCTCGGAAGAGCCCCGCAGCACCCCGAAGAGCGGGGTGAAGGATCGGCGTGGTCGGGAGGAGGCGGAGCGACAGCCGGAGGCGCAGGGTGGTAACGCGGTGAGCTCGGACAGTGCCCGGCGGCACCCCGAAGAGCGCGCTGAGGGCACGGGTGAGTCGGACGAGGACTCGTCGGCATCCCGAAGGGCGGGGGGAGCGGCTCGGGCAGGTGGGACGTGCGCCCGTCACCATCCCGAGGGGTGGGTTAAGGCTCGGCGGGATCGAGTTGGCGCCCGACGGCACCCGGAGGGGTGGGATGAGGGTGCGTCGGGGTTGGGAGGATGCGCAGCAACACCCGGAGGCGCAGAGCGGTAGCGCAGCAAGCTCGGCAGAGCGCCCGGAGGCACCCTGCCGAGCGGGGTGTATATACGGAGCGGTCGGAAGGCGCACTGCGACACCTGGAGGAGCACGGTAGTAGCGCGGCGAGCTCGGGAGAGCCCCGCATCACCCTGAAGAGCGGGGTGATGAATCGGCGTGGTCGGGAGGACGCGCAGCAACACGCAGAGGCGCACGATGGTACAACGGCGAGCTCGGACAATGGTTCCAGAGCTCGGGACTCTGTAGGGTTCCAGAGGGGCTCGTAGGGTTCCGTCGAAATCTGTAGGGTTCCCTAGGGGCCCGTAGAGTCCCGTAGATTTCCGTAGGGACCTGTAGGGTTGTGTAAGTGCCCGCAGGGGTTGTAGGGTGCCATATGTTTCCGGAGGGTTGTGTAGGGTTCCGTAGTGGTCTGTGGTGTTCCCTAGGGGCCTGTAGAGTCTCGTACCGTTCCGTAGGGGCCTGTAGTGTTCCCTAGGGGCCTGTAGAGTCTCGTACAGTTCCGTAGGGTCCTGTAGGTTTCCATAAGCGCCCGCAGAGGTCTGAAGGGGCCCGTACTGTTCCGTAAGGATCCATAGGGTTCCGTAGAGCTTCATAGGTTCCCTAGAGGCCTGTAGAGTACTGCAGGAGCCAGTAGTGTTCTGTAGGGGCCCGTAGGGTTCCTTCCATAGGGGCTGGCAGTGTTCCGTAGGGGCCTCTAGGATTGTGTAAGTGCCCACAGGAGTCTGTAGGAGTCTGTGGGATTCTGTAAGGTTCCGGAGGGTTCTGCAGGGTTCCGTAGGGGCCCGTAGAGTTCCGTAGTGGCTGGTAAAGTTCCGTAGGGCCCTGTGGGGTTCTGTATGGACCTGTAGGGTTCCGTAGGGGCCTGCAGGGTTCTGTAAGTGCCCGCAGGTGTCTGTAGGGTTCCGTAGGCGCCTGCAGTGTTCTGTAGGAGCCCATAGGGTTTTAGTGAGGTTCCGTTGTGTCGCTAAGGGTCTTGTAGAGTGCTGTCGGGTCCTGGAGTATTCTGTAGGGTTCCAGAGGGGCTCGTAGGGTTCCGTCGAAATCTGTAGGCTTCCCTAGGGGCCCATAGAGTCCTGTAGATTTCCGTAGGGACCTGTAGGGTTGTGTAAGTGCCCGCAGGGGTTGGTAGGAGCTTGTAGGGTGCCATATGTTTCCGGAGGGTTGTGTAGGGTTCCGTAGGGGCCTGTGGTGTTCCCTAGGGGGCTGTAGAGTCTCGTACCGTTCCGTAGGGGCCTGTAGTGTTCCCTAGGGCCCTGAAGAGTCTGTAGTTTTCCCGGTGGCACTCGCCGGCGCTGGGTGGTAGCGCGTCGAGCTCGGGAGATCGCCTGGCGGCAACCCGACGCGCAGTGTCAACGAGTGGCGATACCGGGAGAGCGCTCGGCGGCACCTGGAGGCGCACGGTGGTAGTGCGGCGAGCTCGGCAGAGCGCCCGGCGGCACCCCGAGCACCATGGTGAAGGAGCGGCGATATCGGGAGAGCGCTCGGCCGCACTCGGAGGCGCGCAGTGGTACCGCGGCTAGATCCCGAGAGCACCCAGCGGTACTCGCATGCACAGGGTGGAGCGCGACGAGCTCGGGAGAGCGTCCCGCGGCACCCCGAGGAGCAGGATGACCGTGCGTCGGGTCGACCGGACGCACAGTGGCACCTGGAGGCGCACGGTGGTAGTGCGGCAAGCTCAGGAAAGCGCCCGGCGGCACCCAGACAAGCAGGGTGAAGGAGCGGCGATATCGGGAGAGCGTTCAGCGGCACTCGGAGGCACGCAGTGGTACTGCTGCGAGCTCGGCAGTGCGCCCGGCGGCACCCCGAGCACTGTGGTGAAGGAGCGGCGATATCGGGAGAGCCCCTGGCGGCACCCCGACGTGCGGGGTCAACGAGTGGCGATACCGGGAGAGCGCTCGGCGGCACTCGGAGGCGCACGGTGGTACCGCGGCGAGATCCCGAGAGCACCCAGCGGCACTCACATGCGCAGGGTGGAGCGTGAAGAGCTCGGGAGAGCGTCCGGCGGCACCCCGAGGAGCGGGATGAGCGTGCGTCGGGTCGACCGGACGTACAGCGGCACCCGGAAGCTCACGGTGGTAGCGCGGCGAGCTCGGAAGAGCCCCGCAGCACCCCGAAGAGCGGGGTGAAGGATCGGCGTGGTCGGGAGGAGGCGGAGCGACAGCCGGAGGCGCAGGGTGGTAACGCGGTGAGCTCGGACAGTGCCCGGCGGCACCCCGAAGAGCGCGCTGAGGGCACGGGTGAGTCGGACGAGGACTCGTCGGCATCCCGAAGGGCGGGGGGAGCGGCTCGGGCAGGTGGGACGTGCGCCCGTCACCATCCCGAGGGGTGGGTTAAGGCTCGGCGGGATCGAGTTGGCGCCCGACGGCACCTGGAGGGGTGGGATGAGGGTGCGTCGGGGTTGGGAGGATGCGCAGCGACACCCGGAGGCGCAGAGCGGTAGCGCAGCAAGCTCGGCAGAGCGCCCGGAGGCACCCTGCCGAGCGGGGTGTATATACGGAGCGGTCGGAAGGCGCACTGCGACACCTGGAGGAGCACGGTAGTAGCGCGGCGAGCTCGGGAGAGCCCCGCATCACCCTGAAGAGCGGGGTGATGAATCGGCGTGGTCGGGAGGACGCGCAGCAACACGCAGAGGCGCACGATGGTACAACGGCGAGCTCGGACAATGGTTCCAGAGCTCGGGACTCTGTAGGGTTCCAGAGGGGCTCGTAGGGTTCCGTCGAAATCTGTAGGGTTCCCTAGGGGCCCGTAGAGTCCTGTAGATTTCCGTAGGGACCTGTAGGGTTGTGTAAGTGCCCGCAGGGGTTGTAGGGTGCCATATGTTTCCGGAGGGTTGTTTAGGGTTCCGTAGGGGCCTGTAGTGTTCCCTAGGGGCCTGTAGAGTCTCGTACAGTTCCGTAGGGTCCTGTAGGTTTCCATAAGCGCCCGCAGAGGTCTGAAGGGGCCCGTACTGTTCCGTAAGGATCCATAGGGTTCCGTAGAGCTTCATAGGTTCCCTAGAGGCCTGTAGAGTACTGCAGGAGCCAGTAGTGTTCTGTAGGGGCCCGTAGGGTTCCTTCCATAGGGGCTGGCAGTGTTCCGTAGGGGCCTCTAGGATTGTGTAAGTGCCCACAGGAGTCTGTAGGAGTCTGTGGGATTCTGTAAGGTTCCGGAGGGTTCTGCAGGGTTCCGTAGGGGCCCGTAGAGTTCCGTAGTGGCTGGTAAAGTTCCGTAGGGCCCTGTGGGGTTCTGTATGGACCTGTAGGGTTCCGTAGGGGCCTGCAGGGTTCTGTAAGTGCCCGCAGGTGTCTGTAGGGTTCCGTAGGCGCCTGCAGTGTTCTGTAGGAGCCCATAGGGTTTTAGTGAGGTTCCGTTGTGTCGCTAAGGGTCTTGTAGAGTGCTGTCGGGTCCTGGAGTATTCTGTAGGGTTCCAGAGGGGCTCGTAGGGTTCCGTCAAAATCTGTAGGCTTCCCTAGGGGCCCATAGAGTCCTGTAGATTTCCGTAGGGACCTGTAGGGTTGTGTAAGTGCCCGCAGGGGTTGGTAGGAGCTTGTAGGGTGCCATATGTTTCCGGAGGGTTGTGTAGGGTTCCGTAGGGGCCTGTGGTGTTCCCTAGGGGGCTGTAGAGTCTCGTACCGTTCCGTAGGGGCCTGTAGTGTTCCCTAGGGCCCTGAAGAGTCTGTAGTTTTCCCGGTGGCACTCGCCGGCGCTGGGTGGTAGCGCGTCGAGCTCGGGAGATCGCCTGGCGGCAACCCGACGCGCAGTGTCAACGAGTGGCGATACCGGGAGAGCGCTCGGCGGCACCTGGAGGCGCACGGTGGTAGTGCGGCGAGCTCGGCAGAGCGCCCGGCGGCACCCCGAGCACCATGGTGAAGGAGCGGCGATATCGGGAGAGCGCTCGGCCGCACTCGGAGGCGCGCAGTGGTACCGCGGCTAGATCCCGAGAGCACCCAGCGGTACTCGCATGCACAGGGTGGAGCGCGACGAGCTCGGGAGAGCGTCCCGCGGCACCCCGAGGAGCAGGATGACCGTGCGTCGGGTCGACCGGACGCACAGTGGCACCTGGAGGCGCACGGTGGTAGTGCGGCAAGCTCAGGAAAGCGCCCGGCGGCACCCAGACAAGCAGGGTGAAGGAGCGGCGATATCGGGAGAGCGTTCAGCGGCACTCGGAGGCACGCGGTGGTACTGCTGCGAGCTCGGCAGTGCGCCCGGCGGCACCCCGAGCACTGTGGTGAAGGAGCGGCGATATCGGGAGAGCCCCTGGCGGCACCCCGACGTGCGGGGTCAACGAGTGGCGATACCGGGAGAGCGCTCGGCGGCACTCGGAGGCGCACGGTGGTACCGCGGCGAGATCCCGAGAGCACCCAGCGGCACTCACATGCGCAGGGTGGAGCGTGAAGAGCTCGGGAGAGCGTCCGGCGGCACCCCGAGGAGCGGGATGAGCGTGCGTCGGGTCGACCGGACGTACAGCGGCACCCGGAAGCTCACGGTGGTAGCGCGGCGAGCTCGGAAGAGCCCCGCAGCACCCCGAAGAGCGGGGTGAAGGATCGGCGTGGTCGGGAGGAGGCGGAGCGACAGCCGGAGGCGCAGGGTGGTAACGCGGTGAGCTCGGACAGTGCCCGGCGGCACCCCGAAGAGCGCGCTGAGGGCACGGGTGAGTCGGACGAGGACTCGTCGGCATCCCGAAGGGCGGGGGGAGCGGCTCGGGCAGGTGGGACGTGCGCCCGTCACCATCCCGAGGGGTGGGTTAAGGCTCGGCGGGATCGAGTTGGCGCCCGACGGCACCTGGAGGGGTGGGATGAGGGTGCGTCGGGGTTGGGAGGATGCGCAGCGACACCCGGAGGCGCAGAGCGGTAGCGCAGCAAGCTCGGCAGAGCGCCCGGAGGCACCCTGCCGAGCGGGGTGTATATACGGAGCGGTCGGAAGGCGCACTGCGACACCTGGAGGAGCACGGTAGTAGCGCGGCGAGCTCGGGAGAGCCCCGCATCACCCTGAAGAGCGGGGTGATGAATCGGCGTGGTCGGGAGGACGCGCAGCAACACGCAGAGGCGCACGATGGTACAACGGCGAGCTCGGACAATGGTTCCAGAGCTCGGGACTCTGTAGGGTTCCAGAGGGGCTCGTAGGGTTCCATCGAAATCTGTAGGGTTCCCTAGGGGCCCGTAGAGTCCCGTAGATTTCCGTAGGGACCTGTAGGGTTGTGTAAGTGCCCGCAGGGGTTGTAGGGTGCCATATGTTTCCGGAGGGTTGTTTAGGGTTCCGTAGGGGCCTGTAGTGTTCCCTAGGGGCCTGTAGAGTCTCGTACAGTTCCGTAGGGTCCTGTAGGTTTCCATAAGCGCCCGCAGAGGTCTGAAGGGGCCCGTACTGTTCCGTAAGGATCCATAGGGTTCCGTAGAGCTTCATAGGTTCCCTAGAGGCCTGTAGAGTACTGCAGGAGCCAGTAGTGTTCTGTAGGGGCCCGTAGGGTTCCTTCCATAGGGGCTGGCAGTGTTCCGTAGGGGCCTCTAGGATTGTGTAAGTGCCCGCAGGAGTCTGTAGGAGTCTGTGGGATTCTGTAAGGTTCCAGAGGGTTCTGCAGGGTTCCGTAGGGGCCCGTAGAGTTCCGTAGTGGCTGGTAAAGTTCCGTAGGGCCCTGTGGGGTTCTGTATGGACCTGTAGGGTTCCGTAGGGGCCTGCAGGGTTCTGTAAGTGCCCGCAGGTGTCTGTAGGGTTCCGTAGGGGCCTGCAGGGTTTCGTAGGCACCTGCAGTGTTCTGTAGGAGCCCATAGGGTTTTAGTGAGGTTCCGTTGTGTTGCTAAGGGTCTTGTAGAGTGCTGTCGGGTCCTGGAGTATTCTGTAGGGTTCCAGAGGGGCTCGTAGGGTTCCGCCAAAATCTGTAGGCTTCCCTAGGGGCCCATAGAGTCCTGTAGATTTCCGTAGGGGCCTGTAGGGTTGTGTAAGTGCCCGCAGGGGTTGGTAGGAGCTTGTAGGGTGCCATATGTTTCCGGAGGGTTGTTTAGGGTTCCGTAGGGGCCTGTGGTGTTCCCTAGGGGCCTGTAGAGTCTCGTACCGTTCCGTAGGGGCCTGTAGTGTTCCCTAGGGGCCTCTAGAGTCTCGTACAGTTCCGTAGGGTCCTGTAGGTTTCCATAAGCGCCCGCAGAGGTCTGAAGGGGCCCGTACTGTTCCGTAAGGATCCATAGGGTTCCGTAGAGCTTCGTAGGTTCCCTAGAGGCCTGTAGAGTACTGCAGGAGCCAGTAGTGTTCTGTAGGGGCCCGTAGGGTTCCTTCCATAGGGGCTGGCAGTGTTCCGTAGGGGCCTCTAGGGTTGAGTAAGTGCCCGCAGGAGTCTGTGGGATTCTGTAAGGTTCCGGAGGGTTCTGCAGGGTTCCGTAGGGGCCCGTAGAGTTCCGTAGTGGCTGGTAAAGTTCCGTAGGGCCCTGTACCGTTCCGTAACTGTCTGCAAGGATCTTTAGGCTTCCGTAGGGGCTGGTAGGGTTCCATAAAGTTCCGTGGGTTCCTGCAGAGTTCTGCAAGTGCCCGCAAGGGCCTGTAGGGGCGCACAGTGTTTCTGTCAGGTTCCGTAGAGTTCCGTAGGGGCCATAGGTTTCCGTAGTGGCTGGTAGTATTCCGTAGGGGTCTGTAGGGTTCCGTAGGCACCTGCAGTGTTCTGTAGGAGCCCATAGGGTTTTAGTGAGGTTCTGTTGTGTCGCTAAGGGTCTTGTAGAGTGCTGTCGGGTCCTGGAGTATTCTGTAGGGTTCCAGAGGGGCTCGTAGGGTTCCGTCAAAATCTGTAGGCTTCCCTAGGGGCCCATAGAGTCCCGTAGATTTCCGTAGGGACCTGTAGGGTTGTGTAAGTGCCCGCAGGGGTTGGTAGGAGCTTGTAGGGTGCCATAAGTTTCCAGAGGGTTGTGTAGGGTTCCGTAGTGGTCTGTGGTGTTCCCTAGGGGCCTGTAGAGTCTCGCACGGTTCCGTTGGGGCCTGTAGTGTTCCCTAGGGGCCTGTAGAGTCTCGTACAGTTCCGTAGGGTCCTGTAGGTTTCCATAAGCGCCCGCAGAGGTCTGAAGGGGCCCGTCCTGTTCCGTAAGGATCCACAGGGCTCCGTAGAGCTTCGTAGGTTTCCTAGAGGCCTGTAGAGTACCGCACGAGCCAGTAGTGTTCTGTAGGGGCCCGTAGGGTTCCTTCCATAGGGGCTGGCAGTGTTCCGTAGGGGCCTCTAGGATTGTGTAAGTGCCCGCAGGAGTCTGTAGGAGTCTGTGGGATTCTGTAAGGTTCCGGAGGGTTCTGCAGGGTTCCGTAGGGGCCCGTAGAGTTCCGTAGTGGCTGGTAAAGTTCCGTAGGGCCCTGTGGGGTTCTGTATGGACCTGTAGGGTTCCGTAGGGGCCTGCAGGGTTCTGTAAGTGCCCGCAGGTTTCTGTAGGGTTCCGTAGGGGCCTGCAGGGTTTCGTAGGCACCTGCAGTGTTCTGTAGGAGCCCATAGGGTTTTAGTGAGGTTCCGTTGTGTTGCTAAGGGTCTTGTAGAGTGCTGTCGGGTCCTGGAGTATTCTGTAGGGTTCCAGAGGGGCTCGTAGGGTTCCGTCAAAATCTGTAGGCTTCCCTAGGGGCCCATAGAGTCCCGTAGATTTCCGTAGGGGCCTGTAGGGTTGTGTAAGTGCCCGCAGGGGTTGGTAGGAGCTTGTAGGTTGCCATATGTTTCCGGAGGGTTGTGTAGGGTTCCGTAGTGGTCTGTGGTGTTCCCTAGGGGCCTGTAGAGTCTCGTACCGTTCCGTAGGGGCCTGTAGTGTTCCCTAGGGGCCTCTAGAGTCTCGTACAGTTCCGTAGGGTCCTGTAGGTTTCCATAAGCGCCCGCAGAGGTCTGAAGGGGCCCGTCCTGTTCCGTAAGGATCCATAGGGTTCCGTAGAGCTTCATAGGTTCCCTAGAGGCCTGTAGAGTACTGCAGGAGCCAGTAGTGTTCTGTAGGGGCCCGTAGGGTTCCTTCCATAGGGGCTGGCAGTGTTCCGTAGGGGCCTCTAGGATTGTGTAAGTGCCCGCAGGAGTCTGTAGGAGTCTGTGGGATTCTGTAAGGTTCCGGAGGGTTCTGCAGGGTTCCGTAGGGGCCCGTAGAGTTCCGTAGTGGCTGGTAAAGTTCCGTAGGGCCCTGTGGGGTTCTGTATGGACCTGTAGGGTTCCGTAGGGGCCTGCAGGGTTCTGTAAGTGCCCGCAGGTGTCTGTAGGGTTCCGTAGGCGCCTGCAGTGTTCTGTAGGAGCCCATAGGGTTTTAGTGAGGTTC
Source organism: Numenius arquata (assembly GCF_964106895.1). NCBI lineage: Eukaryota > Metazoa > Chordata > Aves > Charadriiformes > Scolopacidae > Numenius > Numenius arquata. Next base: position 110,901 of record NW_027414704.1, on the reverse strand, counting down.
CGTTGTGTCGCTAAGGGTCTTGTAGAGTGCTGTCGGGTCCTGGAGTATTCTGTAGGGTTCCAGAGGGGCTCGTAGGGTTCCGTCAAAATCTGTAGGCTTCCCTAGGGGCCCATAGAGTCCTGTAGATTTCCGTAGGGACCTGTAGGGTTGTGTAAGTGCCCGCAGGGGTTGGTAGGAGCTTGTAGGGTGCCATATGTTTCCGGAGGGTTGTGTAGGGTTCCGTAGGGGCCTGTGGTGTTCCCTAGGGGGCTGTAGAGTCTCGTACCGTTCCGTAGGGGCCTGTAGTGTTCCCTAGGGCCCTGAAGAGTCTGTAGTTTTCCCGGTGGCACTCGCCGGCGCTGGGTGGTAGCGCGTCGAGCTCGGGAGATCGCCTGGCGGCAACCCGACGCGCAGTGTCAACGAGTGGCGATACCGGGAGAGCGCTCGGCGGCACCTGGAGGCGCACGGTGGTAGTGCGGCGAGCTCGGCAGAGCGCCCGGCGGCACCCCGAGCACCGTGGTGAAGGAGCGGCGATATCGGGAGAGCGCTCGGCCGCACTCGGAGGCGCGCAGTGGTACCGCGGCTAGATCCCGAGAGCACCCAGCGGTACTCGCATGCACAGGGTGGAGCGCGACGAGCTCGGGAGAGCGTCCCGCGGCACCCCGAGGAGCAGGATGACCGTGCGTCGGGTTGACCGGACGCACAGCGGCACCTGGAGGCGCACGGTGGTAGTGCGGCAAGCTCGGGAGAGCGCCCGGCTGCACCCAGACAAGCGGGGTAAAAGAGCGGCGATATCGGGAGAGCGCTCAGCGGCACTCGGAGGCGCGCGGTGGTACCGCTGCGAGCGCGGCTGATCTCCCGGCGGCACCCCGAGCACCGTGGTGAAGGTGACGCGCGGAAACAAACATTACAACTCGCAGAGAGTTATAAAGCAGGTATGTTTATTGCGGCGCTGGGTGCAAGGGGGATTTCTCCGCCAAACTTGTACACCGGTTTGTGAAGCAAGCGTCCATTTATGGTAAAAAGCATACATATTCATGATGGTGGGCAGGTTATTAAAATTAAAGGCGTTACTATTCTAATTATTTCCAAGAACTCATTATCAAAAATCTCCTCCCCTGTCCTGACCAGATGGACACCTTTCCCAGACAGTTAGGTTCCTTCTCAGCACCTCCTTAGCATGCAGCTGCTCCCGCTATCTTATACACAAAGCCATTTCTTTATCTTGGAATTCTGGGGCCCCGAGCTTTTGTTCTTTCCCAGACTGTAATACATCCGCACTAACAAACTGTAACCGTTCGTTTTCTGAATCAAAGGAGCGGCGATATCGGGAGAGCGCTCGGCGGCACTCGGAGGCGCGCTGTGGTACCGCGGCGAGATCCCGAGAGTGCCCGCTGGCACTTGTCAGCGCACGGTGGTAGCGCGGAGAGCTCAGCAGAGCGCCCGGCGGCACCCCGAGGAGCAGGATGACCGTGCGTCGGGTCGACCGGACGCACAGTGGCACCTGGAGGCGCACGGTGGTAGTGCGGCAAGCTCGGGAAAGCGCCCGGCGGCACCCAGACAAGCAGGGTGAAGGAGCGGCGATATCGGGAGAGCGTTCAGCGGCACTCGGAGGCACGCGGTGGTACTGCTGCGAGCTCGGCAGTGCGCCCGGCGGCACCCCGAGCACTGTGGTGAAGGAGCGGCGATATCGGGAGAGCCCCTGGCGGCACCCCGACGTGCGGGGTCAACGAGTGGCGATACCGGGAGAGCGCTCGGCGGCACTCGGAGGCGCACGGTGGTACCGCGGCGAGATCCCGAGAGCACCCAGCGGCACTCACATGCGCAGGGTGGAGCGTGAAGAGCTCGGGAGAGCGTCCGGCGGCACCCCGAGGAGCGGGATGAGCGTGCGTCGGGTCGACCGGACGTACAGCAGCACCCGGAAGCTCACGGTGGTAGCGCGGCGAGCTCGGAAGAGCCCCGCAGCACCCCGAAGAGCGGGGTGAAGGATCGGCGTGGTCGGGAGGAGGCGGAGCGACAGCCGGAGGCGCAGGGTGGTAACGCGGTGAGCTCGGACAGTGCCCGGCGGCACCCCGAAGAGCGCGCTGAGGGCACGGGTGAGTCGGACGAGGACTCGTCGGCATCCCGAAGGGCGGGGGGAGCGGCTCGGGCAGGTGGGACGTGCGCCCGTCACCATCCCGAGGGGTGGGTTAAGGCTCGGCGGGATCGAGTTGGCGCCCGACGGCACCCGGAGGGGTGGGATGAGGGTGCGTCGGGGTTGGGAGGATGCGCAGCGACACCCGGAGGCGCAGAGCGGTAGCGCAGCAAGCTCGGCAGAGCGCCCGGAGGCACCCTGCCGAGCGGGGTGTATATACGGAGCGGTCGGAAGGCGCACTGCGACACCTGGAGGAGCACGGTAGTAGCGCGGCGAGCTCGGGAGAGCCCCGCATCACCCTGAAGAGCGGGGTGATGAATCGGCGTGGTCGGGAGGACGCGCAGCAACACGCAGAGGCGCACGATGGTACAACGGCGAGCTCGGACAATGGTTCCAGAGCTCGGGACTCTGTAGGGTTCCAGAGGGGCTCGTAGGGTTCCGTCGAAATCTGTAGGGTTCCCTAGGGGCCCGTAGAGTCCCGTAGATTTCCGTAGGGACCTGTAGGGTTGTGTAAGTGCCCGCAGGGGTTGTAGGGTGCCATATGTTTCCGGAGGGTTGTGTAGGGTTCCGTAGTGGTCTGTGGTGTTCCCTAGGGGCCTGTAGAGTCTCGTACCGTTCCGTAGGGGCCTGTAGTGTTCCCTAGGGGCCTGTAGAGTCTCGTACAGTTCCGTAGGGTCCTGTAGGTTTCCATAAGCGCCCGCAGAGGTCTGAAGGGGCCCGTACTGTTCCGTAAGGATCCATAGGGTTCCGTAGAGCTTCATAGGTTCCCTAGAGGCCTGTAGAGTACTGCAGGAGCCAGTAGTGTTCTGTAGGGGCCCGTAGGGTTCCTTCCATAGGGGCTGGCAGTGTTCCGTAGGGGCCTCTAGGATTGTGTAAGTGCCCGCAGGAGTCTGTAGGAGTCTGTGGGATTCTGTAAGGTTCCGGAGGGTTCTGCAGGGTTCCGTAGGGGCCCGTAGAGTTCCGTAGTGGCTGGTAAAGTTCCGTAGGGCCCTGTGGGGTTCTGTATGGACCTGTAGGGTTCCGTAGGGGCCTGCAGGGTTCTGTAAGTGCCCGCAGGTGTCTGTAGGGTTCCGTAGGCGCCTGCAGTGTTCTGTAGGAGCCCATAGGGTTTTAGTGAGGTTCCGTTGTGTCGCTAAGGGTCTTGTAGAGTGCTGTCGGGTCCTGGAGTATTCTGTAGGGTTCCAGAGGGGCTCGTAGGGTTCCGTCAAAATCTGTAGGCTTCCCTAGGGGCCCATAGAGTCCTGTAGATTTCCGTAGGGACCTGTAGGGTTGTGTAAGTGCCCGCAGGGGTTGGTAGGAGCTTGTAGGGTGCCATATGTTTCCGGAGGGTTGTGTAGGGTTCCGTAGGGGCCTGTGGTGTTCCCTAGGGGGCTGTAGAGTCTCGTACCGTTCCGTAGGGGCCTGTAGTGTTCCCTAGGGCCCTGAAGAGTCTGTAGTTTTCCCGGTGGCACTCGCCGGCGCTGGGTGGTAGCGCGTCGAGCTCGGGAGATCGCCTGGCGGCAACCCGACGCGCAGTGTCAACGAGTGGCGATACCGGGAGAGCGCTCGGCGGCACCTGGAGGCGCACGGTGGTAGTGCGGCGAGCTCGGCAGAGCGCCCGGCGGCACCCCGAGCACCATGGTGAAGGAGCGGCGATATCGGGAGAGCGCTCGGCCGCACTCGAAGGCGCGCAGTGGTACCGCGGCTAGATCCCGAGAGCACCCAGCGGTACTCGCATGCACAGGGTGGAGCGCGACGAGCTCGGGAGAGCGTCCCGCGGCACCCCGAGGAGCAGGATGACCGTGCGTCGGGTCGACCGGACGCACAGTGGCACCTGGAGGCGCACGGTGGTAGTGCGGCAAGCTCGGGAAAGCGCCCGGCGGCACCCAGACAAGCAGGGTGAAGGAGCGGCGATATCGGGAGAGCGTTCAGCGGCACTCGGAGGCACGCGGTGGTACTGCTGCGAGCTCGGCAGTGCGCCCGGCGGCACCCCGAGCACTGTGGTGAAGGAGCGGCGATATCGGGAGAGCCCCTGGCGGCACCCCGACGTGCGGGGTCAACGAGTGGCGATACCGGGAGAGCGCTCGGCGGCACTCGGAGGCGCACGGTGGTACCGCGGCGAGATCCCGAGAGCACCCAGCGGCACTCACATGCGCAGGGTGGAGCGTGAAGAGCTCGGGAGAGCGTCCGGCGGCACCCCGAGGAGCGGGATGAGCGTGCGTCGGGTCGACCGGACGTACAGCGGCACCCGGAAGCTCACGGTGGTAGCGCGGCGAGCTCGGAAGAGCCCCGCAGCACCCCGAAGAGCGGGGTGAAGGATCGGCGTGGTCGGGAGGAGGCGGAGCGACAGCCGGAGGCGCAGGGTGGTAACGCGGTGAGCTCGGACAGTGCCCGGCGGCACCCCGAAGAGCGCGCTGAGGGCACGGGTGAGTCGGACGAGGACTCGTCGGCATCCCGAAGGGCGGGGGGAGCGGCTCGGGCAGGTGGGACGTGCGCCCGTCACCATCCCGAGGGGTGGGTTAAGGCTCGGCGGGATCGAGTTGGCGCCCGACGGCACCCGGAGGGGTGGGATGAGGGTGCGTCGGGGTTGGGAGGATGCGCAGCGACACCCGGAGGCGCAGAGCGGTAGCGCAGCAAGCTCGGCAGAGCGCCCGGAGGCACCCTGCCGAGCGGGGTGTATATACGGAGCGGTCGGAAGGCGCACTGCGACACCTGGAGGAGCACGGTAGTAGCGCGGCGAGCTCGGGAGAGCCCCGCATCACCCTGAAGAGCGGGGTGATGAATCGGCGTGGTCGGGAGGACGCGCAGCAACACGCAGAGGCGCACGATGGTACAACGGCGAGCTCGGACAATGGTTCCAGAGCTCGGGACTCTGTAGGGTTCCAGAGGGGCTCGTAGGGTTCCGTCGAAATCTGTAGGGTTCCCTAGGGGCCCGTAGAGTCCCGTAGATTTCCGTAGGGACCTGTAGGGTTGTGTAAGTGCCCGCAGGGGTTGTAGGGTGCCATATGTTTCCGGAGGGTTGTTTAGGGTTCCGTAGGGGCCTGTAGTGTTCCCTAGGGGCCTGTAGAGTCTCGTACAGTTCCGTAGGGTCCTGTAGGTTTCCATAAGCGCCCGCAGAGGTCTGAAGGGGCCCGTCCTGTTCCGTAAGGATCCATAGGGTTCCGTAGAGCTTCGTAGGTTCCCTAGAGGCCTGTAGAGTACTGCAGGAGCCAGTAGTGTTCTGTAGGGGCCCGTAGGGTTCCTTCCATAGGGGCTGGCAGTGTTCCGTAGGGGCCTCTAGGATTGTGTAAGTGCCCGCAGGAGTCTGTAGGAGTCTGTGGGATTCTGTAAGGTTCCGGAGGGTTCTGCAGGGTTCCGTAGGGGCCCGTAGAGTTCCGTAGTGGCTGGTAAAGTTCCGTAGGGCCCTGTGGGGTTCTGTATGGACCTGTAGGGTTCCGTAGGGGCCTGCAGGGTTCTGTAAGTGCCCGCAGGTGTCTGTAGGGTTCCGTAGGGGCCTGCAGGGTTTCGTAGGCACCTGCAGTGTTCTGTAAGAGCCCATAGGGTTTTAGTGAGGTTCCGTTGTGTTGCTAAGGGTCTTGTAGAGTGCTGTCGGGTCCTGGAGTATTCTGTAGGGTTCCAGAGGGGCTCGTAGGGTTCCGTCAAAATCTGTAGGCTTCCCTAGGGGCCCATAGAGTCCTGTAGATTTCCGTAGGGGCCTGTAGGGTTGTGTAAGTGCCCGCAGGGGTTGGTAGGAGCTTGTAGGGTGCCATATGTTTCCGGAGGGTTGTTTAGGGTTCCGTAGGGGCCTGTGGTGTTCCCTAGGGGCCTGTAGAGTCTCGTACCGTTCCGTAGGGGCCTGTAGTGTTCCCTAGGGGCCTGTAGAGTCTCGTACAGTTCCGTAGGGTCCTGTAGGTTTCCATAAGCGCCCGCAGAGGTCTGAAGGGGCCCGTCCTGTTCCGTAAGGATCCATAGGGTTCCGTAGAGCTTCGTAGGTTCCCTAGAGGCCTGTAGAGTACTGCAGGAGCCAGTAGTGTTCTGTAGGGGCCCGTAGGGTTCCTTCCATAGGGGCTGGCAGTGTTCCGTAGGGGCCTCTAGGGTTGAGTAAGTGCCCGCAGGAGTCTGTGGGATTCTGTAAGGTTCCGGAGGGTTCTGCAGGGTTCCGTAGGGGCCCGTAGAGTTCCGTAGTGGCTGGTAAAGTTCCGTAGGGCCCTGTACCGTTCCGTAACTGTCTGCAAGGATCTTTAGGCTTCCGTAGGGGCTGGTAGGGTTCCATAAAGTTCCGTGGGTTCCTGCAGAGTTCTGCAAGTGCCCGCAAGGGCCTGTAGGGGCGCACAGTGTTTCTGTCAGGTTCCGTAGAGTTCCGTAGGGGCCATAGGTTTCCGTAGTGGCTGGTAGTATTCCGTAGGGGTCTGTAGGGTTCCGTAGGCACCTGCAGTGTTCTGTAGGAGCCCATAGGGTTTTAGTGAGGTTCTGTTGTGTCGCTAAGGGTCTTGTAGAGTGCTGTCGGGTCCTGGAGTATTCTGTAGGGTTCCAGAGGGGCTCGTAGGGTTCCGTCAAAATCTGTAGGCTTCCCTAGGGGCCCATAGAGTCCCGTAGATTTCCGTAGGGACCTGTAGGGTTGTGTAAGTGCCCGCAGGGGTTGGTAGGAGCTTGTAGGGTGCCATAAGTTTCCAGAGGGTTGTGTAGGGTTCCGTAGTGGTCTGTGGTGTTCCCTAGGGGCCTGTAGAGTCTCGCACGGTTCCGTTGGGGCCTGTAGTGTTCCCTAGGGGCCTGTAGAGTCTCGTACAGTTCCGTAGGGTCCTGTAGGTTTCCATAAGCGCCCGCAGAGGTCTGAAGGGGCCCGTCCTGTTCCGTAAGGATCCACAGGGCTCCGTAGAGCTTCGTAGGTTTCCTAGAGGCCTGTAGAGTACCGCACGAGCCAGTAGTGTTCTGTAGGGGCCCGTAGGGTTCCTTCCATAGGGGCTGGCAGTGTTCCGTAGGGGCCTCTAGGATTGTGTAAGTGCCCGCAGGAGTCTGTAGGAGTCTGTGGGATTCTGTAAGGTTCCGGAGGGTTCTGCAGGGTTCCGTAGGGGCCCGTAGAGTTCCGTAGTGGCTGGTAAAGTTCCGTAGGGCCCTGTGGGGTTCTGTATGGACCTGTAGGGTTCCGTAGGGGCCTGCAGGGTTCTGTAAGTGCCCGCAGGTTTCTGTAGGGTTCCGTAGGGGCCTGCAGGGTTTCGTAGGCACCTGCAGTGTTCTGTAGGAGCCCATAGGGTTTTAGTGAGGTTCCGTTGTGTTGCTAAGGGTCTTGTAGAGTGCTGTCGGGTCCTGGAGTATTCTGTAGGGTTCCAGAGGGGCTCGTAGGGTTCCGTCAAAATCTGTAGGCTTCCCTAGGGGCCCATAGAGTCTTGTAGATTTCCGTAGGGGCCTGTAGGGTTGTGTAAGTGCCCGCAGGGGTTGGTAGGAGCTTGTAGGGTGCCATATGTTTCCGGAGGGTTGTTTAGGGTTCCGTAGGGGCCTGTGGTGTTCCCTAGGGGCCTGTAGAGTCTCGTACCGTTCCGTAGGGGCCTGTAGTGTTCCCTAGGGGCCTGTAGAGTCTCGTACAGTTCCGTAGGGTCCTGTAGGTTTCCATAAGCGCCCGCAGAGGTCTGAAGGGGCCCGTACTGTTCCGTAAGGATCCATAGGGTTCCGTAGAGCTTCATAGGTTCCCTAGAGGCCTGTAGAGTACTGCAGGAGCCAGTAGTGTTCTGTAGGGGCCCGTAGGGTTCCTTCCATAGGGGCTGGCAGTGTTCCGTAGGGGCCTCTAGGATTGTGTAAGTGCCCGCAGGAGTCTGTAGGAGTCTGTGGGATTCTGTAAGGTTCCGGAGGGTTCTGCAGGGTTCCGTAGGGGCCCGTAGAGTTCCGTAGTGGCTGGTAAAGTTCCGTAGGGCCCTGTGGGGTTCTGTATGGACCTGTAGGGTTCCGTAGGGGCCTGCAGGGTTCTGTAAGTGCCCGCAGGTGTCTGTAGGGTTCCGTAGGGGCCTGCAGGGTTTCGTAGGCACCTGCAGTGTTCTGTAGGAGCCCATAGGGTTTTAGTGAGGTTCCGTTGTGTTGCTAAGGGTCTTGTAGAGTGCTGTCGGGTCCTGGAGTATTCTGTAGGGTTCCAGAGGGGCTCGTAGGGTTCCGCCAAAATCTGTAGGCTTCCCTAGGGGCCCATAGAGTCCTGTAGATTTCCGTAGGGGCCTGTAGGGTTGTGTAAGTGCCCGCAGGGGTTGGTAGGAGCTTGTAGGGTGCCATATGTTTCCGGAGGGTTGTTTAGGGTTCCGTAGGGGCCTGTGGTGTTCCCTAGGGGCCTGTAGAGTCTCGTACCGTTCCGTAGGGGCCTGTAGTGTTCCCTAGGGGCCTCTAGAGTCTCGTACAGTTCCGTAGGGTCCTGTAGGTTTCCATAAGCGCCCGCAGAGGTCTGAAGGGGCCCGTCCTGTTCCGTAAGGATCCATAGGGTTCCGTAGAGCTTCGTAGGTTCCCTAGAGGCCTGTAGAGTACTGCAGGAGCCAGTAGTGTTCTGTAGGGGCCCGTAGGGTTCCTTCCATAGGGGCTGGCAGTGTTCCGTAGGGGCCTCTAGGGTTGAGTAAGTGCCCGCAGGAGTCTGTGGGATTCTGTAAGGTTCCGGAGGGTTCTGCAGGGTTCCGTAGGGGCCCGTAGAGTTCCGTAGTGGCTGGTAAAGTTCCGTAGGGCCCTGTACCGTTCCGTAACTGTCTGCAAGGATCTTTAGGCTTCCGTAGGGGCTGGTAGGGTTCCATAAAGTTCCGTGGGTTCCTGCAGAGTTCTGCAAGTGCCCGCAAGGGCCTGTAGGGGCGCACAGTGTTTCTGTCAGGTTCCGTAGAGTTCCGTAGGGGCCATAGGTTTCCGTAGTGGCTGGTAGTATTCCGTAGGGGTCTGTAGGGTTCCGTAGGCACCTGCAGTGTTCTGTAGGAGCCCATAGGGTTTTAGTGAGGTTCTGTTGTGTCGCTAAGGGTCTTGTAGAGTGCTGTCGGGTCCTGGAGTATTCTGTAGGGTTCCAGAGGGGCTCGTAGGGTTCCGTCAAAATCTGTAGGCTTCCCTAGGGGCCCATAGAGTCCCGTAGATTTCCGTAGGGACCTGTAGGGTTGTGTAAGTGCCCGCAGGGGTTGGTAGGAGCTTGTAGGGTGCCATAAGTTTCCAGAGGGTTGTGTAGGGTTCCGTAGTGGTCTGTGGTGTTCCCTAGGGGCCTGTAGAGTCTCGCACGGTTCCGTTGGGGCCTGTAGTGTTCCCTAGGGGCCTGTAGAGTCTCGTACAGTTCCGTAGGGTCCTGTAGGTTTCCATAAGCGCCCGCAGAGGTCTGAAGGGGCCCGTCCTGTTCCGTAAGGATCCACAGGGCTCCGTAGAGCTTCGTAGGTTTCCTAGAGGCCTGTAGAGTACCGCACGAGCCAGTAGTGTTCTGTAGGGGCCCGTAGGGTTCCTTCCATAGGGGCTGGCAGTGTTCCGTAGGGGCCTCTAGGATTGTGTAAGTGCCCGCAGGAGTCTGTAGGAGTCTGTGGGATTCTGTAAGGTTCCGGAGGGTTCTGCAGGGTTCCGTAGGGGCCCGTAGAGTTCCGTAGTGGCTGGTAAAGTTCCGTAGGGCCCTGTGGGGTTCTGTATGGACCTGTAGGGTTCCGTAGGGGCCTGCAGGATTCTGTAAGTGCCCGCAGGTTTCTGTAGGGTTCCGTAGGGGCCTGCAGGGTTTCGTAGGCACCTGCAGTGTTCTGTAGGAGCCCATAGGGTTTTAGTGAGGTTCCGTTGTGTTGCTAAGGGTCTTGTAGAGTGCTGTCGGGTCCTGGAGTATTCTGTAGGGTTCCAGAGGGGCTCGTAGGGTTCCGTCAAAATCTGTAGGCTTCCCTAGGGGCCCATAGAGTCTTGTAGATTTCCGTAGGGGCCTGTAGGGTTGTGTAAGTGCCCGCAGGGGTTGGTAGGAGCTTGTAGGGTGCCATATGTTTCCGGAGGGTTGTTTAGGGTTCCGTAGGGGCCTGTGGTGTTCCCTAGGGGCCTGTAGAGTCTCGTACCGTTCCGTAGGGGCCTGTAGTGTTCCCTAGGGGCCTGTAGAGTCTCGTACAGTTCCGTAGGGTCCTGTAGGTTTCCATAAGCGCCCGCAGAGGTCTGAAGGGGCCCGTACTGTTCCGTAAGGATCCATAGGGTTCCGTAGAGCTTCATAGGTTCCCTAGAGGCCTGTAGAGTACTGCAGGAGCCAGTAGTGTTCTGTAGGGGCCCGTAGGGTTCCTTCCATAGGGGCTGGCAGTGTTCCGTAGGGGCCTCTAGGATTGTGTAAGTGCCCGCAGGAGTCTGTAGGAGTCTGTGAGATTCTGTAAGGTTCCGGAGGGTTCTGCAGGGTTCCGTAGGGGCCCGTAGAGTTCCGTAGTGGCTGGTAAAGTTCCGTAGGGCCCTGTGGGGTTCTGTATGGACCTGTAGGGTTCCGTAGGGGCCTGCAGGGTTCTGTAAGTGCCCGCAGGTGTCTGTAGGGTTCCGTAGGGGCCTGCAGGGTTTCGTAGGCACCTGCAGTGTTCTGTAGGAGCCCATAGGGTTTTAGTGAGGTTCCGTTGTGTTGCTAAGGGTCTTGTAGAGTGCTGTCGGGTCCTGGAGTATTCTGTAGGGTTCCAGAGGGGCTCGTAGGGTTCCGCCAAAATCTGTAGGCTTCCCTAGGGGCCCATAGAGTCCTGTAGATTTCCGTAGGGGCCTGTAGGGTTGTGTAAGTGCCCGCAGGGGTTGGTAGGAGCTTGTAGGGTGCCATATGTTTCCGGAGGGTTGTTTAGGGTTCCGTAGGGGCCTGTGGTGTTCCCTAGGGGCCTGTAGAGTCTCGTACCGTTCCGTAGGGGCCTGTAGTGTTCCCTAGGGGCCTCTAGAGTCTCGTACAGTTCCGTAGGGTCCTGTAGGTTTCCATAAGCGCCCGCAGAGGTCTGAAGGGGCCCGTCCTGTTCCGTAAGGATCCATAGGGTTCCGTAGAGCTTCGTAGGTTCCCTAGAGGCCTGTAGAGTACTGCAGGAGCCAGTAGTGTTCTGTAGGGGCCCGTAGGGTTCCTTCCATAGGGGCTGGCAGTGTTCCGTAGGGGCCTCTAGGGTTGAGTAAGTGCCCGCAGGAGTCTGTGGGATTCTGTAAGGTTCCGGAGGGTTCTGCAGGGTTCCGTAGGGGCCCGTAGAGTTCCGTAGTGGCTGGTAAAGTTCCGTAGGGCCCTGTACCGTTCCGTAACTGTCTGCAAGGATCTTTAGGCTTCCGTAGGGGCTGGTAGGGTTCCATAAAGTTCCGTGGGTTCCTGCAGAGTTCTGCAAGTGCCCGCAAGGGCCTGTAGGGGCGCACAGTGTTTCTGTCAGGTTCCGTAGAGTTCCGTAGGGGCCATAGGTTTCCGTAGTGGCTGGTAGTATTCCGTAGGGGTCTGTAGGGTTCCGTAGGCACCTGCAGTGTTCTGTAGGAGCCCATAGGGTTTTAGTGAGGTTCTGTTGTGTCGCTAAGGGTCTTGTAGAGTGCTGTTGGGTCCTGGAGTATTCTGTAGGGTTCCAGAGGGGCTCGTAGGGTTCCGTCAAAATCTGTAGGCTTCCCTAGGGGCCCATAGAGTCCCGTAGATTTCCGTAGGGACCTGTAGGGTTGTGTAAGTGCCCGCAGGGGTTGGTAGGAGCTTGTAGGGTGCCATAAGTTTCCAGAGGGTTGTGTAGGGTTCCGTAGTGGTCTGTGGTGTTCCCTAGGGGCCTGTAGAGTCTCGCACGGTTCCGTTGGGGCCTGTAGTGTTCCCTAGGGGCCTGTAGAGTCTCGTACAGTTCCGTAGGGTCCTGTAGGTTTCCATAAGCGCCCGCAGAGGTCTGAAGGGGCCCGTCCTGTTCCGTAAGGATCCACAGGGCTCCGTAGAGCTTCGTAGGTTTCCTAGAGGCCTGTAGAGTACTGCAGGAGCCAGTAGTGTTCTGTAGGGGCCCGTAAGGTTCCTTCCATAGGGGCTGGCAGTGTTCCGTAGGGGCCTCTAGGATTGTGTAAGTGCCCGCAGGAGTCTGTAGGAGTCTGTGGGATTCTGTAAGGTTCCGGAGGGTTCTGCAGGGTTCCGTAGGGGCCCGTAGAGTTCCGTAGTGGCTGGTAAAGTTCCGTAGGGCCCTGTGGGGTTCTGTATGGACCTGTAGGGTTCCGTAGGGGCCTGCAGGGTTCTGTAAGTGCCCGCAGGTGTCTGTAGGGTTCCGTAGGCGCCTGCAGTGTTCTGTAGGAGCCCATAGGGTTTTAGTGAGGTTCCGTTGTGTCGCTAAGGGTCTTGTAGAGTGCTGTCGGGTCCTGGAGTATTCTGTAGGGTTCCAGAGGGGCTCGTAGGGTTCCGTCAAAATCTGTAGGCTTCCCTAGGGGCCCATAGAGTCCTGTAGATTTCCGTAGGGACCTGTAGGGTTGTGTAAGTGCCCGCAGGGGTTGGTAGGAGCTTGTAGGGTGCCATATGTTTCCGGAGGGTTGTGTAGGGTTCCGTAGGGGCCTGTGGTGTTCCCTAGGGGGCTGTAGAGTCTCGTACCGTTCCGTAGGGGCCTGTAGTGTTCCCTAGGGCCCTGAAGAGTCTGTAGTTTTCCCGGTGGCACTCGCCGGCGCTGGGTGGTAGCGCGTCGAGCTCGGGAGATCGCCTGGCGGCAACCCGACGCGCAGTGTCAACGAGTGGCGATACCGGGAGAGCGCTCGGCGGCACCTGGAGGCGCACGGTGGTAGTGCGGCGAGCTCGGCAGAGCGCCCGGCGGCACCCCGAGCACCGTGGTGAAGGAGCGGCGATATCGGGAGAGCGCTCGGCCGCACTCGGAGGCGCGCAGTGGTACCGCGGCTAGATCCCGAGAGCACCCAGCGGTACTCGCATGCACAGGGTGGAGCGCGACGAGCTCGGGAGAGCGTCCCGCGGCACCCCGAGGAGCAGGATGACCGTGCGTCGGGTTGACCGGACGCACAGCGGCACCTGGAGGCGCACGGTGGTAGTGCGGCAAGCTCGGGAGAGCGCCCAGCTGCACCCAGACAAGCGGGGTAAAAGAGCGGCGATATCGGGAGAGCGCTCAGCGGCACTCGGAGGCGCGCGGTGGTACCGCTGCGAGCGCGGCTGATCTCCCGGCGGCACCCCGAGCACCGTGGTGAAGGTGACGCGCGGAAACAAACATTACAACTCGCAGAGAGTTATAAAGCAGGTATGTTTATTGCGGCGCTGGGTGCAAGGGGGATTTCTCCGCCAAACTTGTACACCGGTTTGTGAAGCAAGCGTCCATTTATGGTAAAAAGCATACATATTCATGATGGTGGGCAGGTTATTAAAATTAAAGGCGTTACTATTCTAATTATTTCCAAGAACTCATTATCAAAAATCTCCTCCCCTGTCCTGACCAGATGGACACCTTTCCCAGACAGTTAGGTTCCTTCTCAGCACCTCCTTAGCATGCAGCTGCTCCCGCTATCTTATACACAAAGCCATTTCTTTATCTTGGAATTCTGGGGCCCCGAGCTTTTGTTCTTTCCCAGACTGTAATACATCCGCACTAACAAACTGTAACCGTTCGTTTTCTGAATCAAAGGAGCGGCGATATCGGGAGAGCGCTCGGCGGCACTCGGAGGCGCGCTGTGGTACCGCGGCGAGATCCCGAGAGTGCCCGCTGGCACTTGTCAGCGCACGGTGGTAGCGCGGAGAGCTCAGCAGAGCGCCCGGCGGCACCCCGAGGAGCAGGATGACCGTGCGTCGGGTCGACCGGACGCACAGTGGCACCTGGAGGCGCACGGTGGTAGTGCGGCAAGCTCGGGAAAGCGCCCGGCGGCACCCAGACAAGCAGGGTGAAGGAGCGGCGATATCGGGAGAGCGTTCAGCGGCACTCGGAGGCACGCGGTGGTACTGCTGCGAGCTCGGCAGTGCGCCCGGCGGCACCCCGAGCACTGTGGTGAAGGAGCGGCGATATCGGGAGAGCCCCTGGCGGCACCCCGACGTGCGGGGTCAACGAGTGGCGATACCGGGAGAGCGCTCGGCGGCACTCGGAGGCGCACGGTGGTACCGCGGCGAGATCCCGAGAGCACCCAGCGGCACTCACATGCGCAGGGTGGAGCGTGAAGAGCTCGGGAGAGCGTCCGGCGGCACCCCGAGGAGCGGGATGAGCGTGCGTCGGGTCGACCGGACGTACAGCAGCACCCGGAAGCTCACGGTGGTAGCGCGGCGAGCTCGGAAGAGCCCCGCAGCACCCCGAAGAGCGGGGTGAAGGATCGGCGTGGTCGGGAGGAGGCGGAGCGACAGCCGGAGGCGCAGGGTGGTAACGCGGTGAGCTCGGACAGTGCCCGGCGGCACCCCGAAGAGCGCGCTGAGGGCACGGGTGAGTCGGACGAGGACTCGTCGGCATCCCGAAGGGCGGGGGGAGCGGCTCGGGCAGGTGGGACGTGCGCCCGTCACCATCCCGAGGGGTGGGTTAAGGCTCGGCGGGATCGAGTTGGCGCCCGACGGCACCCGGAGGGGTGGGATGAGGGTGCGTCGGGGTTGGGAGGATGCGCAGCGACACCCGGAGGCGCAGAGCGGTAGCGCAGCAAGCTCGGCAGAGCGCCCGGAGGCACCCTGCCGAGCGGGGTGTATATACGGAGCGGTCGGAAGGCGCACTGCGACACCTGGAGGAGCACGGTAGTAGCGCGGCGAGCTCGGGAGAGCCCCGCATCACCCTGAAGAGCGGGGTGATGAATCGGCGTGGTCGGGAGGACGCGCAGCAACACGCAGAGGCGCACGATGGTACAACGGCGAGCTCGGACAATGGTTCCAGAGCTCGGGACTCTGTAGGGTTCCAGAGGGGCTCGTAGGGTTCCGTCGAAATCTGTAGGGTTCCCTAGGGGCCCGTAGAGTCCCGTAGATTTCCGTAGGGACCTGTAGGGTTGTGTAAGTGCCCGCAGGGGTTGTAGGGTGCCATATGTTTCCGGAGGGTTGTGTAGGGTTCCGTAGTGGTCTGTGGTGTTCCCTAGGGGCCTGTAGAGTCTCGTACCGTTCCGTAGGGGCCTGTAGTGTTCCCTAGGGGCCTGTAGAGTCTCGTACAGTTCCGTAGGGTCCTGTAGGTTTCCATAAGCGCCCGCAGAGGTCTGAAGGGGCCCGTACTGTTCCGTAAGGATCCATAGGGTTCCGTAGAGCTTCATAGGTTCCCTAGAGGCCTGTAGAGTACTGCAGGAGCCAGTAGTGTTCTGTAGGGGCCCGTAGGGTTCCTTCCATAGGGGCTGGCAGTGTTCCGTAGGGGCCTCTAGGATTGTGTAAGTGCCCGCAGGAGTCTGTAGGAGTCTGTGGGATTCTGTAAGGTTCCGGAGGGTTCTGCAGGGTTCCGTAGGGGCCCGTAGAGTTCCGTAGTGGCTGGTAAAGTTCCGTAGGGCCCTGTGGGGTTCTGTATGGACCTGTAGGGTTCCGTAGGGGCCTGCAGGGTTCTGTAAGTGCCCGCAGGTGTCTGTAGGGTTCCGTAGGCGCCTGCAGTGTTCTGTAGGAGCCCATAGGGTTTTAGTGAGGTTCCGTTGTGTCGCTAAGGGTCTTGTAGAGTGCTGTCGGGTCCTGGAGTATTCTGTAGGGTTCCAGAGGGGCTCGTAGGGTTCCGTCAAAATCTGTAGGCTTCCCTAGGGGCCCATAGAGTCCTGTAGATTTCCGTAGGGACCTGTAGGGTTGTGTAAGTGCCCGCAGGGGTTGGTAGGAGCTTGTAGGGTGCCATATGTTTCCGGAGGGTTGTGTAGGGTTCCGTTGGGGCCTGTGGTGTTCCCTAGGGGCCTGTAGAGTCTCGTACAGTTCCGCAGGGGCCTGTAGTGTTCCCTAGGGGCCTGTAGAGTCTCGTACAGTTCCGTAGGGTCCTGTAGGTTTCCATAAGCGCCCGCAGAGGTCTGAAGGGGCCCGTCCTGTTCCGTAAGGATCCATAGGGTTCCGTAGAGCTTCGTAGGTTCCCTAGAGGCCTGTAGAGTACTGCAGGAGCCAGTAGTGTTCTGTAGGGGCCCGTAGGGTTCCTTCCATAGGGGCTGGCAGTGTTCCGTAGGGGCCTCTAGGGTTGAGTAAGTGCCCGCAGGAGTCTGTGGGATTCTGTAAGGTTCCGGAGGGTTCTGCAGGGTTCCGTAGGGGCCCGTAGAGTTCCGTAGTGGCTGGTAAAGTTCCGTAGGGCCCTGTACCGTTCCGTAACTGTCTGCAAGGATCTTTAGGCTTCCGTAGGGGCTGGTAGGGTTCCATAAAGTTCCGTGGGTTCCTGCAGAGTTCTGCAAGTGCCCGCAAGGGCCTGTAGGGGCGCACAGTGTTTCTGTCAGGTTCCGTAGAGTTCCGTAGGGGCCATAGGTTTCCGTAGTGGCTGGTAGTATTCCGTAGGGGTCTGTAGGGTTCCGTAGGCACCTGCAGTGTTCTGTAGGAGCCCATAGGGTTTTAGTGAGGTTCTGTTGTGTCGCTAAGGGTCTTGTAGAGTGCTGTCGGGTCCTGGAGTATTCTGTAGGGTTCCAGAGGGGCTCGTAGGGTTCCGTCAAAATCTGTAGGCTTCCCTAGGGGCCCATAGAGTCCCGTAGATTTCCGTAGGGACCTGTAGGGTTGTGTAAGTGCCCGCAGGGGTTGGTAGGAGCTTGTAGGGTTCCATAAGTTTCCAGAGGGTTGTGTAGGGTTCCGTAGTGGTCTGTGGTGTTCCCTAGGGGCCTGTAGAGTCTCGCACGGTTCCGTTGGGGCCTGTGGTGTTCCCTAGGGGCCTGTAGAGTCTCGTACAGTTCCGTAGGGTCCTGTAGGTTTCCATAAGCGCCCGCAGAGGTCTGAAGGGGCCCGTCCTGTTCCGTAAGGATCCACAGGGCTCCGTAGAGCTTCGTAGGTTTCCTAGAGGCCTGTAGAGTACCGCAGGAGCCAGAAGTGTTCTGTAGGGGCCCGTAGGGTTCCTTCCATAGGGGCTGGCAGTGTTCCGTAGGGGCCTCTAGGATTGTGTAAGTGCCCGCAGGAGTCTGTAGGAGTCTGTGGGATTCTGTAAGGTTCCGGAGGGTTCTGCAGGGTTCCGTAGGGGCCCGTAGAGTTCCGTAGTGGCTGGTAAAGTTCCGTAGGGCCCTGTGGGGTTCTCTATGGACCTGTAGGGTTCCGTAGGGGCCTGCAGGGTTCTGTAAGTGCCCGCAGGTGTCTGTAGGGTTCCGTAGGGGCCTGCAGGGTTTCGTAGGCACCTGCAGTGTTCTGTAGGAGCCCATAGGGTTTTAGTGAGGTTCCGTTGTGTCGCTAAGGGTCTTGTAGAGTGCTGTCGGGTCCTGGAGTATTCTGTAGGGTTCCAGAGGGGCTCGTAAGGTTCCGTCAAAATCTGTGGGCTTCTCTAGGGGCCCATAGAGTCCCGTAGATTTCCGTAGGGGCCTGTAGGGTTGTGTAAGTGCCCGCAGGGGTTGGTAGGATCTTGTAGGGTGCCATATGTTTCCGGAGGGTTGTGTAGGGTTCCGTAGGGGCCTGTGGTGTTCCCTAGGGGCCTGTAGAGTCTCGTACCGTTCCGTAGGGGCCTGTAGTGTTCCCTAGGGGCCTGTAGAGTCTCGTACAGTTCCGTAGGGTCCTGTAGGTTTCCATAAGCGCCCGCAGAGGTCTGAAGGGGCCCGTCCTGTTCCGTAAGGATCCATAGGGTTCCGTAGAGCTTCGTAGGTTCCCTAGAGGCCTGTAGAGTACTGCAGGAGCCAGTAGTGTTCTGTAGGGGCCCGTAGGGTTCCTTCCATAGGGGCTGGCAGTGTTCCGTAGGGGCCTCTAGGATTGTGTAAGTGCCCGCAGGAGTCTGTAGGAGTCTGTGGGATTCTGTAAGGTTCCGGAGGGTTCTGCAGGGTTCCGTAGGGGCCCGTAGAGTTCCGTAGTGGCTGGTAAAGTTCCGTAGGGCCCTGTGGGGTTCTGTATGGACCTGTAGGGTTCCGTAGGGGCCTGCAGGGTTCTGTAAGTGCCCGCAGGTGTCTGTAGGGTTCCGTAGGCGCCTGCAGTGTTCTGTAGGAGCCCATAGGGTTTTAGTGAGGTTCCGTTGTGTCGCTAAGGGTCTTGTAGAGTGCTGTCGGGTCCTGGAGTATTCTGTAGGGTTCCAGAGGGGCTCGTAGGGTTCCGTCAAAATCTGTAGGCTTCCCTAGGGGCCCATAGAGTCCTGTAGATTTCCGTAGGGACCTGTAGGGTTGTGTAAGTGCCCGCAGGGGTTGGTAGGAGCTTGTAGGGTGCCATATGTTTCCGGAGGGTTGTGTAGGGTTCCGTAGGGGCCTGTGGTGTTCCCTAGGGGCCTGTAGAGTCTCGTACCGTTCCGTAGGGGCCTGTAGTGTTCCCTAGGGCCCTGAAGAGTCTGTAGTTTTCCCGGTGGCACTCGCCGGCGCTGGGTGGTAGCGCGTCGAGCTCGGGAGATCGCCTGGCGGCAACCCGACGCGCAGTGTCAACGAGTGGCGATACCGGGAGAGCGCTCGGCGGCACCTGGAGGCGCACGGTGGTAGTGCGGCGAGCTCGGCAGAGCGCCCGGCGGCACCCCGAGCACCGTGGTGAAGGAGCGGCGATATCGGGAGAGCGCTCGGCCGCACTCGGAGGCGCGCAGTGGTACCGCGGCTAGATCCCGAGAGCACCCAGCGGTACTCGCATGCACAGGGTGGAGCGCGACGAGCTCGGGAGAGCGTCCCGCGGCACCCCGAGGAGCAGGATGACCGTGCGTCGGGTTGACCGGACGCACAGCGGCACCTGGAGGCGCACGGTGGTAGTGCGGCAAGCTCGGGAGAGCGCCCGGCTGCACCCAGACAAGCGGGGTAAAAGAGCGGCGATATCGGGAGAGCGCTCAGCGGCACTCGGAGGCGCGCGGTGGTACCGCTGCGAGCGCGGCTGATCTCCCGGCGGCACCCCGAGCACCGTGGTGAAGGTGACGCGCGGAAACAAACATTACAACTCGCAGAGAGTTATAAAGCAGGTATGTTTATTGCGGCGCTGGGTGCAAGGGGGATTTCTCCGCCAAACTTGTACACCGGTTTGTGAAGCAAGCGTCCATTTATGGTAAAAAGCATACATATTCATGATGGTGGGCAGGTTATTAAAATTAAAGGCGTTACTATTCTAATTATTTCCAAGAACTCATTATCAAAAATCTCCTCCCCTGTCCTGACCAGATGGACACCTTTCCCAGACAGTTAGGTTCCTTCTCAGCACCTCCTTAGCATGCAGCTGCTCCCGCTATCTTATACACAAAGCCATTTCTTTATCTTGGAATTCTGGGGCCCCGAGCTTTTGTTCTTTCCCAGACTGTAATACATCCGCACTAACAAACTGTAACCGTTCGTTTTCTGAATCAAAGGAGCGGCGATATCGGGAGAGCGCTCGGCGGCACTCGGAGGCGCGCTGTGGTACCGCGGCGAGATCCCGAGAGTGCCCGCTGGCACTTGTCAGCGCACGGTGGTAGCGCGGAGAGCTCAGCAGAGCGCCCGGCGGCACCCCGAGGAGCAGGATGACCGTGCGTCGGGTCGACCGGACGCACAGTGGCACCTGGAGGCGCACGGTGGTAGTGCGGCAAGCTCGGGAAAGCGCCCGGCGGCACCCAGACAAGCAGGGTGAAGGAGCGGCGATATCGGGAGAGCGTTCAGCGGCACTCGGAGGCACGCGGTGGTACTGCTGCGAGCTCGGCAGTGCGCCCGGCGGCACCCCGAGCACTGTGGTGAAGGAGCGGCGATATCGGGAGAGCCCCTGGCGGCACCCCGACGTGCGGGGTCAACGAGTGGCGATACCGGGAGAGCGCTCGGCGGCACTCGGAGGCGCACGGTGGTACCGCGGCGAGATCCCGAGAGCACCCAGCGGCACTCACATGCGCAGGGTGGAGCGTGAAGAGCTCGGGAGAGCGTCCGGCGGCACCCCGAGGAGCGGGATGAGCGTGCGTCGGGTCGACCGGACGTACAGCAGCACCCGGAAGCTCACGGTGGTAGCGCGGCGAGCTCGGAAGAGCCCCGCAGCACCCCGAAGAGCGGGGTGAAGGATCGGCGTGGTCGGGAGGAGGCGGAGCGACAGCCGGAGGCGCAGGGTGGTAACGCGGTGAGCTCGGACAGTGCCCGGCGGCACCCCGAAGAGCGCGCTGAGGGCACGGGTGAGTCGGACGAGGACTCGTCGGCATCCCGAAGGGCGGGGGGAGCGGCTCGGGCAGGTGGGACGTGCGCCCGTCACCATCCCGAGGGGTGGGTTAAGGCTCGGCGGGATCGAGTTGGCGCCCGACGGCACCCGGAGGGGTGGGATGAGGGTGCGTCGGGGTTGGGAGGATGCGCAGCGACACCCGGAGGCGCAGAGCGGTAGCGCAGCAAGCTCGGCAGAGCGCCCGGAGGCACCCTGCCGAGCGGGGTGTATATACGGAGCGGTCGGAAGGCGCACTGCGACACCTGGAGGAGCACGGTAGTAGCGCGGCGAGCTCGGGAGAGCCCCGCATCACCCTGAAGAGCGGGGTGATGAATCGGCGTGGTCGGGAGGACGCGCAGCAACACGCAGAGGCGCACGATGGTACAACGGCGAGCTCGGACAATGGTTCCAGAGCTCGGGACTCTGTAGGGTTCCAGAGGGGCTCGTAGGGTTCCGTCGAAATCTGTAGGGTTCCCTAGGGGCCCGTAGAGTCCCGTAGATTTCCGTAGGGACCTGTAGGGTTGTGTAAGTGCCCGCAGGGGTTGTAGGGTGCCATATGTTTCCGGAGGGTTGTGTAGGGTTCCGTAGTGGTCTGTGGTGTTCCCTAGGGGCCTGTAGAGTCTCGTACCGTTCCGTAGGGGCCTGTAGTGTTCCCTAGGGGCCTGTAGAGTCTCGTACAGTTCCGTAGGGTCCTGTAGGTTTCCATAAGCGCCCGCAGAGGTCTGAAGGGGCCCGTACTGTTCCGTAAGGATCCATAGGGTTCCGTAGAGCTTCATAGGTTCCCTAGAGGCCTGTAGAGTACTGCAGGAGCCAGTAGTGTTCTGTAGGGGCCCGTAGGGTTCCTTCCATAGGGGCTGGCAGTGTTCCGTAGGGGCCTCTAGGATTGTGTAAGTGCCCGCAGGAGTCTGTAGGAGTCTGTGGGATTCTGTAAGGTTCCGGAGGGTTCTGCAGGGTTCCGTAGGGGCCCGTAGAGTTCCGTAGTGGCTGGTAAAGTTCCGTAGGGCCCTGTGGGGTTCTGTATGGACCTGTAGGGTTCCGTAGGGGCCTGCAGGGTTCTGTAAGTGCCCGCAGGTGTCTGTAGGGTTCCGTAGGCGCCTGCAGTGTTCTGTAGGAGCCCATAGGGTTTTAGTGAGGTTCCGTTGTGTCGCTAAGGGTCTTGTAGAGTGCTGTCGGGTCCTGGAGTATTCTGTAGGGTTCCAGAGGGGCTCGTAGGGTTCCGTCAAAATCTGTAGGCTTCCCTAGGGGCCCATAGAGTCCTGTAGATTTCCGTAGGGACCTGTAGGGTTGTGTAAGTGCCCGCAGGGGTTGGTAGGAGCTTGTAGGGTGCCATATGTTTCCGGAGGGTTGTGTAGGGTTCCGTAGGGGCCTGTGGTGTTCCCTAGGGGCCTGTAGAGTCTCGTACCGTTCCGTAGGGGCCTGTAGTGTTCCCTAGGGCCCTGAAGAGTCTGTAGTTTTCCCGGTGGCACTCGCCGGCGCTGGGTGGTAGCGCGTCGAGCTCGGGAGATCGCCTGGCGGCAACCCGACGCGCAGTGTCAACGAGTGGCGATACCGGGAGAGCGCTCGGCGGCACCTGGAGGCGCACGGTGGTAGTGCGGCGAGCTCGGCAGAGCGCCCGGCGGCACCCCGAGCACCGTGGTGAAGGAGCGGCGATATCGGGAGAGCGCTCGGCCGCACTCGGAGGCGCGCAGTGGTACCGCGGCTAGATCCCGAGAGCACCCAGCGGTACTCGCATGCACAGGGTGGAGCGCGACGAGCTCGGGAGAGCGTCCCGCGGCACCCCGAGGAGCAGGATGACCGTGCGTCGGGTTGACCGGACGCACAGCGGCACCTGGAGGCGCACGGTGGTAGTGCGGCAAGCTCGGGAGAGCGCCCGGCTGCACCCAGACAAGCGGGGTAAAAGAGCGGCGATATCGGGAGAGCGCTCAGCGGCACTCGGAGGCGCGCGGTGGTACCGCTGCGAGCGCGGCTGATCTCCCGGCGGCACCCCGAGCACCGTGGTGAAGGTGACGCGCGGAAACAAACATTACAACTCGCAGAGAGTTATAAAGCAGGTATGTTTATTGCGGCGCTGGGTGCAAGGGGGATTTCTCCGCCAAACTTGTACACCGGTTTGTGAAGCAAGCGTCCATTTATGGTAAAAAGCATACATATTCATGATGGTGGGCAGGTTATTAAAATTAAAGGCGTTACTATTCTAATTATTTCCAAGAACTCATTATCAAAAATCTCCTCCCCTGTCCTGACCAGATGGACACCTTTCCCAGACAGTTAGGTTCCTTCTCAGCACCTCCTTAGCATGCAGCTGCTCCCGCTATCTTATACACAAAGCCATTTCTTTATCTTGGAATTCTGGGGCCCCGAGCTTTTGTTCTTTCCCAGACTGTAATACATCCGCACTAACAAACTGTAACCGTTCGTTTTCTGAATCAAAGGAGCGGCGATATCGGGAGAGCGCTCGGCGGCACTCGGAGGCGCGCTGTGGTACCGCGGCGAGATCCCGAGAGTGCCCGCTGGCACTTGTCAGCGCACGGTGGTAGCGCGGAGAGCTCAGCAGAGCGCCCGGCGGCACCCCGAGGAGCAGGATGACCGTGCGTCGGGTCGACCGGACGCACAGTGGCACCTGGAGGCGCACGGTGGTAGTGCGGCAAGCTCGGGAAAGCGCCCGGCGGCACCCAGACAAGCAGGGTGAAGGAGCGGCGATATCGGGAGAGCGTTCAGCGGCACTCGGAGGCACGCGGTGGTACTGCTGCGAGCTCGGCAGTGCGCCCGGCGGCACCCCGAGCACTGTGGTGAAGGAGCGGCGATATCGGGAGAGCCCCTGGCGGCACCCCGACGTGCGGGGTCAACGAGTGGCGATACCGGGAGAGCGCTCGGCGGCACTCGGAGGCGCACGGTGGTACCGCGGCGAGATCCCGAGAGCACCCAGCGGCACTCACATGCGCAGGGTGGAGCGTGAAGAGCTCGGGAGAGCGTCCGGCGGCACCCCGAGGAGCGGGATGAGCGTGCGTCGGGTCGACCGGACGTACAGCAGCACCCGGAAGCTCACGGTGGTAGCGCGGCGAGCTCGGAAGAGCCCCGCAGCACCCCGAAGAGCGGGGTGAAGGATCGGCGTGGTCGGGAGGAGGCGGAGCGACAGCCGGAGGCGCAGGGTGGTAACGCGGTGAGCTCGGACAGTGCCCGGCGGCACCCCGAAGAGCGCGCTGAGGGCACGGGTGAGTCGGACGAGGACTCGTCGGCATCCCGAAGGGCGGGGGGAGCGGCTCGGGCAGGTGGGACGTGCGCCCGTCACCATCCCGAGGGGTGGGTTAAGGCTCGGCGGGATCGAGTTGGCGCCCGACGGCACCCGGAGGGGTGGGATGAGGGTGCGTCGGGGTTGGGAGGATGCGCAGCGACACCCGGAGGCGCAGAGCGGTAGCGCAGCAAGCTCGGCAGAGCGCCCGGAGGCACCCTGCCGAGCGGGGTGTATATACGGAGCGGTCGGAAGGCGCACTGCGACACCTGGAGGAGCACGGTAGTAGCGCGGCGAGCTCGGGAGAGCCCCGCATCACCCTGAAGAGCGGGGTGATGAATCGGCGTGGTCGGGAGGACGCGCAGCAACACGCAGAGGCGCACGATGGTACAACGGCGAGCTCGGACAATGGTTCCAGAGCTCGGGACTCTGTAGGGTTCCAGAGGGGCTCGTAGGGTTCCGTCGAAATCTGTAGGGTTCCCTAGGGGCCCGTAGAGTCCCGTAGATTTCCGTAGGGACCTGTAGGGTTGTGTAAGTGCCCGCAGGGGTTGTAGGGTGCCATATGTTTCCGGAGGGTTGTGTAGGGTTCCGTAGTGGTCTGTGGTGTTCCCTAGGGGCCTGTAGAGTCTCGTACAGTTCCGTAGGGGCCTGTAGTGTTCCCTAGGGGCCTCTAGAGTCTCGTACAGTTCCGTAGGGTCCTGTAGGTTTCCATAAGCGCCCGCAGAGGTCTGAAGGGGCCCGTACTGTTCCGTAAGGATCCATAGGGTTCCGTAGAGCTTCATAGGTTCCCTAGAGGCCTGTAGAGTACTGCAGGAGCCAGTAGTGTTCTGTAGGGGCCCGTAGGGTTCCTTCCATAGGGGCTGGCAGTGTTCCGTAGGGGCCTCTAGGATTGTGTAAGTGCCCGCAGGAGTCTGTAGGAGTCTGTGGGATTCTGTAAGGTTCCGGAGGGTTCTGCAGGGTTCCGTAGGGGCCCGTAGAGTTCCGTAGTGGCTGGTAAAGTTCCGTAGGGCCCTGTGGGGTTCTGTATGGACCTGTAGGGTTCCGTAGGGGCCTGCAGGGTTCTGTAAGTGCCCGCAGGTGTCTGTAGGGTTCCGTAGGCGCCTGCAGTGTTCTGTAGGAGCCCATAGGGTTTTAGTGAGGTTCCGTTGTGTCGCTAAGGGTCTTGTAGAGTGCTGTCGGGTCCTGGAGTATTCTGTAGGGTTCCAGAGGGGCTCGTAGGGTTCCGTCAAAATCTGTAGGCTTCCCTAGGGGCCCATAGAGTCCTGTAGATTTCCGTAGGGACCTGTAGGGTTGTGTAAGTGCCCGCAGGGGTTGGTAGGAGCTTGTAGGGTGCCATATGTTTCCGGAGGGTTGTGTAGGGTTCCGTTGGGGCCTGTGGTGTTCCCTAGGGGCCTGTAGAGTCTCGTACAGTTCCGCAGGGGCCTGTAGTGTTCCCTAGGGGCCTGTAGAGTCTCGTACAGTTCCGTAGGGTCCTGTAGGTTTCCATAAGCGCCCGCAGAGGTCTGAAGGGGCCCGTCCTGTTCCGTAAGGATCCATAGGGTTCCGTAGAGCTTCGTAGGTTCCCTAGAGGCCTGTAGAGTACTGCAGGAGCCAGTAGTGTTCTGTAGGGGCCCGTAGGGTTCCTTCCATAGGGGCTGGCAGTGTTCCGTAGGGGCCTCTAGGGTTGAGTAAGTGCCCGCAGGAGTCTGTGGGATTCTGTAAGGTTCCGGAGGGTTCTGCAGGGTTCCGTAGGGGCCCGTAGAGTTCCGTAGTGGCTGGTAAAGTTCCGTAGGGCCCTGTACCGTTCCGTAACTGTCTGCAAGGATCTTTAGGCTTCCGTAGGGGCTGGTAGGGTTCCATAAAGTTCCGTGGGTTCCTGCAGAGTTCTGCAAGTGCCCGCAAGGGCCTGTAGGGGCGCACAGTGTTTCTGTCAGGTTCCGTAGAGTTCCGTAGGGGCCATAGGTTTCCGTAGTGGCTGGTAGTATTCCGTAGGGGTCTGTAGGGTTCCGTAGGCACCTGCAGTGTTCTGTAGGAGCCCATAGGGTTTTAGTGAGGTTCTGTTGTGTCGCTAAGGGTCTTGTAGAGTGCTGTCGGGTCCTGGAGTATTCTGTAGGGTTCCAGAGGGGCTCGTAGGGTTCCGTCAAAATCTGTAGGGTTCCCTATGGGCCCATAGAGTCCTGTAGATTTCCGTAGGGGCCTGTAGGGTTGTGTAAGTGCCCGCAGGGGTTGGTAGGAGCTTGTAGGGTGCCATATGTTTCCGGAGGGTTGTGTAGGGTTCCGTAGGGGCCTGTGGTGTTCCCTAGGGGCCTGTAGAGTCTCGCACGGTTCCGTTGGGGCCTGTAGTGTTCCCTAGGGGCCTGTAGAGTCTCGTACAGTTCCGTAGGGTCCTGTAGGTTTCCATAAGCGCCCGCAGAGGTCTGAAGGGGCCCGTCCTGTTCCGTAAGGATCCATAGGGTTCCGTAGAGCTTCGTAGGTTCCCTAGAGGCCTGTAGAGTACTGCAGGAGCCAGTAGTGTTCTGTAGGGGCCCGTAGGGTTCCTTCCATAGGGGCTGGCAGTGTTCCGTAGGGGCCTCTAGGGTTGAGTAAGTGCCCGCAGGAGTCTGTGGGATTCTGTAAGGTTCCGGAGGGTTCTGCAGGGTTCCGTAGGGGCCCGTAGAGTTCCGTAGTGGCTGGTAAAGTTCCGTAGGGCCCTGTACCGTTCCGTAACTGTCTGCAAGGATCTTTAGGCTTCCGTAGGGGCTGGTAGGGTTCCATAAAGTTCCGTGGGTTCCTGCAGAGTTCTGCAAGTGCCCGCAAGGGCCTGTAGGGGCGCACAGTGTTTCTGTCAGGTTCCGTAGAGTTCCGTAGGGGCCATAGGTTTCCGTAGTTGCTGGTAGTATTCCGTAGGGGTCTGTAGGGTTCCGTAGGCACCTGCAGTGTTCTGTAGGAGCCCATAGGGTTTTAGTGAGGTTCTGTTGTGTCGCTAAGGGTCTTGTAGAGTGCTGTCGGGTCCTGGAGTATTCTGTAGGGTTCCAGAGGGGCTCGTAGGGTTCCGTCGAAATCTGTAGGCTTCCCTAGGGGCCCATAGAGTCCCGTAGATTTCCGTAGGGACCTGTAGGGTTGTGTAAGTGCCCGCAGGGGTTGGTAGGAGCTTGTAGGGTTCCATAAGTTTCCAGAGGGTTGTGTAGGGTTCCGTAGTGGTCTGTGGTGTTCCCTAGGGGCCTGTAGAGTCTCGCACGGTTCCGTTGGGGCCTGTGGTGTTCCCTAGGGGCCTGTAGAGTCTCGTACAGTTCCGTAGGGTCCTGTAGGTTTCCATAAGCGCCCGCAGAGGTCTGAAGGGGCCCGTCCTGTTCCGTAAGGATCCACAGGGCTCCGTAGAGCTTCGTAGGTTTCCTAGAGGCCTGTAGAGTACCGCAGGAGCCAGTAGTGTTCTGTAGGGGCCCGTAGGGTTCCTTCCATAGGGGCTGGCAGTGTTCCGTAGGGGCCTCTAGGATTGTGTAAGTGCCCGCAGGAGTCTGTAGGAGTCTGTGGGATTCTGTAAGGTTCCGGAGGGTTCTGCAGGGTTCCGTAGGGGCCCGTAGAGTTCCGTAGTGGCTGGTAAAGTTCCGTAGGGCCCTGTGGGGTTCTCTATGGACCTGTAGGGTTCCGTAGGGGCCTGCAGGGTTCTGTAAGTGCCCGCAGGTGTCTGTAGGGTTCCGTAGGGGCCTGCAGGGTTTCGTAGGCACCTGCAGTGTTCTGTAGGAGCCCATAGGGTTTTAGTGAGGTTCCGTTGTGTCGCTAAGGGTCTTGTAGAGTGCTGTCGGGTCCTGGAGTATTCTGTAGGGTTCCAGAGGGGCTCGTAGGGTTCCGTCAAAATCTGTGGGCTTCTCTAGGGGCCCATAGAGTCCCGTAGATTTCCGTAGGGGCCTGTAGGGTTGTGTAAGTGCCCGCAGGGGTTGGTAGGAGCTTGTAGGGTGCCATATGTTTCCGGAGGGTTGTGTAGGGTTCCGTAGGGGCCTGTGGTGTTCCCTAGGGGCCTGTAGAGTCTCGTACCGTTCCGTAGGGGCCTGTAGTGTTCCCTAGGGGCCTGTAGAGTCTCGTACAGTTCCGTAGGGTCCTGTAGGTTTCCATAAGCGCCCGCAGAGGTCTGAAGGGGCCCGTCCTGTTCCGTAAGGATCCATAGGGTTCCGTAGAGCTTCGTAGGTTCCCTAGAGGCCTGTAGAGTACTGCAGGAGCCAGTAGTGTTCTGTAGGGGCCCGTAGGGTTCCTTCCATAGGGGCTGGCAGTGTTCCGTAGGGGCCTCTAGGATTGTGTAAGTGCCCGCAGGAGTCTGTAGGAGTCTGTGGGATTCTGTAAGGTTCCGGAGGGTTCTGCAGGGTTCCGTAGGGGCCCGTAGAGTTCCGTAGTGGCTGGTAAAGTTCCGTAGGGCCCTGTGGGGTTCTGTATGGACCTGTAGGGTTCCGTAGGGGCCTGCAGGGTTCTGTAAGTGCCCGCAGGTGTCTGTAGGGTTCCGTAGGGGCCTGCAGGGTTTCGTAGGCACCTGCAGTGTTCTGTAGGAGCCCATAGGGTTTTAGTGAGGTTCCGTTGTGTTGCTAAGGGTCTTGTAGAGTGCTGTCAGGTCCTGGAGTATTCTGTAGGGTTCCAGAGGGGCTCGTAGGGTTCCGTCAAAATCTGTAGGGTTCCCTAGGGGCCCATAGAGTCCTGTAGATTTCCGTAGGGGCCTGTAGGGTTGTGTAAGTGCCCGCAGGGGTTGGTAGGAGCTTGTAGGGTGCCATATGTTTCCGGAGGGTTGTGTAGGGTTCCGTAGGGGCCTGTGGTGTTCCCTAGGGGGCTGTAGAGTCTCGTACCGTTCCGTAGGGGCCTGTAGTGTTCCCTAGGGCCCTGAAGAGTCTGTAGTTTTCCCGGTGGCACTCGCCGGCGCTGGGTGGTAGCGCGTCGAGCTCGGGAGATCGCCTGGCGGCAACCCGACGCGCAGTGTCAACGAGTGGCGATACCGGGAGAGCGCTCGGCGGCACCTGGAGGCGCACGGTGGTAGTGCGGCGAGCTCGGCAGAGCGCCCGGCGGCACCCCGAGCACCGTGGTGAAGGAGCGGCGATATCGGGAGAGCGCTCGGCCGCACTCGGAGGCGCGCAGTGGTACCGCGGCTAGATCCCGAGAGCACCCAGCGGTACTCGCATGCACAGGGTGGAGCGCGACGAGCTCGGGAGAGCGTCCCGCGGCACCCCGAGGAGCAGGATGACCGTGCGTCGGGTTGACCGGACGCACAGCGGCACCTGGAGGCGCACGGTGGTAGTGCGGCAAGCTCGGGAGAGCGCCCGGCTGCACCCAGACAAGCGGGGTGAAAGAGCGGCGATATCGGGAGAGCGCTCAGCGGCACTCGGAGGCGCGCGGTGGTACCGCTGCGAGCGCGGCTGATCTCCTAGCGGCACCCCGAGCACCGTGGTGAAGGTGACGCGCGGAAACAAACATTACAACTCGCAGAGAGTTATAAAGCAGGTATGTTTATTGCGGCGCTGGGTGCAAGGGGGATTTCTCCGCCAAACTTGTACACCGGTTTGTGAAGCAAGCGTCCATTTATGGTAAAAAGCATACATATTCATGATGGTGGGCAGGTTATTAAAATTAAAGGCGTTACTATTCTAATTATTTCCAAGAACTCATTATCAAAAATCTCCTCCCCTGTCCTGACCAGATGGACACCTTTCCCAGACAGTTAGGTTCCTTCTCAGCACCTCCTTAGCATGCAGCTGCTCCCGCTATCTTATACACAAAGCCATTTCTTTATCTTGGAATTCTGGGGCCCCGAGCTTTTGTTCTTTCCCAGACTGTAATACATCCGCACTAACAAACTGTAACCGTTCGTTTTCTGAATCAAAGGAGCGGCGATATCGGGAGAGCGCTCGGCGGCACTCGGAGGCGCGCTGTGGTACCGCGGCGAGATCCCGAGAGTGCCCGCTGGCACTTGTCAGCGCACGGTGGTAGCGCGGAGAGCTCAGCAGAGCGCCCGGCGGCACCCCGAGGAGCAGGATGACCGTGCGTCGGGTCGACCGGACGCACAGTGGCACCTGGAGGCGCACGGTGGTAGTGCGGCAAGCTCGGGAAAGCGCCCGGCGGCACCCAGACAAGCAGGGTGAAGGAGCGGCGATATCGGGAGAGCGTTCAGCGGCACTCGGAGGCACGCGGTGGTACTGCTGCGAGCTCGGCAGTGCGCCCGGCGGCACCCCGAGCACTGTGGTGAAGGAGCGGCGATATCGGGAGAGCCCCTGGCGGCACCCCGACGTGCGGGGTCAACGAGTGGCGATACCGGGAGAGCGCTCGGCGGCACTCGGAGGCGCACGGTGGTACCGCGGCGAGATCCCGAGAGCACCCAGCGGCACTCACATGCGCAGGGTGGAGCGTGAAGAGCTCGGGAGAGCGTCCGGCGGCACCCCGAGGAGCGGGATGAGCGTGCGTCGGGTCGACCGGACGTACAGCAGCACCCGGAAGCTCACGGTGGTAGCGCGGCGAGCTCGGAAGAGCCCCGCAGCACCCCGAAGAGCGGGGTGAAGGATCGGCGTGGTCGGGAGGAGGCGGAGCGACAGCCGGAGGCGCAGGGTGGTAACGCGGTGAGCTCGGACAGTGCCCGGCGGCACCCCGAAGAGCGCGCTGAGGGCACGGGTGAGTCGGAC
Source organism: Numenius arquata (assembly GCF_964106895.1). Classification (NCBI taxonomy): domain Eukaryota; kingdom Metazoa; phylum Chordata; class Aves; order Charadriiformes; family Scolopacidae; genus Numenius; species Numenius arquata. The sequence continues at coordinate 80,992 of NW_027414704.1, read as the reverse complement.
GAGGACTCGTCGGCATCCCGAAGGGCGGGGGGAGCGGCTCGGGCAGGTGGGACGTGCGCCCGTCACCATCCCGAGGGGTGGGTTAAGGCTCGGCGGGATCGAGTTGGCGCCCGACGGCACCCGGAGGGGTGGGATGAGGGTGCGTCGGGGTTGGGAGGATGCGCAGCAACACCCGGAGGCGCAGAGCGGTAGCGCAGCAAGCTCGGCAGAGCGCCCGGAGGCACCCTGCCGAGCGGGGTGTATATACGGAGCGGTCGGAAGGCGCACTGCGACACCTGGAGGAGCACGGTAGTAGCGCGGCGAGCTCGGGAGAGCCCCGCATCACCCTGAAGAGCGGGGTGATGAATCGGCGTGGTCGGGAGGACGCGCAGCAACACGCAGAGGCGCACGATGGTACAACGGCGAGCTCGGACAATGGTTCCAGAGCTCGGGACTCTGTAGGGTTCCAGAGGGGCTCGTAGGGTTCCGTCGAAATCTGTAGGGTTCCCTAGGGGCCCGTAGAGTCCCGTAGATTTCCGTAGGGACCTGTAGGGTTGTGTAAGTGCCCGCAGGGGTTGTAGGGTGCCATATGTTTCCGGAGGGTTGTTTAGGGTTCCGTAGGGGCCTGTAGTGTTCCCTAGGGGCCTGTAGAGTCTCGTACAGTTCCGTAGGGTCCTGTAGGTTTCCATAAGCGCCCGCAGAGGTCTGAAGGGGCCCGTCCTGTTCCGTAAGGATCCATAGGGTTCCGTAGAGCTTCGTAGGTTCCCTAGAGGCCTGTAGAGTACTGCAGGAGCCAGTAGTGTTCTGTAGGGGCCCGTAGGGTTCCTTCCATAGGGGCTGGCAGTGTTCCGTAGGGGCCTCTAGGATTGTGTAAGTGCCCGCAGGAGTCTGTAGGAGTCTGTGGGATTCTGTAAGGTTCCGGAGGGTTCTGCAGGGTTCCGTAGGGGCCCGTAGAGTTCCGTAGTGGCTGGTAAAGTTCCGTAGGGCCCTGTGGGGTTCTGTATGGACCTGTAGGGTTCCGTAGGGGCCTGCAGGGTTCTGTAAGTGCCCGCAGGTGTCTGTAGGGTTCCGTAGGGGCCTGCAGGGTTTCGTAGGCACCTGCAGTGTTCTGTAAGAGCCCATAGGGTTTTAGTGAGGTTCCGTTGTGTTGCTAAGGGTCTTGTAGAGTGCTGTCGGGTCCTGGAGTATTCTGTAGGGTTCCAGAGGGGCTCGTAGGGTTCCGTCAAAATCTGTAGGGTTCCCTAGGGGCCCATAGAGTCCTGTAGATTTCCGTAGGGGCCTGTAGGGTTGTGTAAGTGCCCGCAGGGGTTGGTAGGAGCTTGTAGGGTGCCATATGTTTCCGGAGGGTTGTGTAGGGTTCCGTAGGGGCCTGTGGTGTTCCCTAGGGGGCTGTAGAGTCTCGTACCGTTCCGTAGGGGCCTGTAGTGTTCCCTAGGGCCCTGAAGAGTCTGTAGTTTTCCCGGTGGCACTCGCCGGCGCTGGGTGGTAGCGCGTCGAGCTCGGGAGATCGCCTGGCGGCAACCCGACGCGCAGTGTCAACGAGTGGCGATACCGGGAGAGCGCTCGGCGGCACCTGGAGGCGCACGGTGGTAGTGCGGCGAGCTCGGCAGAGCGCCCGGCGGCACCCCGAGCACCGTGGTGAAGGAGCGGCGATATCGGGAGAGCGCTCGGCCGCACTCGGAGGCGCGCAGTGGTACCGCGGCTAGATCCCGAGAGCACCCAGCGGTACTCGCATGCACAGGGTGGAGCGCGACGAGCTCGGGAGAGCGTCCCGCGGCACCCCGAGGAGCAGGATGACCGTGCGTCGGGTTGACCGGACGCACAGCGGCACCTGGAGGCGCACGGTGGTAGTGCGGCAAGCTCGGGAGAGCGCCCGGCTGCACCCAGACAAGCGGGGTAAAAGAGCGGCGATATCGGGAGAGCGCTCAGCGGCACTCGGAGGCGCGCGGTGGTACCGCTGCGAGCGCGGCTGATCTCCCGGCGGCACCCCGAGCACCGTGGTGAAGGTGACGCGCGGAAACAAACATTACAACTCGCAGAGAGTTATAAAGCAGGTATGTTTATTGCGGCGCTGGGTGCAAGGGGGATTTCTCCGCCAAACTTGTACACCGGTTTGTGAAGCAAGCGTCCATTTATGGTAAAAAGCATACATATTCATGATGGTGGGCAGGTTATTAAAATTAAAGGCGTTACTATTCTAATTATTTCCAAGAACTCATTATCAAAAATCTCCTCCCCTGTCCTGACCAGATGGACACCTTTCCCAGACAGTTAGGTTCCTTCTCAGCACCTCCTTAGCATGCAGCTGCTCCCGCTATCTTATACACAAAGCCATTTCTTTATCTTGGAATTCTGGGGCCCCGAGCTTTTGTTCTTTCCCAGACTGTAATACATCCGCACTAACAAACTGTAACCGTTCGTTTTCTGAATCAAAGGAGCGGCGATATCGGGAGAGCGCTCGGCGGCACTCGGAGGCGCGCTGTGGTACCGCGGCGAGATCCCGAGAGTGCCCGCTGGCACTTGTCAGCGCACGGTGGTAGCGCGGAGAGCTCAGCAGAGCGCCCGGCGGCACCCCGAGGAGCAGGATGACCGTGCGTCGGGTCGACCGGACGCACAGTGGCACCTGGAGGCGCACGGTGGTAGTGCGGCAAGCTCGGGAAAGCGCCCGGCGGCACCCAGACAAGCAGGGTGAAGGAGCGGCGATATCGGGAGAGCGTTCAGCGGCACTCGGAGGCACGCGGTGGTACTGCTGCGAGCTCGGCAGTGCGCCCGGCGGCACCCCGAGCACTGTGGTGAAGGAGCGGCGATATCGGGAGAGCCCCTGGCGGCACCCCGATGTGCGGGGTCAACGAGTGGCGATACCGGGAGAGCGCTCGGCGGCACTCGGAGGCGCACGGTGGTACCGCGGCGAGATCCCGAGAGCACCCAGCGGCACTCACATGCGCAGGGTGGAGCGTGAAGAGCTCGGGAGAGCGTCCGGCGGCACCCCGAGGAGCGGGATGAGCGTGCGTCGGGTCGACCGGACGTACAGCAGCACCCGGAAGCTCACGGTGGTAGCGCGGCGAGCTCGGAAGAGCCCCGCAGCACCCCGAAGAGCGGGGTGAAGGATCGGCGTGGTCGGGAGGAGGCGGAGCGACAGCCGGAGGCGCAGGGTGGTAACGCGGTGAGCTCGGACAGTGCCCGGCGGCACCCCGAAGAGCGCGCTGAGGGCACGGGTGAGTCGGACGAGGACTCGTCGGCATCCCGAAGGGCGGGGGGAGCGGCTCGGGCAGGTGGGACGTGCGCCCGTCACCATCCCGAGGGGTGGGTTAAGGCTCGGCGGGATCGAGTTGGCGCCCGACGGCACCCGGAGGGGTGGGATGAGGGTGCGTCGGGGTTGGGAGGATGCGCAGCGACACCCGGAGGCGCAGAGCGGTAGCGCAGCAAGCTCGGCAGAGCGCCCGGAGGCACCCTGCCGAGCGGGGTGTATATACGGAGCGGTCGGAAGGCGCACTGCGACACCTGGAGGAGCACGGTAGTAGCGCGGCGAGCTCGGGAGAGCCCCGCATCACCCTGAAGAGCGGGGTGATGAATCGGCGTGGTCGGGAGGACGCGCAGCAACACGCAGAGGCGCACGATGGTACAACGGCGAGCTCGGACAATGGTTCCAGAGCTCGGGACTCTGTAGGGTTCCAGAGGGGCTCGTAGGGTTCCGTCGAAATCTGTAGGGTTCCCTAGGGGCCCGTAGAGTCCCGTAGATTTCCGTAGGGACCTGTAGGGTTGTGTAAGTGCCCGCAGGGGTTGTAGGGTGCCATATGTTTCCGGAGGGTTGTTTAGGGTTCCGTAGGGGCCTGTAGTGTTCCCTAGGGGCCTGTAGAGTCTCGTACAGTTCCGTAGGGTCCTGTAGGTTTCCATAAGCGCCCGCAGAGGTCTGAAGGGGCCCGTCCTGTTCCGTAAGGATCCATAGGGTTCCGTAGAGCTTCGTAGGTTCCCTAGAGGCCTGTAGAGTACTGCAGGAGCCAGTAGTGTTCTGTAGGGGCCCGTAGGGTTCCTTCCATAGGGGCTGGCAGTGTTCCGTAGGGGCCTCTAGGATTGTGTAAGTGCCCGCAGGAGTCTGTAGGAGTCTGTGGGATTCTGTAAGGTTCCGGAGGGTTCTGCAGGGTTCCGTAGGGGCCCGTAGAGTTCCGTAGTGGCTGGTAAAGTTCCGTAGGGCCCTGTGGGGTTCTGTATGGACCTGTAGGGTTCCGTAGGGGCCTGCAGGGTTCTGTAAGTGCCCGCAGGTGTCTGTAGGGTTCCGTAGGGGCCTGCAGGGTTTCGTAGGCACCTGCAGTGTTCTGTAAGAGCCCATAGGGTTTTAGTGAGGTTCCGTTGTGTTGCTAAGGGTCTTGTAGAGTGCTGTCGGGTCCTGGAGTATTCTGTAGGGTTCCAGAGGGGCTCGTAGGGTTCCGTCAAAATCTGTAGGCTTCCCTAGGGGCCCATAGAGTCCTGTAGATTTCCGTAGGGGCCTGTAGGGTTGTGTAAGTGCCCGCAGGGGTTGGTAGGAGCTTGTAGGGTGCCATATGTTTCCGGAGGGTTGTGTAGGGTTCCGTAGGGGCCTGTGGTGTTCCCTAGGGGCCTGTAGAGTCTCGTACAGTTCCGCAGGGGCCTGTAGTGTTCCCTAGGGGCCTGTAGAGTCTCGTACAGTTCCGTAGGGTCCTGTAGGTTTCCATAAGCGCCCGCAGAGGTCTGAAGGGGCCCGTCCTGTTCCGTAAGGATCCATAGGGTTCCGTAGAGCTTCGTAGGTTCCCTAGAGGCCTGTAGAGTACTGCAGGAGCCAGTAGTGTTCTGTAGGGGCCCGTAGGGTTCCTTCCATAGGGGCTGGCAGTGTTCCGTAGGGGCCTCTAGGGTTGAGTAAGTGCCCGCAGGAGTCTGTGGGATTCTGTAAGGTTCCGGAGGTTTCTGCAGGGTTCCGTAGGGGCCCGTAGAGTTCCGTAGTGGCTGGTAAAGTTCCGTAGGGCCCTGTACCGTTCCGTAACTGTCTGCAAGGATCTTTAGGCTTCCGTAGGGGCTGGTAGGGTTCCATAAAGTTCCGTGGGTTCCTGCAGAGTTCTGCAAGTGCCCGCAAGGGCCTGTAGGGGTGCACAGTGTTTCTGTCAGGTTCCGTAGAGTTCCGTAGGGGCCATAGGTTTCCGTAGTTGCTGGTAGTATTCCGTAGGGGTCTGTAGGGTTCCGTAGGCACCTGCAGTGTTCTGTAGGAGCCCATAGGGTTTTAGTGAGGTTCTGTTGTGTCGCTAAGGGTCTTGTAGAGTGCTGTCGGGTCCTGGAGTATTCTGTAGGGTTCCAGAGGGGCTCGTAGGGTTCCGTCGAAATCTGTAGGCTTCCCTAGGGGCCCATAGAGTCCCGTAGATTTCCGTAGGGACCTGTAGGGTTGTGTAAGTGCCCGCAGGGGTTGGTAGGAGCTTGTAGGGTTCCATAAGTTTCCAGAGGGTTGTGTAGGGTTCCGTAGTGGTCTGTGGTGTTCCCTAGGGGCCTGTAGAGTCTCGCACGGTTCCGTTGGGGCCTGTGGTGTTCCCTAGGGGCCTGTAGAGTCTCGTACAGTTCCGTAGGGTCCTGTAGGTTTCCATAAGCGCCCGCAGAGGTCTGAAGGGGCCCGTCCTGTTCCGTAAGGATCCACAGGGCTCCGTAGAGCTTCGTAGGTTCCCTAGAGGCCTGTAGAGTACCGCAGGAGCCAGTAGTGTTCTGTAGGGGCCCGTAGGGTTCCTTCCATAGGGGCTGGCAGTGTTCCGTAGGGGCCTCTAGGATTGTGTAAGTGCCCGCAGGAGTCTGTAGGAGTCTGTGGGATTCTGTAAGGTTCCGGAGGGTTCTGCAGGGTTCCGTAGGGGCCCGTAGAGTTCCGTAGTGGCTGGTAAAGTTCCGTAGGGCCCTGTGGGGTTCTGTATGGACCTGTAGGGTTCCGTAGGGGCCTGCAGGGTTCTGTAAGTGCCCGCAGGTGTCTGTAGGGTTCCGTAGGGGCCTGCAGGGTTTCGTAGGCACCTGCAGTGTTCTGTAGGAGCCCATAGGGTTTTAGTGAGGTTCCGTTGTGTCGCTAAGGGTCTTGTAGAGTGCTGTCGGGTCCTGGAGTATTCTGTAGGGTTCCAGAGGGGCTCGTAGGGTTCCGTCAAAATCTGTGGGCTTCTCTAGGGGCCCATAGAGTCCCGTAGATTTCCGTAGGGGCCTGTAGGGTTGTGTAAGTGCCCGCAGGGGTTGGTAGGAGCTTGTAGGGTGCCATATGTTTCCGGAGGGTTGTGTAGGGTTCCGTAGGGGCCTGTGGTGTTCCCTAGGGGCCTGTAGAGTCTCGTACCGTTCCGTAGGGGCCTGTAGTGTTCCCTAGGGGCCTCTAGAGTCTCGTACAGTTCCGTAGGGTCCTGTAGGTTTCCATAAGCGCCTGCAGAGGTCTGAAGGGGCCCGTCCTGTTCCGTAAGGATCCATAGGGTTCCGTAGAGCTTCGTAGGTTCCCTAGAGGCCTGTAGAGTACTGCAGGAGCCAGTAGTGTTCTGTAGGGGCCCGTAGGGTTCCTTCCATAGGGGCTGGCAGTGTTCCGTAGGGGCCTCTAGGATTGTGTAAGTGCCCGCAGGAGTCTGTAGGAGTCTGTGGGATTCTGTAAGGTTCCGGAGGGTTCTGCAGGGTTCCGTAGGGGCCCGTAGAGTTCCGTAGTGGCTGGTAAAGTTCCGTAGGGCCCTGTGGGGTTCTGTATGGACCTGTAGGGTTCCGTAGGGGCCTGCAGGGTTCTGTAAGTGCCCGCAGGTGTCTGTAGGGTTCCGTAGGGGCCTGCAGGGTTTCGTAGGCACCTGCAGTGTTCTGTAAGAGCCCATAGGGTTTTAGTGAGGTTCCGTTGTGTTGCTAAGGGTCTTGTAGAGTGCTGTCGGGTCCTGGAGTATTCTGTAGGGTTCCAGAGGGGCTCGTAGGGTTCCGTCAAAATCTGTAGGCTTCCCTAGGGGCCCATAGAGTCCTGTAGATTTCCGTAGGGGCCTGTAGGGTTGTGTAAGTGCCCGCAGGGGTTGGTAGGAGCTTGTAGGGTGCCATATGTTTCCGGAGGGTTGTGTAGGGTTCCGTAGGGGCCTGTGGTGTTCCCTAGGGGCCTGTAGAGTCTCGTACAGTTCCGCAGGGGCCTGTAGTGTTCCCTAGGGGCCTGTAGAGTCTCGTACAGTTCCGTAGGGTCCTGTAGGTTTCCATAAGCGCCCGCAGAGGTCTGAAGGGGCCCGTCCTGTTCCGTAAGGATCCATAGGGTTCCGTAGAGCTTCGTAGGTTCCCTAGAGGCCTGTAGAGTACTGCAGGAGCCAGTAGTGTTCTGTAGGGGCCCGTAGGGTTCCTTCCATAGGGGCTGGCAGTGTTCCGTAGGGGCCTCTAGGGTTGAGTAAGTGCCCGCAGGAGTCTGTGGGATTCTGTAAGGTTCCGGAGGGTTCTGCAGGGTTCCGTAGGGGCCCGTAGAGTTCCGTAGTGGCTGGTAAAGTTCCGTAGGGCCCTGTGGGGTTCTGTATGGACCTGTAGGGTTCCGTAGGGGCCTGCAGGGTTCTGTAAGTGCCCGCAGGGGGTTTCGTAGGCACCTGCAGTGTTCTGTAGGAGCCCATAGGGTTTTAGTGAGGTTCCGTTGTGTTGCTAAGGGTCTTGTAGAGTGCTGTCAGGTCCTGGAGTATTCTGTAGGGTTCCAGAGGGGCTCGTAGGGTTCCGTCAAAATCTGTAGGCTTCCCTAGGGGCCCATAGAGTCCTGTAGATTTCCGTAGGGGCCTGTAGGGTTGTGTAAGTGCCCGCAGGAGTTGGTAGGAGCTTGTAGGGTGCCATATGTTTCCGGAGGGTTGTGTAGGGTTCCGTAGGGGCCTGTGGTGTTCCCTAGGGGGCTGTAGAGTCTCGTACCGTTCCGTAGGGGCCTGTAGTGTTCCCTAGGGCCCTGAAGAGTCTGTAGTTTTCCCGGTGGCACTCGCCGGCGCTGGGTGGTAGCGCGTCGAGCTCGGGAGATCGCCTGGCGGCAACCCGACGCGCAGTGTCAACGAGTGGCGATACCGGGAGAGCGCTCGGCGGCACCTGGAGGCGCACGGTGGTAGTGCGGCGAGCTCGGCAGAGCGCCCGGCGGCACCCCGAGCACCGTGGTGAAGGAGCGGCGATATCGGGAGAGCGCTCGGCCGCACTCGGAGGCGCGCAGTGGTACCGCGGCTAGATCCCGAGAGCACCCAGCGGTACTCGCATGCACAGGGTGGAGCGCGACGAGCTCGGGAGAGCGTCCCGCGGCACCCCGAGGAGCAGGATGACCGTGCGTCGGGTTGACCGGACGCACAGCGGCACCTGGAGGCGCACGGTGGTAGTGCGGCAAGCTCGGGAGAGCGCCCGGCTGCACCCAGACAAGCGGGGTAAAAGAGCGGCGATATCGGGAGAGCGCTCAGCGGCACTCGGAGGCGCGCGGTGGTACCGCTGCGAGCGCGGCTGATCTCCCGGCGGCACCCCGAGCACCGTGGTGAAGGTGACGCGCGGAAACAAACATTACAACTCGCAGAGAGTTATAAAGCAGGTATGTTTATTGCGGCGCTGGGTGCAAGGGGGATTTCTCCGCCAAACTTGTACACCGGTTTGTGAAGCAAGCGTCCATTTATGGTAAAAAGCATACATATTCATGATGGTGGGCAGGTTATTAAAATTAAAGGCGTTACTATTCTAATTATTTCCAAGAACTCATTATCAAAAATCTCCTCCCCTGTCCTGACCAGATGGACACCTTTCCCAGACAGTTAGGTTCCTTCTCAGCACCTCCTTAGCATGCAGCTGCTCCCGCTATCTTATACACAAAGCCATTTCTTTATCTTGGAATTCTGGGGCCCCGAGCTTTTGTTCTTTCCCAGACTGTAATACATCCGCACTAACAAACTGTAACCGTTCGTTTTCTGAATCAAAGGAGCGGCGATATCGGGAGAGCGCTCGGCGGCACTCGGAGGCGCGCTGTGGTACCGCGGCGAGATCCCGAGAGTGCCCGCTGGCACTTGTCAGCGCACGGTGGTAGCGCGGAGAGCTCAGCAGAGCGCCCGGCGGCACCCCGAGGAGCAGGATGACCGTGCGTCGGGTCGACCGGACGCACAGTGGCACCTGGAGGCGCACGGTGGTAGTGCGGCAAGCTCGGGAAAGCGCCCGGCGGCACCCAGACAAGCAGGGTGAAGGAGCGGCGATATCGGGAGAGCGTTCAGCGGCACTCGGAGGCACGCGGTGGTACTGCTGCGAGCTCGGCAGTGCGCCCGGCGGCACCCCGAGCACTGTGGTGAAGGAGCGGCGATATCGGGAGAGCCCCTGGCGGCACCCCGACGTGCGGGGTCAACGAGTGGCGATACCGGGAGAGCGCTCGGCGGCACTCGGAGGCGCACGGTGGTACCGCGGCGAGATCCCGAGAGCACCCAGCGGCACTCACATGCGCAGGGTGGAGCGTGAAGAGCTCGGGAGAGCGTCCGGCGGCACCCCGAGGAGCGGGATGAGCGTGCGTCGGGTCGACCGGACGTACAGCAGCACCCGGAAGCTCACGGTGGTAGCGCGGCGAGCTCGGAAGAGCCCTGCAGCACCCCGAAGAGCGGGGTGAAGGATCGGCGTGGTCGGGAGGAGGCGGAGCGACAGCCGGAGGCGCAGGGTGGTAACGCGGTGAGCTCGGACAGTGCCCGGCGGCACCCCGAAGAGCGCGCTGAGGGCACGGGTGAGTCGGACGAGGACTCGTCGGCATCCCGAAGGGCGGGGGGAGCGGCTCGGGCAGGTGGGACGTGCGCCCGTCACCATCCCGAGGGGTGGGTTAAGGCTCGGCGGGATCGAGTTGGCGCCCGACGGCACCCGGAGGGGTGGGATGAGGGTGCGTCGGGGTTGGGAGGATGCGCAGCGACACCCGGAGGCGCAGAGCGGTAGCGCAGCAAGCTCGGCAGAGCGCCCGGAGGCACCCTGCCGAGCGGGGTGTATATACGGAGCGGTCGGAAGGCGCACTGCGACACCTGGAGGAGCACGGTAGTAGCGCGGCGAGCTCGGGAGAGCCCCGCATCACCCTGAAGAGCGGGGTGATGAATCGGCGTGGTCGGGAGGACGCGCAGCAACACGCAGAGGCGCACGATGGTACAACGGCGAGCTCGGACAATGGTTCCAGAGCTCGGGACTCTGTAGGGTTCCAGAGGGGCTCGTAGGGTTCCGTCGAAATCTGTAGGGTTCCCTAGGGGCCCGTAGAGTCCCGTAGATTTCCGTAGGGACCTGTAGGGTTGTGTAAGTGCCCGCAGGGGTTGTAGGGTGCCATATGTTTCTGGAGGGTTGTTTAGGGTTCCGTAGGGGCCTGTAGTGTTCCCTAGGGGCCTGTAGAGTCTCGTACAGTTCCGTAGGGTCCTGTAGGTTTCCATAAGCGCCCGCAGAGGTCTGAAGGGGCCCGTCCTGTTCCGTAAGGATCCATAGGGTTCCGTAGAGCTTCGTAGGTTCCCTAGAGGCCTGTAGAGTACTGCAGGAGCCAGTAGTGTTCTGTAGGGGCCCGTAGGGTTCCTTCCATAGGGGCTGGCAGTGTTCCGTAGGGGCCTCTAGGGTTGAGTAAGTGCCCGCAGGAGTCTGTGGGATTCTGTAAGGTTCCGGAGGGTTCTGCAGGGTTCCGTAGGGGCCCGTAGAGTTCCGTAGTGGCTGGTAAAGTTCCGTAGGGCCCTGTGGGGTTCTGTATGGACCTGTAGGGTTCCGTAGGGGCCTGCAGGGTTCTGTAAGTGCCCGCAGGTGTCTGTAGGGTTCCGTAGGGGCCTGCAGGGTTTCGTAGGCACCTGCAGTGTTCTGTAGGAGCCCATAGGGTTTTAGTGAGGTTCCGTTGTGTTGCTAAGGGTCTTGTAGAGTGCTGTCAGGTCCTGGAGTATTCTGTAGGGTTCCAGAGGGGCTCGTAGGGTTCCGTCAAAATCTGTAGGCTTCCCTAGGGGCCCATAGAGTCCTGTAGATTTCCGTAGGGGCCTGTAGGGTTGTGTAAGTGCCCGCAGGAGTTGGTAGGAGCTTGTAGGGTGCCATATGTTTCCGGAGGGTTGTGTAGGGTTCCGTAGGGGCCTGTGGTGTTCCCTAGGGGGCTGTAGAGTCTCGTACCGTTCCGTAGGGGCCTGTAGTGTTCCCTAGGGCCCTGAAGAGTCTGTAGTTTTCCCGGTGGCACTCGCCGGCGCTGGGTGGTAGCGCGTCGAGCTCGGGAGATCGCCTGGCGGCAACCCGACGCGCAGTGTCAACGAGTGGCGATACCGGGAGAGCGCTCGGCGGCACCTGGAGGCGCACGGTGGTAGTGCGGCGAGCTCGGCAGAGCGCCCGGCGGCACCCCGAGCACCGTGGTGAAGGAGCGGCGATATCGGGAGAGCGCTCGGCCGCACTCGGAGGCGCGCAGTGGTACCGCGGCTAGATCCCGAGAGCACCCAGCGGTACTCGCATGCACAGGGTGGAGCGCGACGAGCTCGGGAGAGCGTCCCGCGGCACCCCGAGGAGCAGGATGACCGTGCGTCGGGTTGACCGGACGCACAGCGGCACCTGGAGGCGCACGGTGGTAGTGCGGCAAGCTCGGGAGAGCGCCCGGCTGCACCCAGACAAGCGGGGTAAAAGAGCGGCGATATCGGGAGAGCGCTCAGCGGCACTCGGAGGCGCGCGGTGGTACCGCTGCGAGCGCGGCTGATCTCCCGGCGGCACCCCGAGCACCGTGGTGAAGGTGACGCGCGGAAACAAACATTACAACTCGCAGAGAGTTATAAAGCAGGTATGTTTATTGCGGCGCTGGGTGCAAGGGGGATTTCTCCGCCAAACTTGTACACCGGTTTGTGAAGCAAGCGTCCATTTATGGTAAAAAGCATACATATTCATGATGGTGGGCAGGTTATTAAAATTAAAGGCGTTACTATTCTAATTATTTCCAAGAACTCATTATCAAAAATCTCCTCCCCTGTCCTGACCAGATGGACACCTTTCCCAGACAGTTAGGTTCCTTCTCAGCACCTCCTTAGCATGCAGCTGCTCCCGCTATCTTATACACAAAGCCATTTCTTTATCTTGGAATTCTGGGGCCCCGAGCTTTTGTTCTTTCCCAGACTGTAATACATCCGCACTAACAAACTGTAACCGTTCGTTTTCTGAATCAAAGGAGCGGCGATATCGGGAGAGCGCTCGGCGGCACTCGGAGGCGCGCTGTGGTACCGCGGCGAGATCCCGAGAGTGCCCGCTGGCACTTGTCAGCGCACGGTGGTAGCGCGGAGAGCTCAGCAGAGCGCCCGGCGGCACCCCGAGGAGCAGGATGACCGTGCGTCGGGTCGACCGGACGCACAGTGGCACCTGGAGGCGCACGGTGGTAGTGCGGCAAGCTCGGGAAAGCGCCCGGCGGCACCCAGACAAGCAGGGTGAAGGAGCGGCGATATCGGGAGAGCGTTCAGCGGCACTCGGAGGCACGCGGTGGTACTGCTGCGAGCTCGGCAGTGCACCCGGCGGCACCCCGAGCACTGTGGTGAAGGAGCGGCGATATCGGGAGAGCCCCTGGCGGCACCCCGACGTGCGGGGTCAACGAGTGGCGATACCGGGAGAGCGCTCGGCGGCACTCGGAGGCGCACGGTGGTACCGCGGCGAGATCCCGAGAGCACCCAGCGGCACTCACATGCGCAGGGTGGAGCGTGAAGAGCTCGGGAGAGCGTCCGGCGGCACCCCGAGGAGCGGGATGAGCGTGCGTCGGGTCGACCGGACGTACAGCAGCACCCGGAAGCTCACGGTGGTAGCGCGGCGAGCTCGGAAGAGCCCCGCAGCACCCCGAAGAGCGGGGTGAAGGATCGGCGTGGTCGGGAGGAGGCGGAGCGACAGCCGGAGGCGCAGGGTGGTAACGCGGTGAGCTCGGACAGTGCCCGGCGGCACCCCGAAGAGCGCGCTGAGGGCACGGGTGAGTCGGACGAGGACTCGTCGGCATCCCGAAGGGCGGGGGGAGCGGCTCGGGCAGGTGGGACGTGCGCCCGTCACCATCCCGAGGGGTGGGTTAAGGCTCGGCGGGATCGAGTTGGCGCCCGACGGCACCCGGAGGGGTGGGATGAGGGTGCGTCGGGGTTGGGAGGATGCGCAGCGACACCCGGAGGCGCAGAGCGGTAGCGCAGCAAGCTCGGCAGAGCGCCCGGAGGCACCCTGCCGAGCGGGGTGTATATACGGAGCGGTCGGAAGGCGCACTGCGACACCTGGAGGAGCACGGTAGTAGCGCGGCGAGCTCGGGAGAGCCCCGCATCACCCTGAAGAGCGGGGTGATGAATCGGCGTGGTCGGGAGGACGCGCAGCAACACGCAGAGGCGCACGATGGTACAACGGCGAGCTCGGACAATGGTTCCAGAGCTCGGGACTCTGTAGGGTTCCAGAGGGGCTCGTAGGGTTCCGTCGAAATCTGTAGGGTTCCCTAGGGGCCCGTAGAGTCCCGTAGATTTCCGTAGGGACCTGTAGGGTTGTGTAAGTGCCCGCAGGGGTTGTAGGGTGCCATATGTTTCCGGAGGGTTGTTTAGGGTTCCGTAGGGGCCTGTAGTGTTCCCTAGGGGCCTGTAGAGTCTCGTACAGTTCCGTAGGGTCCTGTAGGTTTCCATAAGCGCCCGCAGAGGTCTGAAGGGGCCCGTCCTGTTCCGTAAGGATCCATAGGGTTCCGTAGAGCTTCGTAGGTTCCCTAGAGGCCTGTAGAGTACTGCAGGAGCCAGTAGTGTTCTGTAGGGGCCCGTAGGGTTCCTTCCATAGGGGCTGGCAGTGTTCCGTAGGGGCCTCTAGGATTGTGTAAGTGCCCGCAGGAGTCTGTAGGAGTCTGTGGGATTCTGTAAGGTTCCGGAGGGTTCTGCAGGGTTCCGTAGGGGCCCGTAGAGTTCCGTAGTGGCTGGTAAAGTTCCGTAGGGCCCTGTGGGGTTCTGTATGGACCTGTAGGGTTCCGTAGGGGCCTGCAGGGTTCTGTAAGTGCCCGCAGGTGTCTGTAGGGTTCCGTAGGGGCCTGCAGGGTTTCGTAGGCACCTGCAGTGTTCTGTAAGAGCCCATAGGGTTTTAGTGAGGTTCCGTTGTGTTGCTAAGGGTCTTGTAGAGTGCTGTCGGGTCCTGGAGTATTCTGTAGGGTTCCAGAGGGGCTCGTAGGGTTCCGTCAAAATCTGTAGGCTTCCCTAGGGGCCCATAGAGTCCTGTAGATTTCCGTAGGGGCCTGTAGGGTTGTGTAAGTGCCCGCAGGGGTTGGTAGGAGCTTGTAGGGTGCCATATGTTTCCGGAGGGTTGTGTAGGGTTCCGTAGGGGCCTGTGGTGTTCCCTAGGGGGCTGTAGAGTCTCGTACCGTTCCGTAGGGGCCTGTAGTGTTCCCTAGGGCCCTGAAGAGTCTGTAGTTTTCCCGGTGGCACTCGCCGGCGCTGGGTGGTAGCGCGTCGAGCTCGGGAGATCGCCTGGCGGCAACCCGACGCGCAGTGTCAACGAGTGGCGATACCGGGAGAGCGCTCGGCGGCACCTGGAGGCGCACGGTGGTAGTGCGGCGAGCTCGGCAGAGCGCCCGGCGGCACCCCGAGCACCGTGGTGAAGGAGCGGCGATATCGGGAGAGCGCTCGGCCGCACTCGGAGGCGCGCAGTGGTACCGCGGCTAGATCCCGAGAGCACCCAGCGGTACTCGCATGCACAGGGTGGAGCGCGACGAGCTCGGGAGAGCGTCCCGCGGCACCCCGAGGAGCAGGATGACCGTGCGTCGGGTTGACCGGACGCACAGCGGCACCTGGAGGCGCACGGTGGTAGTGCGGCAAGCTCGGGAGAGCGCCCGGCTGCACCCAGACAAGCGGGGTAAAAGAGCGGCGATATCGGGAGAGCGCTCAGCGGCACTCGGAGGCGCGCGGTGGTACCGCTGCGAGCGCGGCTGATCTCCCGGCGGCACCCCGAGCACCGTGGTGAAGGTGACGCGCGGAAACAAACATTACAACTCGCAGAGAGTTATAAAGCAGGTATGTTTATTGCGGCGCTGGGTGCAAGGGGGATTTCTCCGCCAAACTTGTACACCGGTTTGTGAAGCAAGCGTCCATTTATGGTAAAAAGCATACATATTCATGATGGTGGGCAGGTTATTAAAATTAAAGGCGTTACTATTCTAATTATTTCCAAGAACTCATTATCAAAAATCTCCTCCCCTGTCCTGACCAGATGGACACCTTTCCCAGACAGTTAGGTTCCTTCTCAGCACCTCCTTAGCATGCAGCTGCTCCCGCTATCTTATACACAAAGCCATTTCTTTATCTTGGAATTCTGGGGCCCCGAGCTTTTGTTCTTTCCCAGACTGTAATACATCCGCACTAACAAACTGTAACCGTTCGTTTTCTGAATCAAAGGAGCGGCGATATCGGGAGAGCGCTCGGCGGCACTCGGAGGCGCGCTGTGGTACCGCGGCGAGATCCCGAGAGTGCCCGCTGGCACTTGTCAGCGCACGGTGGTAGCGCGGAGAGCTCAGCAGAGCGCCCGGCGGCACCCCGAGGAGCAGGATGACCGTGCGTCGGGTCGACCGGACGCACAGTGGCACCTGGAGGCGCACGGTGGTAGTGCGGCAAGCTCGGGAAAGCGCCCGGCGGCACCCAGACAAGCAGGGTGAAGGAGCGGCGATATCGGGAGAGCGTTCAGCGGCACTCGGAGGCACGCGGTGGTACTGCTGCGAGCTCGGCAGTGCGCCCGGCGGCACCCCGAGCACTGTGGTGAAGGAGCGGCGATATCGGGAGAGCCCCTGGCGGCACCCCGACGTGCGGGGTCAACGAGTGGCGATACCGGGAGAGCGCTCGGCGGCACTCGGAGGCGCACGGTGGTACCGCGGCGAGATCCCGAGAGCACCCAGCGGCACTCACATGCGCAGGGTGGAGCGTGAAGAGCTCGGGAGAGCGTCCGGCGGCACCCCGAGGAGCGGGATGAGCGTGCGTCGGGTCGACCGGACGTACAGCAGCACCCGGAAGCTCACGGTGGTAGCGCGGCGAGCTCGGAAGAGCCCCGCAGCACCCCGAAGAGCGGGGTGAAGGATCGGCGTGGTCGGGAGGAGGCGGAGCGACAGCCGGAGGCGCAGGGTGGTAACGCGGTGAGCTCGGACAGTGCCCGGCGGCACCCCGAAGAGCGCGCTGAGGGCACGGGTGAGTCGGACGAGGACTCGTCGGCATCCCGAAGGGCGGGGGGAGCGGCTCGGGCAGGTGGGACGTGCGCCCGTCACCATCCCGAGGGGTGGGTTAAGGCTCGGCGGGATCGAGTTGGCGCCCGACGGCACCCGGAGGGGTGGGATGAGGGTGCGTCGGGGTTGGGAGGATGCGCAGCGACACCCGGAGGCGCAGAGCGGTAGCGCAGCAAGCTCGGCAGAGCGCCCGGAGGCACCCTGCCGAGCGGGGTGTATATACGGAGCGGTCGGAAGGCGCACTGCGACACCTGGAGGAGCACGGTAGTAGCGCGGCGAGCTCGGGAGAGCCCCGCATCACCCTGAAGAGCGGGGTGATGAATCGGCGTGGTCGGGAGGACGCGCAGCAACACGCAGAGGCGCACGATGGTACAACGGCGAGCTCGGACAATGGTTCCAGAGCTCGGGACTCTGTAGGGTTCCAGAGGGGCTCGTAGGGTTCCGTCGAAATCTGTAGGGTTCCCTAGGGGCCCGTAGAGTCCCGTAGATTTCCGTAGGGACCTGTAGGGTTGTGTAAGTGCCCGCAAGGGTTGTAGGGTGCCATATGTTTCTGGAGGGTTGTTTAGGGTTCCGTAGGGGCCTGTAGTGTTCCCTAGGGGCCTGTAGAGTCTCGTACAGTTCCGTAGGGTCCTGTAGGTTTCCATAAGCGCCCGCAGAGGTCTGAAGGGGCCCGTCCTGTTCCGTAAGGATCCATAGGGTTCCGTAGAGCTTCGTAGGTTCCCTAGAGGCCTGTAGAGTACTGCAGGAGCCAGTAGTGTTCTGTAGGGGCCCGTAGGGTTCCTTCCATAGGGGCTGGCAGTGTTCCGTAGGGGCCTCTAGGGTTGAGTAAGTGCCCGCAGGAGTCTGTGGGATTCTGTAAGGTTCCGGAGGGTTCTGCAGGGTTCCGTAGGGGCCCGTAGAGTTCCGTAGTGGCTGGTAAAGTTCCGTAGGGCCCTGTGGGGTTCTGTATGGACCTGTAGGGTTCCGTAGGGGCCTGCAGGGTTCTGTAAGTGCCCGCAGGTGTCTGTAGGGTTCCGTAGGGGCCTGCAGGGTTCTGTAGGAGCCCATAGGGTTTTAGTGAGGTTCTGTTGTGTCGCTAAGGGTCTTGTAGAGTGCTGTCGGGTCCTGGAGTATTCTGTAGGGTTCCAGAGGGGCTCGTAGGGTTCCGTCGAAATCTGTAGGCTTCCCTAGGGGCCCATAGAGTCCCGTAGATTTCCGTAGGGACCTGTAGGGTTGTGTAAGTGCCCGCAGGGGTTGGTAGGAGCTTGTAGGGTGCCATATGTTTCCGGAGGGTTGTGTAGGGTTCCGTAGGGGCCTGTGGTGTTCCCTAGGGGCCTGTAGAGTCTCGTACCGTTCCGTAGGGGCCTGTAGTGTTCCCTAGGGGCCTCTAGAGTCTCGTACAGTTCCGTAGGGTCCTGTAGGTTTCCATAAGCGCCCGCAGAGGTCTGAAGGGGCCCGTCCTGTTCCGTAAGGATCCATAGGGTTCCGTAGAGCTTCGTAGGTTCCCTAGAGGCCTGTAGAGTACTGCAGGAGCCAGTAGTGTTCTGTAGGGGCCCGTAGGGTTCCTTCCATAGGGGCTGGCAGTGTTCCGTAGGGGCCTCTAGGATTGTGTAAGTGCCCGCAGGAGTCTGTAGGAGTCTGTGGGATTCTGTAAGGTTCCGGAGGGTTCTGCAGGGTTCCGTAGGGGCCCGTAGAGTTCCGTAGTGGCTGGTAAAGTTCCGTAGGGCCCTGTGGGGTTCTGTATGGACCTGTAGGGTTCCGTAGGGGCCTGCAGGGTTCTGTAAGTGCCCGCAGGTGTCTGTAGGGTTCCGTAGGGGCCTGCAGGGTTTCGTAGGCACCTGCAGTGTTCTGTAAGAGCCCATAGGGTTTTAGTGAGGTTCCGTTGTGTTGCTAAGGGTCTTGTAGAGTGCTGTCGGGTCCTGGAGTATTCTGTAGGGTTCCAGAGGGGCTCGTAGGGTTCCGTCAAAATCTGTAGGCTTCCCTAGGGGCCCATAGAGTCCTGTAGATTTCCGTAGGGGCCTGTAGGGTTGTGTAAGTGCCCGCAGGGGTTGGTAGGAGCTTGTAGGGTGCCATATGTTTCCGGAGGGTTGTGTAGGGTTCCGTAGGGGCCTGTGGTGTTCCCTAGGGGCCTGTAGAGTCTCATACCGTTCCGTAGGGGCCTGTAGTGTTCCCTAGGGGCCTGTAGAGTCTCGTACAGTTCCGTAGGGTCCTGTAGGTTTCCATAAGCGCCCGCAGAGGTCTGAAGGGGCCCGTCCTGTTCCGTAAGGATCCATAGGGTTCCGTAGAGCTTCGTAGGTTCCCTAGAGGCCTGTAGAGTACTGCAGGAGCCAGTAGTGTTCTGTAGGGGCCCGTAGGGTTCCTTCCATAGGGGCTGGCAGTGTTCCGTAGGGGCCTCTAGGGTTGAGTAAGTGCCCGCAGGAGTCTGTGGGATTCTGTAAGGTTCCGGAGGGTTCTGCAGGGTTCCGTAGGGGCCCGTAGAGTTCCGTAGTGGCTGGTAAAGTTCCGTAGGGCCCTGTGGGGTTCTGTATGGACCTGTAGGGTTCCGTAGGGGCCTGCAGGGTTCTGTAAGTGCCCGCAGGTGTCTGTAGGGTTCCGTAGGGGCCTGCAGGGTTTCGTAGGCACCTGCAGTGTTCTGTAGGAGCCCATAGGGTTTTAGTGAGGTTCCGTTGTGTTGCTAAGGGTCTTGTAGAGTGCTGTCAGGTCCTGGAGTATTCTGTAGGGTTCCAGAGGGGCTCGTAGGGTTCCGTCAAAATCTGTAGGGTTCCCTAGGGGCCCATAGAGTCCTGTAGATTTCCGTAGGGGCCTGTAGGGTTGTGTAAGTGCCCGCAGGGGTTGGTAGGAGCTTGTAGGGTGCCATATGTTTCCGGAGGGTTGTGTAGGGTTCCGTAGGGGCCTGTGGTGTTCCCTAGGGGGCTGTAGAGTCTCGTACCGTTCCGTAGGGGCCTGTAGTGTTCCCTAGGGCCCTGAAGAGTCTGTAGTTTTCCCGGTGGCACTCGCCGGCGCTGGGTGGTAGCGCGTCGAGCTCGGGAGATCGCCTGGCGGCAACCCGACGCGCAGTGTCAACGAGTGGCGATACCGGGAGAGCGCTCGGCGGCACCTGGAGGCGCACGGTGGTAGTGCGGCGAGCTCGGCAGAGCGCCCGGCGGCACCCCGAGCACCGTGGTGAAGGAGCGGCGATATCGGGAGAGCGCTCGGCCGCACTCGGAGGCGCGCAGTGGTACCGCGGCTAGATCCCGAGAGCACCCAGCGGTACTCGCATGCACAGGGTGGAGCGCGACGAGCTCGGGAGAGCGTCCCGCGGCACCCCGAGGAGCAGGATGACCGTGCGTCGGGTTGACCGGACGCACAGCGGCACCTGGAGGCGCACGGTGGTAGTGCGGCAAGCTCGGGAGAGCGCCCGGCTGCACCCAGACAAGCGGGGTAAAAGAGCGGCGATATCGGGAGAGCGCTCAGCGGCACTCGGAGGCGCGCGGTGGTACCGCTGCGAGCGCGGCTGATCTCCCGGCGGCACCCCGAGCACCGTGGTGAAGGTGACGCGCGGAAACAAACATTACAACTCGCAGAGAGTTATAAAGCAGGTATGTTTATTGCGGCGCTGGGTGCAAGGGGGATTTCTCCGCCAAACTTGTACACCGGTTTGTGAAGCAAGCGTCCATTTATGGTAAAAAGCATACATATTCATGATGGTGGGCAGGTTATTAAAATTAAAGGCGTTACTATTCTAATTATTTCCAAGAACTCATTATCAAAAATCTCCTCCCCTGTCCTGACCAGATGGACACCTTTCCCAGACAGTTAGGTTCCTTCTCAGCACCTCCTTAGCATGCAGCTGCTCCCGCTATCTTATACACAAAGCCATTTCTTTATCTTGGAATTCTGGGGCCCCGAGCTTTTGTTCTTTCCCAGACTGTAATACATCCGCACTAACAAACTGTAACCGTTCGTTTTCTGAATCAAAGGAGCGGCGATATCGGGAGAGCGCTCGGCGGCACTCGGAGGCGCGCTGTGGTACCGCGGCGAGATCCCGAGAGTGCCCGCTGGCACTTGTCAGCGCACGGTGGTAGCGCGGAGAGCTCAGCAGAGCGCCCGGCGGCACCCCGAGGAGCAGGATGACCGTGCGTCGGGTCGACCGGACGCACAGTGGCACCTGGAGGCGCACGGTGGTAGTGCGGCAAGCTCGGGAAAGCGCCCGGCGGCACCCAGACAAGCAGGGTGAAGGAGCGGCGATATCGGGAGAGCGTTCAGCGGCACTCGGAGGCACGCGGTGGTACTGCTGCGAGCTCGGCAGTGCGCCCGGCGGCACCCCGAGCACTGTGGTGAAGGAGCGGCGATATCGGGAGAGCCCCTGGCGGCACCCCGACGTGCGGGGTCAACGAGTGGCGATACCGGGAGAGCGCTCGGCGGCACTCGGAGGCGCACGGTGGTACCGCGGCGAGATCCCGAGAGCACCCAGCGGCACTCACATGCGCAGGGTGGAGCGTGAAGAGCTCGGGAGAGCGTCCGGCGGCACCCCGAGGAGCGGGATGAGCGTGCGTCGGGTCGACCGGACGTACAGCAGCACCCGGAAGCTCACGGTGGTAGCGCGGCGAGCTCGGAAGAGCCCCGCAGCACCCCGAAGAGCGGGGTGAAGGATCGGCGTGGTCGGGAGGAGGCGGAGCGACAGCCGGAGGCGCAGGGTGGTAACGCGGTGAGCTCGGACAGTGCCCGGCGGCACCCCAAAGAGCGCGCTGAGGGCACGGGTGAGTCGGACGAGGACTCGTCGGCATCCCGAAGGGCGGGGGGAGCGGCTCGGGCAGGTGGGACGTGCGCCCGTCACCATCCCGAGGGGTGGGTTAAGGCTCGGCGGGATCGAGTTGGCGCCCGACGGCACCCGGAGGGGTGGGATGAGGGTGCGTCGGGGTTGGGAGGATGCGCAGCGACACCCGGAGGCGCAGAGCGGTAGCGCAGCAAGCTCGGCAGAGCGCCCGGAGGCACCCTGCCGAGCGGGGTGTATATACGGAGCGGTCGGAAGGCGCACTGCGACACCTGGAGGAGCACGGTAGTAGCGCGGCGAGCTCGGGAGAGCCCCGCATCACCCTGAAGAGCGGGGTGATGAATCGGCGTGGTCGGGAGGACGCGCAGCAACACGCAGAGGCGCACGATGGTACAACGGCGAGCTCGGACAATGGTTCCAGAGCTCGGGACTCTGTAGGGTTCCAGAGGGGCTCGTAGGGTTCCGTCGAAATCTGTAGGGTTCCCTAGGGGCCCGTAGAGTCCCGTAGATTTCCGTAGGGACCTGTAGGGTTGTGTAAGTGCCCGCAGGGGTTGTAGGGTGCCATATGTTTCCGGAGGGTTGTTTAGGGTTCCGTAGGGGCCTGTGGTGTTCCCTAGGGGCCTGTAGAGTCTCGTACCGTTCCGTAGGGGCCTGTAGTGTTCCCTAGGGGCCTCTAGAGTCTCGTACAGTTCCGTAGGGTCCTGTAGGTTTCCATAAGCGCCCGCAGAGGTCTGAAGGGGCCCGTCCTGTTCCGTAAGGATCCATAGGGTTCCGTAGAGCTTCGTAGGTTCCCTAGAGGCCTGTAGAGTACTGCAGGAGCCAGTAGTGTTCTGTAGGGGCCCGTAGGGTTCCTTCCATAGGGGCTGGCAGTGTTCCGTAGGGGCCTCTAGGGTTGAGTAAGTGCCCGCAGGAGTCTGTGGGATTCTGTAAGGTTCCGGAGGGTTCTGCAGGGTTCCGTAGGGGCCCGTAGAGTTCCGTAGTGGCTGGTAAAGTTCCGTAGGGCCCTGTGGGGTTCTGTATGGACCTGTAGGGTTCCGTAGGGGCCTGCAGGGTTCTGTAAGTGCCCGCAGGTGTCTGTAGGGTTCCGTAGGGGCCTGCAGGGTTTCGTAGGCACCTGCAGTGTTCTGTAGGAGCCCATAGGGTTTTAGTGAGGTTCCGTTGTGTTGCTAAGGGTCTTGTAGAGTGCTGTCAGGTCCTGGAGTATTCTGTAGGGTTCCAGAGGGGCTCGTAGGGTTCCGTCAAAATCTGTAGGCTTCCCTAGGGGCCCATAGAGTCCTGTAGATTTCCGTAGGGGCCTGTAGGGTTGTGTAAGTGCCCGCAGGGGTTGGTAGGAGCTTGTAGGGTGCCATATGTTTCCGGAGGGTTGTGTAGGGTTCCGTAGGGGCCTGTGGTGTTCCCTAGGGGGCTGTAGAGTCTCGTACCGTTCCGTAGGGGCCTGTAGTGTTCCCTAGGGCCCTGAAGAGTCTGTAGTTTTCCCGGTGGCACTCGCCGGCGCTGGGTGGTAGCGCGTCGAGCTCGGGAGATCGCCTGGCGGCAACCCGACGCGCAGTGTCAACGAGTGGCGATACCGGGAGAGCGCTCGGCGGCACCTGGAGGCGCACGGTGGTAGTGCGGCGAGCTCGGCAGAGCGCCCGGCGGCACCCCGAGCACCGTGGTGAAGGAGCGGCGATATCGGGAGAGCGCTCGGCCGCACTCGGAGGCGCGCAGTGGTACCGCGGCTAGATCCCGAGAGCACCCAGCGGTACTCGCATGCACAGGGTGGAGCGCGACGAGCTCGGGAGAGCGTCCCGCGGCACCCCGAGGAGCAGGATGACCGTGCGTCGGGTTGACCGGACGCACAGCGGCACCTGGAGGCGCACGGTGGTAGTGCGGCAAGCTCGGGAGAGCGCCCGGCTGCACCCAGACAAGCGGGGTAAAAGAGCGGCGATATCGGGAGAGCGCTCAGCGGCACTCGGAGGCGCGCGGTGGTACCGCTGCGAGCGCGGCTGATCTCCCGGCGGCACCCCGAGCACCGTGGTGAAGGTGACGCGCGGAAACAAACATTACAACTCGCAGAGAGTTATAAAGCAGGTATGTTTATTGCGGCGCTGGGTGCAAGGGGGATTTCTCCGCCAAACTTGTACACCGGTTTGTGAAGCAAGCGTCCATTTATGGTAAAAAGCATACATATTCATGATGGTGGGCAGGTTATTAAAATTAAAGGCGTTACTATTCTAATTATTTCCAAGAACTCATTATCAAAAATCTCCTCCCCTGTCCTGACCAGATGGACACCTTTCCCAGACAGTTAGGTTCCTTCTCAGCACCTCCTTAGCATGCAGCTGCTCCCGCTATCTTATACACAAAGCCATTTCTTTATCTTGGAATTCTGGGGCCCCGAGCTTTTGTTCTTTCCCAGACTGTAATACATCCGCACTAACAAACTGTAACCGTTCGTTTTCTGAATCAAAGGAGCGGCGATATCGGGAGAGCGCTCGGCGGCACTCGGAGGCGCGCTGTGGTACCGCGGCGAGATCCCGAGAGTGCCCGCTGGCACTTGTCAGCGCACGGTGGTAGCGCGGAGAGCTCAGCAGAGCGCCCGGCGGCACCCCGAGGAGCAGGATGACCGTGCGTCGGGTCGACCGGACGCACAGTGGCACCTGGAGGCGCACGGTGGTAGTGCGGCAAGCTCGGGAAAGCGCCCGGCGGCACCCAGACAAGCAGGGTGAAGGAGCGGCGATATCGGGAGAGCGTTCAGCGGCACTCGGAGGCACGCGGTGGTACTGCTGCGAGCTCGGCAGTGCGCCCGGCGGCACCCCGAGCACTGTGGTGAAGGAGCGGCGATATCGGGAGAGCCCCTGGCGGCACCCCGACGTGCGGGGTCAACGAGTGGCGATACCGGGAGAGCGCTCGGCGGCACTCGGAGGCGCACGGTGGTACCGCGGCGAGATCCCGAGAGCACCCAGCGGCACTCACATGCGCAGGGTGGAGCGTGAAGAGCTCGGGAGAGCGTCCGGCGGCACCCCGAGGAGCGGGATGAGCGTGCGTCGGGTCGACCGGACGTACAGCAGCACCCGGAAGCTCACGGTGGTAGCGCGGCGAGCTCGGAAGAGCCCCGCAGCACCCCGAAGAGCGGGGTGAAGGATCGGCGTGGTCGGGAGGAGGCGGAGCGACAGCCGGAGGCGCAGGGTGGTAACGCGGTGAGCTCGGACAGTGCCCGGCGGCACCCCGAAGAGCGCGCTGAGGGCACGGGTGAGTCGGACGAGGACTCGTCGGCATCCCGAAGGGCGGGGGGAGCGGCTCGGGCAGGTGGGACGTGCGCCCGTCACCATCCCGAGGGGTGGGTTAAGGCTCGGCGGGATCGAGTTGGCGCCCGACGGCACCCGGAGGGGTGGGATGAGGGTGCGTCGGGGTTGGGAGGATGCGCAGCGACACCCGGAGGCGCAGAGCGGTAGCGCAGCAAGCTCGGCAGAGCGCCCGGAGGCACCCTGCCGAGCGGGGTGTATATACGGAGCGGTCGGAAGGCGCACTGCGACACCTGGAGGAGCACGGTAGTAGCGCGGCGAGCTCGGGAGAGCCCCGCATCACCCTGAAGAGCGGGGTGATGAATCGGCGTGGTCGGGAGGACGCGCAGCAACACGCAGAGGCGCACGATGGTACAACGGCGAGCTCGGACAATGGTTCCAGAGCTCGGGACTCTGTAGGGTTCCAGAGGGGCTCGTAGGGTTCCGTCGAAATCTGTAGGGTTCCCTAGGGGCCCGTAGAGTCCCGTAGATTTCCGTAGGGACCTGTAGGGTTGTGTAAGTGCCCGCAGGGGTTGTAGGGTGCCATATGTTTCCGGAGGGTTGTTTAGGGTTCCGTAGGGGCCTGTAGTGTTCCCTAGGGGCCTGTAGAGTCTCGTACAGTTCCGTAGGGTCCTGTAGGTTTCCATAAGCGCCCGCAGAGGTCTGAAGGGGCCCGTCCTGTTCCGTAAGGATCCATAGGGTTCCGTAGAGCTTCGTAGGTTCCCTAGAGGCCTGTAGAGTACTGCAGGAGCCAGTAGTGTTCTGTAGGGGCCCGTAGGGTTCCTTCCATAGGGGCTGGCAGTGTTCCGTAGGGGCCTCTAGGATTGTGTAAGTGCCCGCAGGAGTCTGTAGGAGTCTGTGGGATTCTGTAAGGTTCCGGAGGGTTCTGCAGGGTTCCGTAGGGGCCCGTAGAGTTCCGTAGTGGCTGGTAAAGTTCCGTAGGGCCCTGTGGGGTTCTGTATGGACCTGTAGGGTTCCGTAGGGGCCTGCAGGGTTCTGTAAGTGCCCGCAGGTGTCTGTAGGGTTCCGTAGGGGCCTGCAGGGTTTCGTAGGCACCTGCAGTGTTCTGTAAGAGCCCATAGGGTTTTAGTGAGGTTCCGTTGTGTTGCTAAGGGTCTTGTAGAGTGCTGTCGGGTCCTGGAGTATTCTGTAGGGTTCCAGAGGGGCTCGTAGGGTTCCGTCAAAATCTGTAGGGTTCCCTAGGGGCCCATAGAGTCCTGTAGATTTCCGTAGGGGCCTGTAGGGTTGTGTAAGTGCCCGCAGGGGTTGGTAGGAGCTTGTAGGGTGCCATATGTTTCCGGAGGGTTGTGTAGGGTTCCGTAGGGGCCTGTGGTGTTCCCTAGGGGCCTGTAGAGTCTCGTACAGTTCCGCAGGGGCCTGTAGTGTTCCCTAGGGGCCTGTAGAGTCTCGTACAGTTCCGTAGGGTCCTGTAGGTTTCCATAAGCGCCCGCAGAGGTCTGAAGGGGCCCGTCCTGTTCCGTAAGGATCCATAGGGTTCCGTAGAGCTTCGTAGGTTCCCTAGAGGCCTGTAGAGTACTGCAGGAGCCAGTAGTGTTCTGTAGGGGCCCGTAGGGTTCCTTCCATAGGGGCTGGCAGTGTTCCGTAGGGGCCTCTAGGGTTGAGTAAGTGCCCGCAGGAGTCTGTGGGATTCTGTAAGGTTCCGGAGGTTTCTGCAGGGTTCCGTAGGGGCCCGTAGAGTTCCGTAGTGGCTGGTAAAGTTCCGTAGGGCCCTGTACCGTTCCGTAACTGTCTGCAAGGATCTTTAGGCTTCCGTAGGGGCTGGTAGGGTTCCATAAAGTTCCGTGGGTTCCTGCAGAGTTCTGCAAGTGCCCGCAAGGGCCTGTAGGGGCGCACAGTGTTTCTGTCAGGTTCCGTAGAGTTCCGTAGGGGCCATAGGTTTCCGTAGTTGCTGGTAGTATTCCGTAGGGGTCTGTAGGGTTCCGTAGGCACCTGCAGTGTTCTGTAGGAGCCCATAGGGTTTTAGTGAGGTTCTGTTGTGTCGCTAAGGGTCTTGTAGAGTGCTGTCGGGTCCTGGAGTATTCTGTAGGGTTCCAGAGGGGCTCGTAGGGTTCCGTCGAAATCTGTAGGCTTCCCTAGGGGCCCATAGAGTCCCGTAGATTTCCGTAGGGACCTGTAGGGTTGTGTAAGTGCCCGCAGGGGTTGGTAGGAGCTTGTAGGGTGCCATATGTTTCCGGAGGGTTGTGTAGGGTTCCGTAGGGGCCTGTGGTGTTCCCTAGGGGCCTGTAGAGTCTCGTACCGTTCCGTAGGGACCTGTAGTGTTCCCTAGGGGCCTCTAGAGTCTCGTACAGTTCCGTAGGGTCCTGTAGGTTTCCATAAGCGCCCGCAGAGGTCTGAAGGGGCCCGTCCTGTTCCGTAAGGATCCATAGGGTTCCGTAGAGCTTCGTAGGTTCCCTAGAGGCCTGTAGAGTACTGCAGGAGCCAGTAGTGTTCTGTAGGGGCCCGTAGGGTTCCTTCCATAGGGGCTGGCAGTGTTCCGTAGGGGCCTCTAGGATTGTGTAAGTGCCCGCAGGAGTCTGTAGGAGTCTGTGGGATTCTGTAAGGTTCCGGAGGGTTCTGCAGGGTTCCGTAGGGGCCCGTAGAGTTCCGTAGTGGCTGGTAAAGTTCCGTAGGGCCCTGTGGGGTTCTGTATGGACCTGTAGGGTTCCGTAGGGGCCTGCAGGGTTCTGTAAGTGCCCGCAGGTGTCTGTAGGGTTCCGTAGGGGCCTGCAGGGTTTCGTAGGCACCTGCAGTGTTCTGTAGGAGCCCATAGGGTTTTAGTGAGGTTCCGTTGTGTCGCTAAGGGTCTTGTAGAGTGCTGTCGGGTCCTGGAGTATTCTGTAGGGTTCCAGAGGGGCTCGTAGGGTTCCGTCAAAATCTGTGGGCTTCTCTAGGGGCCCATAGAGTCCCGTAGATTTCCGTAGGGGCCTGTAGGGTTGTGTAAGTGCCCGCAGGGGTTGGTAGGAGCTTGTAGGGTGCCATATGTTTCCGGAGGGTTGTGTAGGGTTCCGTAGGGGCCTGTGGTGTTCCCTAGGGGCCTGTAGAGTCTCGTACCGTTCCGTAGGGGCCTGTAGTGTTCCCTAGGGGCCTGTAGAGTCTCGTACAGTTCCGTAGGGTCCTGTAGGTTTCCATAAGCGCCCGCAGAGGTCTGAAGGGGCCCGTCCTGTTCCGTAAGGATCCATAGGGTTCCGTAGAGCTTCGTAGGTTCCCTAGAGGCCTGTAGAGTACTGCAGGAGCCAGTAGTGTTCTGTAGGGGCCCGTAGGGTTCCTTCCATAGGGGCTGGCAGTGTTCCGTAGGGGCCTCTAGGATTGTGTAAGTGCCCGCAGGAGTCTGTAGGAGTCTGTGGGATTCTGTAAGGTTCCGGAGGGTTCTGCAGGGTTCCGTAGGGGCCCGTAGAGTTCCGTAGTGGCTGGTAAAGTTCCGTAGGGCCCTGTGGGGTTCTGTATGGACCTGTAGGGTTCCGTAGGGGCCTGCAGGGTTCTGTAAGTGCCCGCAGGTGTCTGTAGGGTTCCGTAGGCGCCTGCAGTGTTCTGTAGGAGCCCATAGGGTTTTAGTGAGGTTCCGTTGTGTCGCTAAGGGTCTTGTAGAGTGCTGTCGGGTCCTGGAGTATTCTGTAGGGTTCCAGAGGGGCTCGTAGGGTTCCGTCAAAATCTGTAGGCTTCCCTAGGGGCCCATAGAGTCCTGTAGATTTCCGTAGGGACCTGTAGGGTTGTGTAAGTGCCCGCAGGGGTTGGTAGGAGCTTGTAGGGTGCCATATGTTTCCGGAGGGTTGTGTAGGGTTCCGTTGGGGCCTGTGGTGTTCCCTAGGGGCCTGTAGAGTCTCGTACAGTTCCGCAGGGGCCTGTAGTGTTCCCTAGGGGCCTGTAGAGTCTCGTACAGTTCCGTAGGGTCCTGTAGGTTTCCATAAGCGCCCGCAGAGGTCTGAAGGGGCCCGTCCTGTTCCGTAAGGATCCATAGGGTTCCGTAGAGCTTCGTAGGTTCCCTAGAGGCCTGTAGAGTACTGCAGGAGCCAGTAGTGTTCTGTAGGGGCCCGTAGGGTTCCTTCCATAGGGGCTGGCAGTGTTCCGTAGGGGCCTCTAGGGTTGAGTAAGTGCCCGCAGGAGTCTGTGGGATTCTGTAAGGTTCCGGAGGTTTCTGCAGGGTTCCGTAGGGGCCCGTAGAGTTCCGTAGTGGCTGGTAAAGTTCCGTAGGGCCCTGTACCGTTCCGTAACTGTCTGCAAGGATCTTTAGGCTTCCGTAGGGGCTGGTAGGGTTTCATAAAGTTCCGTGGGTTCCTGCAGAGTTCTGCAAGTGCCCGCAAGGGCCTGTAGGGGCGCACAGTGTTTCTGTCAGGTTCCGTAGAGTTCCGTAGGGGCCATAGGTTTCCGTAGTTGCTGGTAGTATTCCGTAGGGGTCTGTAGGGTTCCGTAGGCACCTGCAGTGTTCTGTAGGAGCCCATAGGGTTTTAGTGAGGTTCTGTTGTGTCGCTAAGGGTCTTGTAGAGTGCTGTCGGGTCCTGGAGTATTCTGTAGGGTTCCAGAGGGGCTCGTAGGGTTCCGTCAAAATCTGTAGGCTTCCCTAGGGGCCCATAGAGTCCCGTAGATTTCCGTAGGGACCTGTAGGGTTGTGTAAGTGCCCGCAGGGGTTGGTAGGAGCTTGTAGGGTTCCATAAGTTTCCAGAGGGTTGTGTAGGGTTCCGTAGTGGTCTGTGGTGTTCCCTAGGGGCCTGTAGAGTCTCGCACGGTTCCGTTGGGGCCTGTGGTGTTCCCTAGGGGCCTGTAGAGTCTCGTACAGTTCCGTAGGGTCCTGTAGGTTTCCATAAGCGCCCGCAGAGGTCTGAAGGGGCCCGTCCTGTTCCGTAAGGATCCATAGGGCTCCGTAGAGCTTCGTAGGTTTCCTAGAGGCCTGTAGAGTACCGCAGGAGCCAGTAGTGTTCTGTAGGGGCCCGTAGGGTTCCTTCCATAGGGGCTGGCAGTGTTCCGTAGGGGCCTCTAGGATTGTGTAAGTGCCCGCAGGAGTCTGTAGGAGTCTGTGGGATTCTGTAAGGTTCCGGAGGGTTCTGCAGGGTTCCGTAGGGGCCCGTAGAGTTCCGTAGTGGCTGGTAAAGTTCCGTAGGGCCCTGTGGGGTTCTGTATGGACCTGTAGGGTTCCGTAGGGGCCTGCAGGGTTCTGTAAGTGCCCGCAGGTGTCTGTAGGGTTCCGTAGGGGCCTGCAGGGTTTCGTAGGCACCTGCAGTGTTCTGTAGGAGCCCATAGGGTTTTAGTGAGGTTCCGTTGTGTCGCTAAGGGTCTTGTAGAGTGCTGTCGGGTCCTGGAGTATTCTGTAGGGTTCCAGAGGGGCTCGTAGGGTTCCGTCAAAATCTGTAGGCTTCTCTAGGGGCCCATAGAGTCCCGTAGATTTCCGTAGGGGCCTGTAGGGTTGTGTAAGTGCCCGCAGGGGTTGGTAGGAGCTTGTAGGGTGCCATATGTTTCCGGAGGGTTGTGTAGGGTTCCGTAGGGGCCTGTGGTGTTCCCTAGGGGCCTGTAGAGTCTCGTACCGTTCCGTAGGGGCCTGTAGTGTTCCCTAGGGGCCTGTAGAGTCTCGTACAGTTCCGTAGGGTCCTGTAGGTTTCCATAAGCGCCCGCAGAGGTCTGAAGGGGCCCGTCCTGTTCCGTAAGGATCCATAGGGTTCCGTAGAGCTTCGTAGGTTCCCTAGAGGCCTGTAGAGTACTGCAGGAGCCAGTAGTGTTCTGTAGGGGCCCGTAGGGTTCCTTCCATAGGGGCTGGCAGTGTTCCGTAGGGGCCTCTAGGATTGTGTAAGTGCCCGCAGGAGTCTGTAGGAGTCTGTGGGATTCTGTAAGGTTCCGGAGGGTTCTGCAGGGTTCCGTAGGGGCCCGTAGAGTTCCGTAGTGGCTGGTAAAGTTCCGTAGGGCCCTGTGGGGTTCTGTATGGACCTGTAGGGTTCCGTAGGGTTCCGTAGGGGCCTGCAGGGTTCTGTAAGTGCCCGCAGGTGTCTGTAGGGTTCCGTAGGGGCCTGCAGGGTTTCGTAGGCACCTGCAGTGTTCTGTAGGAGCCCATAGGGTTTTAGTGAGGTTCCGTTGTGTTGCTAAGGGTCTTGTAGAGTGCTGTCAGGTCCTGGAGTATTCTGTAGGGTTCCAGAGGGGCTCGTAGGGTTCCGTCAAAATCTGTAGGGTTCCCTAGGGGCCCATAGAGTCCTGTAGATTTCCGTAGGGGCCTGTAGGGTTGTGTAAGTGCCCGCAGGGGTTGGTAGGAGCTTGTAGGGTGCCATATGTTTCCGGAGGGTTGTGTAGGGTTCCGTAGGGGCCTGTGGTGTTCCCTAGGGGGCTGTAGAGTCTCGTACCGTTCCGTAGGGGCCTGTAGTGTTCTCTAGGGCCCTGAAGAGTCTGTAGTTTTCCCGGTGGCACTCGCCGGCGCTGGGTGGTAGCGCGTCGAGCTCGGGAGATCGCCTGGCGGCAACCCGACGCGCAGTGTCAACGAGTGGCGATACCGGGAGAGCGCTCGGCGGCACCTGGAGGCGCACGGTGGTAGTGCGGCGAGCTCGGCAGAGCGCCCGGCGGCACCCCGAGCACCGTGGTGAAGGAGCGGCGATATCGGGAGAGCGCTCGGCCGCACTCGGAGGCGCGCAGTGGTACCGCGGCTAGATCCCGAGAGCACCCAGCGGTACTCGCATGCACAGGGTGGAGCGCGACGAGCTCGGGAGAGCGTCCCGCGGCACCCCGAGGAGCAGGATGACCGTGCGTCGGGTTGACCGGACGCACAGCGGCACCTGGAGGCGCACGGTGGTAGTGCGGCAAGCTCGGGAGAGCGCCCGGCTGCACCCAGACAAGCGGGGTGAAAGAGCGGCGATATCGGGAGAGCGCTCAGCGGCACTCGGAGGCGCGCGGTGGTACCGCTGCGAGCGCGGCTGATCTCCCGGCGGCACCCCGAGCACCGTGGTGAAGGTGACGCGCGGAAACAAACATTACAACTCGCAGAGAGTTATAAAGCAGGTATGTTTATTGCGGCGCTGGGTGCAAGGGGGATTTCTCCGCCAAACTTGTACACCGGTTTGTGAAGCAAGCGTCCATTTATGGTAAAAAGCATACATATTCATGATGGTGGGCAGGTTATTAAAATTAAAGGCGTTACTATTCTAATTATTTCCAAGAACTCATTATCAAAAATCTCCTCCCCTGTCCTGACCAGATGGACACCTTTCCCAGACAGTTAGGTTCCTTCTCAGCACCTCCTTAGCATGCAGCTGCTCCCGCTATCTTATACACAAAGCCATTTCTTTATCTTGGAATTCTGGGGCCCCGAGCTTTTGTTCTTTCCCAGACTGTAATACATCCGCACTAACAAACTGTAACCGTTCGTTTTCTGAATCAAAGGAGCGGCGATATCGGGAGAGCGCTCGGCGGCACTCGGAGGCGCGCTGTGGTACCGCGGCGAGATCCCGAGAGTGCCCGCTGGCACTTGTCAGCGCACGGTGGTAGCGCGGAGAGCTCAGCAGAGCGCCCGGCGGCACCCCGAGGAGCAGGATGACCGTGCGTCGGGTCGACCGGACGCACAGCGGCACCTGGAGGCGCACGGTGGTAGTGCGGCAAGCTCGGGAAAGCGCCCGGCGGCACCCAGACAAGCAGGGTGAAGGAGCAGCGATATCGGGAGAGCGTTCAGCGGCACTCGGAGGCACGCGGTGGTACTGCTGCGAGCTCGGCAGTGCGCCTGGCGGCACCCCGAGCACTGTGGTGAAGGAGCGGCGATATCGGGAGAGCCCCTGGCGGCACCCCGACGTGCGGGGTCAACGAGTGGCGATACCGGGAGAGCGCTCGGCGGCACTCGGAGGCGCACGGTGGTACCGCGGCGAGATCCCGAGAGCACCCAGCGGCACTCACATGCGCAGGGTGGAGCGTGAAGAGCTCGGGAGAGCGTCCGGCGGCACCCCGAGGAGCGGGATGAGCGTGCGTCGGGTCGACCGGACGTACAGCAGCACCCGGAAGCTCACGGTGGTAGCGCGGCGAGCTCGGAAGAGCCCCGCAGCACCCCGAAGAGCGGGGTGAAGGATCGGCGTGGTCGGGAGGAGGCGGAGCGACAGCCGGAGGCGCAGGGTGGTAACGCGGTGAGCTCGGACAGTGCCCGGCGGCACCCCGAAGAGCGCGCTGAGGGCACGGGTGAGTCGGACGAGGACTCGTCGGCATCCCGAAGGGCGGGGGGAGCGGCTCGGGCAGGTGGGACGTGCGCCCGTCACCATCCCGAGGGGTGGGTTAAGGCTCGGCGGGATCGAGTTGGCGCCCGACGGCACCCGGAGGGGTGGGATGAGGGTGCGTCGGGGTTGGGAGGATGCGCAGCGACACCCGGAGGCGCAGAGCGGTAGCGCAGCAAGCTCGGCAGAGCGCCCGGAGGCACCCTGCCGAGCGGGGTGTATATACGGAGCGGTCGGAAGGCGCACTGCGACACCTGGAGGAGCACGGTAGTAGCGCGGCGAGCTCGGGAGAGCCCCGCATCACCCTGAAGAGCGGGGTGATGAATCGGCGTGGTCGGGAGGACGCGCAGCAACACGCAGAGGCTCACGATGGTACAACGGCGAGCTCGGACAATGGTTCCAGAGCTCGGGACTCTGTAGGGTTCCAGAGGGGCTCGTAGGGTTCCGTCGAAATCTGTAGGGTTCCCTAGGGGCCCGTAGAGTCCCGTAGATTTCCGTAGGGACCTGTAGGGTTGTGTAAGTGCCCGCAGGGGTTGTAGGGTGCCATATGTTTCCGGAGGGTTGTTTAGGGTTCCGTAGGGGCCTGTAGTGTTCCCTAGGGGCCTGTAGAGTCTCGTACAGTTCCGTAGGGTCCTGTAGGTTTCCATAAGCGCCCGCAGAGGTCTGAAGGGGCCCGTCCTGTTCCGTAAGGATCCATAGGGTTCCGTAGAGCTTCGTAGGTTCCCTAGAGGCCTGTAGAGTACTGCAGGAGCCAGTAGTGTTCTGTAGGGGCCCGTAGGGTTCCTTCCATAGGGGCTGGCAGTGTTCCGTAGGGGCCTCTAGGATTGTGTAAGTGCCCGCAGGAGTCTGTAGGAGTCTGTGGGATTCTGTAAGGTTCCGGAGGGTTCTGCAGGGTTCCGTAGGGGCCCGTAGAGTTCCGTAGTGGCTGGTAAAGTTCCGTAGGGCCCTGTGGGGTTCTGTATGGACCTGTAGGGTTCCGTAGGGGCCTGCAGGGTTCTGTAAGTGCCCGCAGGTGTCTGTAGGGTTCCGTAGGGGCCTGCAGGGTTTCGTAGGCACCTGCAGTGTTCTGTAAGAGCCCATAGGGTTTTAGTGAGGTTCCGTTGTGTTGCTAAGGGTCTTGTAGAGTGCTGTCGGGTCCTGGAGTATTCTGTAGGGTTCCAGAGGGGCTCGTAGGGTTCCGTCAAAATCTGTAGGGTTCCCTAGGGGCCCATAGAGTCCTGTAGATTTCCGTAGGGGCCTGTAGGGTTGTGTAAGTGCCCGCAGGGGTTGGTAGGAGCTTGTAGGGTGCCATATGTTTCCGGAGGGTTGTGTAGGGTTCCGTAGGGGCCTGTGGTGTTCCCTAGGGGCCTGTAGAGTCTCGTACCGTTCCGTAGGGGCCTGTAGTGTTCCCTAGGGGCCTGTAGAGTCTCGTACAGTTCCGTAGGGTCCTGTAGGTTTCCATAAGCGCCCGCAGAGGTCTGAAGGGGCCCGTCCTGTTCCGTAAGGATCCATAGGGTTCCGTAGAGCTTCGTAGGTTCCCTAGAGGCCTGTAGAGTACTGCAGGAGCCAGTAGTGTTCTGTAGGGGCCCGTAGGGTTCCTTCCATAGGGGCTGGCAGTGTTCCGTAGGGGCCTCTAGGGTTGAGTAAGTGCCCGCAGGAGTCTGTGGGATTCTGTAAGGTTCCGGAGGGTTCTGCAGGGTTCCGTAGGGGCCCGTAGAGTTCCGTAGTGGCTGGTAAAGTTCCGTAGGGCCCTGTACCGTTCCGTAACTGTCTGCAAGGATCTTTAGGCTTCCGTAGGGGCTGGTAGGGTTCCATAAAGTTCCGTGGGTTCCTGCAGAGTTCTGCAAGTGCCCGCAAGGGCCTGTAGGGGCGCACAGTGTTTCTGTCAGGTTCCGTAGAGTTCCGTAGGGGCCATAGGTTTCCGTAGTGGCTGGTAGTATTCCGTAGGGGTCTGTAGGGTTCCGTAGGCACCTGCAGTGTTCTGTAGGAGCCCATAGGGTTTTAGTGAGGTTCTGTTGTGTCGCTAAGGGACTTGTAGAGTACTGTTGGGTCCTGGAGTATTCTGTAGGGTTCCAGAGGGGCTCGTAGGGTTCCGTCAAAATCTGTAGGCTTCCCTAGGGGCCCATAGAGTCCCGTAGATTTCCGTAGGGACCTGTAGGGTTGTGTAAGTGCCCGCAGGGGTTGGTAGGAGCTTGTAGGGTGCCATAAGTTTCCAGAGGGTTGTGTAGGGTTCCGTAGTGGTCTGTGGTGTTCCCTAGGGGCCTGTAGAGTCTCGCACGGTTCCGTTGGGGCCTGTAGTGTTCCCTAGGGGCCTGTAGAGCCTCGTACAGTTCCGTAGGGTCCTGTAGGTTTCCATAAGCGCCCGCAGAGGTCTGAAGGGGCCCGTCCTGTTCCGTAAGGATCCACAGGGCTCCGTAGAGCTTCGTAGGTTTCCTAGAGGCCTGTAGAGTACTGCAGGAGCCAGTAGTGTTCTGTAGGGGCCCGTAGGGTTCCTTCCATAGGGGCTGGCAGTGTTCCGTAGGGGCCTCTAGGATTGTGTAAGTGCCCGCAGGAGTCTGTAGGAGTCTGTGGGATTCTGTAAGGTTCCGGAGGGTTCTGCAGGGTTCCGTAGGGGCCCGTAGAGTTCCGTAGTGGCTGGTAAAGTTCCGTAGGGCCCTGTGGGGTTCTGTATGGACCTGTAGGGTTCCGTAGGGGCCTGCAGGGTTCTGTAAGTGCCCGCAGGTTTCTGTAGGGTTCCGTAGGGGCCTGCAGGGTTTCGTAGGCACCTGCAGTGTTCTGTAGGAGCCCATAGGGTTTTAGTGAGGTTCCGTTGTGTTGCTAAGGGTCTTGTAGAGTGCTGTCGGGTCCTGGAGTATTCTGTAGGGTTCCAGAGGGGCTCGTAGGGTTCCGTCAAAATCTGTAGGCTTCCCTAGGGGCCCATAGAGTCTTGTAGATTTCCGTAGGGGCCTGTAGGGTTGTGTAAGTGCCCGCAGGGGTTGGTAGGAGCTTGTAGGGTGCCATATGTTTCCGGAGGGTTGTGTAGGGTTCCGTTGGGGCCTGTGGTGTTCCCTAGGGGCCTGTAGAGTCTCGTACAGTTCCGTAGGGGCCTGTAGTGTTCCCTAGGGGCCTGTAGAGTCTCGTACAGTTCCGTAGGGTCCTGTAGGTTTCCATAAGCGCCCGCAGAGGTCTGAAGGGGCCCGTACTGTTCCGTAAGGATCCATAGGGTTCCGTAGAGCTTCATAGGTTCCCTAGAGGCCTGTAGAGTACTGCAGGAGCCAGTAGTGTTCTGTAGGGGCCCGTAGGGTTCCTTCCATAGGGGCTGGCAGTGTTCCGTAGGGGCCTCTAGGATTGTGTAAGTGCCCGCAGGAGTCTGTAGGAGTCTGTAGGAGTCTGTGGGATTCTGTAAGGTTCCGGAGGGTTCCGTAGGGGCCCGTAGAGTTCCGTAGTGGCTGGTAAAGTTCCGTAGGGCCCTGTGGGGTTCTGTATGGACCTGTAGGGTTCCGTAGGGGCCTGCAGGGTTCTGTAAGTGCCCGCAGGTGTCTGTAGGGTTCCGTAGGGGCCTGCAGGGTTTCGTAGGCACCTGCAGTGTTCTGTAGGAGCCCATAGGGTTTTAGTGAGGTTCCGTTGTGTTGCTAAGGGTCTTGTAGAGTGCTGTCAGGTCCTGGAGTATTCTGTAGGGTTCCAGAGGGGCTCGTAGGGTTCCGTCAAAATCTGTAGGGTTCCCTAGGGGCCCATAGAGTCCTGTAGATTTCCGTAGGGGCCTGTAGGGTTGTGTAAGTGCCCGCAGGGGTTGGTAGGAGCTTGTAGGGTTCCATAAGTTTCCAGAGAGTTGTGTAGGGTTCCGTAGGGGCCTGTGGTGTTCCCTAGGGGGCTGTAGAGTCTCGTACCGTTCCGTAGGGGCCTGTAGTGTTCCCTAGGGCCCTGAAGAGTCTATAGTTTTCCCGGTGGCACTCGCCGGCGCTGGGTGGTAGCGCGTCAAGCTCGGGAGATCGCCTGGCGGCAACCCGACGCGCAGTGTCAACGAGTGGCGATACCGGGAGAGCGCTCGGCGGCACCTGGAGGCGCACGGTGGTAGTGCGGCGAGCTCGGCAGAGCGCCCGGCGGCACCCAGACAAGCGGGGTGAAAGAGCGGCGATATCGGGAGAGCGCTCAGCGGCACTCGGAGGCGCGCGGTGGTACCGCTGCGAGCGCGGCTGATCTCCTAGCGGCACCCCGAGCACCGTGGTGAAGGTGACGCGCGGAAACAAACATTACAACTCGCAGAGAGTTATAAAGCAGGTATATTTATTGCGGCGCTGGGTGCAAGGGGGATTTCTCCGCCAAACTTGTACACCGGTTTGTGAAGCAAGCGTCCATTTATGGTAAAAAGCATACATATTCATGATGGTGGGCAGGTTATTAAAATTAAAGGCGTTACTATTCTAATTATTTCCAAGAACTCATTATCAAAAATCTCCTCCCCTGTCCTGACCAGATGGACACCTTTCCCAGACAGTTAGGTTCCTCCTCAGCACCTCCTTAGCATGCAGCTGCTCCCGCTATCTTATACACAAAGCCATTTCTTTATCTTGGAATTCTGGGGCCCCGAGCTTTTGTTCTTTCCCAGACTGTAATACAACTGCACTAACAAACTGTAACCGTTCGTTTTCTGAATCAAAGGAGCGGCGATATCGGGAGAGCGCTCGGCGGCACCCCGAGGAGCGGGATGACCGTGCGTCGGGTCGACCGGACGCACAGCGGCACCTGGAGGCGCACGGTGGTAGTGCGGCAAGCTCGGGAGAGCGCCCGGCGGCACCCCGAGCACTGTGGTGAAGGAGCGGCGATATCGGGAGAGCGCGTGGCGCCACACCGACGTGCGGGGTCAACGAGTGGCGATACCGGGAGAGCGCTCGGCGGCACTCGGAGGCACACGGTGGTACCACTGCGAGCTCAGGAGAGCGCCCAGCGGCACCCCGAGCACCGTGGTGAAGGAGCGGCGATATCGGGAGAGCGCTCGGCGGCACTCGGAGGCGCGCTGTGGTACCGCGGCGAGAACCCGAGAGCACCCAGCGGCACTCGCATGCGCAGGGTGGAGCGCGAAGAGCTCGGGAGAGCGTCCGGCGGCACCCCGAGGAGTGGGATGAGCGTGCGTCGGGTGGACCGGACACAGAGCGGCACCTGGGGACGCACGGTGGTAGTGCGGCGAGCTCGGCAGAGCGCCCGGCGGCACCACGACGCGCGTGGTCAACGAGTGTCGATACCGGGAGAGCGCTCAGCGGCACTCGGAGGCGCACGGTGGTAGCGTGGCGAGCTCGGCAGAGCACCCGGCGGCACCCCGAGCACCGTGGTGAAGGAGCGGCGATATCGGGAGAGGGCTCGGCGGCAGTCGGAGGCGCGCTGCGGTACCGCGGCGATATCCCGAGAGCAGCCAGCGGCACTCGCGTGCGCAGGGTGGAGCGCGAAGAGCTCGGGAGAGCGTCAGGCGGCACCCCGAGGAGCGGGATGAGCATGCGTCGGGTCGACCGGACGCACAGTGGCACCTGGAGGCGCACGGTGGTAGTGCGGCAAGCTCGGGAGAGCGCCCGGCGGCACCCCGAGGAGCGGGATGAGCGTGCGTCAGGTCGACCGGACGCACAGCGGCACCTGGAGGTGCACGGTGGTAGTGCGGCGAGCTCGGCAGAGCGCCCGGCGGCACCCCGAGCACCGTGGTGAAGGAGCGGCGATATCGGGAGAGCGCTCGGCGGCACTCGGAGGCGCGCAGTGGTACCGCGGCGAGATCCCGAGAGTGCCCGCTGGCACTTGTCAGCGCAAGGTGGTAGCGCGGAGAGCTCAGCAGAGCG
Source organism: Numenius arquata (assembly GCF_964106895.1). Lineage (NCBI taxonomy): Eukaryota > Metazoa > Chordata > Aves > Charadriiformes > Scolopacidae > Numenius > Numenius arquata. The sequence goes on along the minus strand of NW_027414704.1, from coordinate 42,989 downwards.
CCCGGCGGCACCCCGAGGAGCAGGATGACCGTGCGTCGGGTCGACCGGACGCACAGCAGCACCTGGAGGCGCACGGTGGTAGCGCGGGGAGCTCGGGAGAGCACCCGGCGGCACCCAGACAAGCAGGGTGAAGGAGCGGCGATATCGGGAGAGCGTTCAGCGGCACTCGGAGGCACGCGGTGGTACTGCTGCGAGCTCGGCAGTGCGCCCGGCGGCACCCCGAGCACTGTGGTGAAGGAGCGGCGATATCGGGAGAGCGCCTGGCGGCACCCCGACGTGCGGGGTCAACGAGTGGCGATACCGGGAGAGCGCTCGGCGGCACTCGGAGGCGCACGGTGGTACCGCGGCGAGATCCCGAGAGCACCCAGCGGCACTCACATGCGCAGGGTGGAGCGCGAAGAGCTCGGGAGAGCGTCCGGCGGCACCCCGAGGAGCGGGATGAGCGTGCGTCGGGTCGACCGGACGTACAGCGGCACCCGGAAGCTCACGGTGGTAGCGCGGCGAGCTCGGAAGAGCCCCGCAGCATCCCGAAGAGCGGGGTGAAGGATCGGCGTGGTCGGGAGGAGGCGGAGCGACAGCCGGAGGCGCAGGGTGGTAGCGCGGTGAGCTCGGACAGTGCCCGGCGGCACCCCGAAGAGCGCGCTGAGGGCACGGGTGAGTCGGACGAGGACTCGTCGGCACCCCGAAGGGCGGGGGGAGCGGCTCGGGCAGGTGGGACGTGCGCCCGTCACCATCCCGAGGGGTGGGTTAAGGCTCGGCGGGATCGAGTTGGCGCCCGACGGCACCCGGAGGGGTGGGATGAGGGTGCGTCGGGGTTGGGAGGATGCGCAGCGACACCCGGAGGCGCAGAGCGGTAGCGCAGCAAGCTCGGCAGAGCGCCCGGAGGCACCCTGCCGAGCGGGGTGTATATACGGAGCGGTCGGAAGGCGCACTGCGACACCTGGAGGAGCACGGTAGTAGCGCGGCGAGCTCGGGAGAGCCCCACATCACCCTGAAGAGCGGGGTGATGAATCGGCGTGGTCGGGAGGACGCGCAGCAACACGCAGAGGCACACGCTGGTACAACGGCGAGCTCGAACAATGGTTCCAGAGCTCGGGACTCTGTAGGGTTCCAGAGGGGCTCGTAGGGTTCCGTCGAAATCTGTAGGGTTCCCTAGGGGCCCATAGAGTCCCGTAGATTTCCGTAGGGACCTGTAGGGTTGTGTAAGTGCCCGCAGGGGTTGGTAGGAGCTTGTAGGGTGCCATAAGTTTCCAGAGTGTTGTGTAGGGTTCCGTAGGGGTCTGTGGTGTTCCCTAGGGGCCTGTAGAGTCTCGTACGGTTCCGTAGGGGCCTGTAGTGTTCCCTAGGGGCCTCTAGAGTCTCGTACAGTTCCGTAGGGTCCTGTAGGTTTCCATAAGCGCCCGCAGAGGTCTGAAGGGCCCCGTACTGTTCCGTAAGGATCCACAGGGCTCCGTAGAGCTTCGTAGGTTTCCTGGAGGCCTGTAGAGTACCGCAGGAACCAGTAGTGTTCTGTAGGGGCCCGTAGGGTTCCTTCCATAGGGGCTGGCAGTGTTCCGTAGGGGCCTCTAGGATTGTGTAAGTGCCCGCAGGAGTCTGTGGGATTCTGTAAGGTTCCGGAGGGTTCTGCAGGGTTCCGTAGGGGCCCGTAGAGTTCTGTAGTGGCTGGTAAAATTCCGTAGGGCCCTGTGGGGTTCTGTATGGACCTGTAGGGTTCCGTAGGGGCCTGCAGGGTTTCGTAGGCACCTGCAGTGTTCTGTAGGAGCCCATAGGGTTTTAGTGAGGTTCCGTTGTGTTGCTAAGGGTCTTGTAGAGTGCTGTCGGGTCCTGGAGTATTCTGTAGGGTTCCAGAGGGGCTCGTAGGGTTCTGTCAAAATCTGTGGGCTTCTCTAGGGGCCCATAGAGTCCCGTAGATTTCCGTAGGGGCCTGTAGGGTTGTGTAAGTGCCCGCAGGGTTTGTAGGGTGCCATATGTTTCCGGAGGGTTGTGTAGCGTTCCGTAGGGGCCTGTGGTGTTCCCTAGGGGCCTGTAGAGTCTCGTACAGTTCCGTAGGGGCCTGTAGTGTTCCCTAGGGTCCTGTAGAGTCTCGTACAGTTCCGTAGGGTCCTGTAGGTTTCCATAAGCGCCCGCAGAGGTCTGAAGGGGCCCGTCCTGTTCCGTAAGGATCCATAGGGTTCCGTAGAGCTTCGTAGGTTCCCTAGAGGCCTGTAGAGTACTGCAGGAGCCAGTAGTGTTCTGCAGGGGCCCGTAGTGTTCCTTCCATAGGGGCTGGCAGTGTTCCGTAGGGGCCTCTAGGATTGTGTAAGTGCCCGCAGGAGTCTGTAGGAATCCGTGGGATTCTGTAAGGTTCCGGAGGGTTCTGCAGGGTTCCGTAGGGGCCCGTAGAGTTCCGTAGTGGCTGGTAAAGTTCCGTAGGGCCCTGTACCGTTCCGTAACTGCCTGCAAGGGTCTTTAGGCTTCCGTAGGGGCTGGTAGGGTTCCATAAAGTTCCGTGGGTTCCTGCAGAGTTCTGCAAGTGCCCGCAAGGGCCTGTAGGGGCGCACAGTGTTTCTGTCAGGTTCCGTAGAGTTCCGTAGGGGCCATAGGTTTCCGTAGTGGCTGGTAGTATTCCGTAGGGGTCTGTAGGGTTCCGTAGGCACCTGCAGTGTTCTGTAGGAGCCCATAGGGTTTTAGTGAGGTTCCGTTGTGTCGCTAAGGGTCTTGTAGTGTGCTGTCGGGTCCTGGAGTATTCTGTAGGGTTCCAGAGTGGCTCGTAGGGTTCCGTCAAAATCTGTGGGCTTCTCTAGGGGCCCATAGAGTCCCGTAGATTTCCGTAGGGGCCTGTAGGGTTGTGTAAGTGCCCGCAGGGGTTGGTAGGAGCTTGTAGGGTTCCATAAGTTTCCAGAGAGTTGTGTAGGGTTCCGTAGGGGCCTGTGGTGTTCCCTAGGGGCCTGTAGAGTCTCGTACGGTTCCGTAGGGGCCTGTGGTATTCCCTAGGGCCCTGAGGAGTCTGTAGTTTTCCCGGTGGCACTCGCCGGCGCTGGGTGGTAGCGCGTCGAGTTCGGGAGATCGCCTGGCGGCAACCCGACGCGCAGTGTCAACGAGTGGCGATACCGGGAGACCGCTCGGCGGCACTCGGAGGCGCACGATGGTAGTGCGGCGAGCTCGGCAGAGCGCCCGGCGGCACCCAGAAAAGCGGGGTGACGGAGCAGCGGTATGGGAGAACGCTCAGTGGCACTAGGAGGCGCGCGGTGGTACCGCGGCGAGATACCGAGAGTGCCCGGTGGCACTCGCCGGCGCACGGTGGTAGCGTGACGAGCTAGGGAGAGCGTCAAGCGGCACCCGGGGAACGGGATGAGCGTGCGTCGGGTCGACCGGACGCACAGCGGCACCTGGAGGCGCACGGTGGTAGTGCGGCGAGCTTGGCAGAGCGCCCGGCGGCACCCCGAGGAGCGGGATGAGCGTGCGTCGGGTCGACCGGACGCACAGCGGCACCTGGAGGCGCACGGTGGTAGTGCGGCAAGCTTGTGAGAGCGCCCGGCGGCACCCCGAGGAGCGGGATGAGCGTGCGTCGGGTCGACCGGACGCACAGCGGCACCTGGAGGCGCACGGTGGTAGTGCGGCGAGCTCGGCAGAGCGCCCGGCGGCACCCCGAGCACCGTGGTGAAGGAGCGGCGATATCGGGAGAGCGCTCGGCCGCACTCGGAGGCGCGCAGTGGTACCGCGGCTAGATCCCGAGAGCACCCAGCGGTACTCGCATGCACAGGGTGGAGCGCGACGAGCTCGGGAGAGCGTCCCGCGGCACCCCGAGGAGCGGGATGACCGTGCGTCGGGTTGACTGGATGCACAGCGGCACCTGGAGGCGCACGGTGGTAGTGCGGCAAGCTTGTGAGAGCGCCCGGCTGCACCCAGACAAGCGGGGTGAAAGAGCGGCGATATCGGGAGAGCGCTCAGCGGCACTCGGAGGCGCGCGGTGGTACCGCTGCGAGCGCGGCTGATCTCCCGGCGGCACCCCGAGCACCGTGGTGAAGGTGACGCGCGGAAACAAACATTACAACTCGCAGAGAGTTATAAAGCAGGTATGTTTATTGCGGCGCTGGGTGCAAGGGGGATTTCTCCGCCAAACTTGTACACCGGTTTGTGAAGCAAGCGTCCATTTATGGTAAAAAGCATACATATTCATTATGGTGGGCAGGTTATTAAAATTAAAGGCGTTACTATTCTAATTATTTCCAAGAACTCATTATCAAAAATCTCCTCCCCTGTCCTGACCAGATGGACACCTTTCCCAGACAGTTAGGTTCCTTCTCAGTACCTCCTTAGCATGCAGCTGCTCCCGCTATCTTATACACAAAGCCATTTCTTTATCTTGGAATTCTGGGGCCCCGAGCTTTTGTTCTTTCCCAGACTGTAATACATCCGCACTAACAAACTGTAACCGTTCGTTTTCTGAATCAAAGGAGCGGCGATATCGGGAGAGCGCTCGGAGGCACTCGGAGGCGCGCTGTGGTACCGCGGCAAGATCCCGAGACCACCCAGAGGCACTCGCATGCGCAGGGTGGAGCGCGACGAGCTCAGGAGAGCGCCCTGCGGCACCCCGAGGAGCGGGATGAGCGTGCGTTGGGTCGACCGGACGCACAGCAGCACCTGGAGGTGCATGGTGGTAGTGCGGCGAGCTCGGCAGAGCACCCGGCGGCACCCAGACAAGCGGGGTGAAAGAGCGGCGATATCGGGAGAGCGCTCAGCGGCACTCGGAGGCGCGCTGTGGTACCGCGGCGAGATCCCGAGAGTGCCCGCTGGCACTTGTCAGCGCACGGTGGTAGCGCGGAGAGCTCAGCAGAGCACCCGGCGGCACCCCGAGGAGCAGGATGACCGTGCGTCGGGTTGACCGGACGCACAGCGGCACCTGGAGGCGCACGGTGGTAGTGCGGCAAGCTGGGGAAAGCGCCCGGCGGCACCCAGACAAGCAGGGTGAAGGAGCGGCGATATCGGGAGAGCGTTCAGCGGCACTCGGAGGCACGCGGTGGTACTGCTGCGAGCTCGGCAGTGCGCCCGGCGGCACCCCGAGCACTGTGGTGAAGGAGCGGCGATATCGGGAGAGCGCCTGGCGGCACCCCGACGTGCGGGGTCAACGAGTGGCGATACCGGGAGAGCGCTCGGCGGCACTCGGAGGCGCACGGTGGTACCGCGGCGAGATCCCGAGAGCACCCAGCGGCACTCACATGCGCAGGGTGGAGCGCGAAGAGCTCGGGAGAGCGTCCGGCGGCACCCCGAGGAGCGGGATGAGCGTGCGTCGGGTCGACCGGACGTACAGCGGCACCCGGAAGCTCACGGTGGTAGCGCGGCGAGCTCAGAAGAGCCCCGCAGCACCCCGAAGAGCGGGGTGAAGGATCGGCGTGGTCGGGAGGAGGCGGAGCGACAGCCGGAGGCGCAGGGTGGTAGCGCGGTGAGCTCGGACAGTGCCCGGCGGCACCCCGAAGAGCGCGCTGAGGGCACGGGTGAGTCGGACGAGGACTCGTCGGCACCCCGAAGGGCGGGGGGAGCGGCTCGGGCAGGTGGGACGTGCGCCCGTCACCATCCCGAGGGGTGGGTTAAGGCTCGGCGGGATCGAGTTGGCGCCCGACGGCACCCGGAGGGGTGGGATGAGGGTGCGTCGGGGTTGGGAGGATGTGCAGCGACACCCGGAGGCGCAGAGCGGTAGCGCAGCAAGCTCGGCAGAGCGCCCGGAGGCACCCTGCCGAGCGGGGTGTATATACGGAGCGGTCGGAAGGCGCACTGCAACACCTGGAGGAGCACGGTAGTAGCGCGGCGAGCTCGGGAGAGCCCCACATCACCCTGAAGAGCGGGGTGATGAATCGGCGTGGTCGGGAGGACGCGCAGCAACACGCAGAGGCGCACGCTGGTACAACGGCGAGCTCGAACAATGGTTCCAGAGCTCGGGACTCTGTAGGGTTCCAGAGGGGCTCGTAGGGTTCCGTCGAAATCTGTAGGGTTCCCTAGGGGCCCGTAGAGTCCCGTAGATTTCCGTAGGGGCCTGTAGGGTTGTGTAAGTGCCCGCAGGGGTTGGTAGGAGCTTGTAGGGTGCCATATGTTTCCGGAGGGTTGTGTAGGGTTCCGTTGGGGCCTGTGGTGTTCCCTAGGGGCCTGTAGAGTCTCATACGGTTCCGTAGGGGCCTGTAGTGTTCCGTAGGGGCCTCTAGAGTCTCGTACAGTTCCGTAGGGTCCTGTAGGTTTCCATAAGCGCCCGCAGAGGTCTGAAGGGCCCCGTACTGTTCCGTAAGGATCCACAGGGCTCCGTAGAGCTTCGTAGGTTTCCTAGAGGCCTGTAGAGTACCGCAGGAGCCAGTAGTGTTCTGTAGGGGCCCGTAGGGTTCCTTCCATAGGGGCTGGCAGTGTTCCGTAGGGGCCTCTAGGATTGTGTAAGTGCCCGCAGGAGTCTGTGGGATTCTGTAAGGTTCCGGAGGGTTCTGCAGGGTTCCGTAGGGGCCCGTAGAGTTCCGTAGTGGCTGGTAAAGTTCCGTAGGGCCCTGTACCGTTCCGTAACTGTCTGCAAGGATCTTTAGGCTTCCGTAGGGGCTGGTAGGGTTCCATAAAGTTCCGTGGGTTCCTGCAGAGTTCTGCAAGTGCCCGCAAGGGCCTGTAGGGGCGCACAGTGTTTCTGTCAGGTTCCGTAGAGTTCCGTAGGGGCCATAGGTTTCCGTAGCGGCTGGTAGTATTCCGTAGGGGTCTGTAGGGTTCCATAGGCACCTGCAGTGTTCTGTAGGAGCCCATAGGGTTTTAGTGAGGTTCCGTTGTGTCGCTAAGGGTCTTGTAGAGTGCTGTCGGGTCCTGGAGTATTCTGTAGGGTTCCAGAGGGGCTCTTAGGGTTCCGTCAAAATCTGTAGGGTTCCCTAGGGGCCCGTAGAGTCCCGTAGATTTCTGTAGGGGCCTGTAGGGTTGTGTAAGTGCCCGCAGGGGTTGGTAGGAGCTTGTAGGGTGCCATATGTTTCCGGAGGGTTGTGTAGGGTTCCGTAGGTGTCTGATGTGTTCCCTAGGAGCCTGTAGTGTCTCGTACAGTTCCGTAGGGGCCTGTAGTGTTCCCTAGGGGCCTGTAGAGTCTCGTACAGTTCCATAGGGTCCTGTAGGTTTCCATAAGCGCCCGCAGAGGTCTGAAGGGGCCCGTCCTGTTCCGTAAGGATCCACAGGGCTCCGTAGAGCTTCGTAGGTTTCCTAGAGGCCTGTAGAGTACCGCAGGAGCCAGTAGTGTTCTGTAGGGGCCCGTAGGGTTCCTTCCATAGGGGCTGGCAGTGTTCCGTAGGGGCCTCTAGGATTGTGTAAGTGCCCGCAGGAGTCTGTAGGAGTCTGTGGGATTCTGTAAGGTTCCGGAGGGTTCTGCAGGGTTCCGTAGGGGCCCGTAGAGTTCCGTAGTGGCTGGTAAAGTTCCGTAGGGCCCTGTACCGTTCCGTAACTGCCTGCAAGGGTCTTTAGGCTTCCGTAGGGGCTGGTAGGGTTCCATAAAGTTCCGTGGGTTCCTGCAGAGTTCTGCAAGTGCCCGCAAGGGCCTGTAGGGGCCCACAGTGTTTCTGTCAGGTTCCGTAGAGTTCCGTAGGGGCCATAGGTTTCCGTAGTGGCTGGTAGTATTCCGTCTGTAGGTTTCCGTAGGCACCTGCAGTGTTCTGTAGGAGCCCATAGGCTTTTAGTGAGGTTCCGTTGTGTCGCTAAGGGTCTTGTAGAGTGCTGTCGGGTCCTGGAGTATTCTGTAGGGTTCCAGAGGGGCTCGTAGGGTTCCGTCGAAATCTGTAGGGTTCCCTAGGGGCCCATAGAGTCCCGTAGATTTCCCTAGGGACCTGTAGGGTTGTGTAAGTGCCCGCAGGGGTTGGTAGGAGCTTGTAGGGTTCCATAAGTTTCCAGAGGGTTGTGTAGGGTTCCGTAGGGGCCTGTGGTGTTCCCTAGGGCCCTGAAGAGTCTGTAGTTTTCCCGGTGGCTCTCGCCGGCTCTGGGTGGTAGCGCGTCGAGCTCGGGAGATCGCCTGGCGGCAACCCGACACGCAGTGTCAACGAGTGGCGATACCGGGAGAGCGCTCGGCGGCACTCGGAGGCGCACGATGGTAGTGCGGCGAGCTCGGCAGAGCGCCCGGCGGCACCCAGAAAAGCGGGGTGACGGAGCAGCGATATGGGAGAACGCTCAGTGGCACTAGGAGGCGCGCGGTGGTAGTGCGGCGAGCTCGGGAGAGCGCCCGGCTGCACCCAGACAAGCGGGGTGAAGGAGCAGCGATATCGGGAGAGCGTTCAGCGGCACTCGGAGGCACGCGGTGGTACTGCTGCGAGCTCGGCAGTGCGCCCGGCGGCACCCCGAGCACTGTGGTGAAGGAGCGGCGATATCGGGAGAGCCCCTGGCGGCACCCCGACGTGCGGGGTCAACGAGTGGCGATACCGGGAGAGCGCTCGGCGGCACTCGGAGGCGCACGGTGGTACTGCGGCGAGATCCCGAGAGCACCCAGTGGCACTCACATGCGCAGGGTGGAGCGCGAAGAGCTCGGGAGAGCGTCCGGCGGCACCCCGAGGAGCGGGATGAGCGTGCGTCGGGTCGACCGGACGTACAGCGGCACCCGGAAGCTCACGGTGGTAGCGCGGCGAGCTCGGAAGAGCCCCGCAGCACCCCGAAGAGCGGGGTGAAGGATCGGCGTGGTCGGGAGGAGGCGGAGCGACAGCCGGAGGCGCAGGGTGGTAGCGCGGTGAGCTCGGACAGTGATCGGCGGCACCCCGAAGAGCGCGCTGAGGGCACGGGTGAGTCGGACGAGGACTCGTCGGCACCCCGAAGGGCGGGGGGAGCGGCTCGGGCAGGTGGGACGTGCGCCCGTCACCATCCCGAGGGGTGGGTTAAGGCTCGGCGGGATCGAGTTGGCGCCCGACGGCACCCGGAGGGGTGGGATGAGGGTGCGTCGGGGTTGGGAGGATGCGCAGCGACACCCGGAGGCGCAGAGCGGTAGCGCAGCAAGCTCGGCAGAGCGCCCGGAGGCACCCTGCCGAGCGGGGTGTATATACGGAGCGGTCGGAAGGCGCACTGCGACACCTGGAGGAGCACGGTAGTAGCGCGGCGAGCTCGGGAGAGCCCCGCATCACCCTGAAGAGCGGGGTGATGAATCGGCGTGGTCGGGAGGACGCGCAGCAACACGCAGAGGCGCACGCTGGTACAACGGCGAGCTCGAACAATGGTTCCAGAGCTCGGGACTCTGTAGGGTTCCAGAGGGGCTCGTAGGGTTCCGTCGAAATCTGTAGGGTTCCCTAGGGGCCCGTAGAGTCCCGTAGATTTCCGTAGGGGCCTGTAGGGTTGTGTAAGTGCCCGCAGGGGTTGGTAGGAGCTTGTAGGGTGCCATATGTTTCCGGAGGGTTGTGTAGGGTTCCGTTGGGGCCTGTGGTGTTCCCTAGGGGCCTGTAGAGTCTCATACGGTTCCGTAGGGGCCTGTAGTGTTCCGTAGGGGCCTCTAGAGTCTCGTACAGTTCCGTAGGGTCCTGTAGGTTTCCATAAGCGCCCGCAGAGGTCTGAAGGGCCCCGTACTGTTCCGTAAGGATCCACAGGGCTCCGTAGAGCTTCGTAGGTTTCCTAGAGGCCTGTAGAGTACCGCAGGAGCCAGTAGTGTTCTGTAGGGGCCCGTAGGGTTCCTTCCATAGGGGCTGGCAGTGTTCCGTAGGGGCCTCTAGGATTGTGTAAGTGCCCGCAGGAGTCTGTGGGATTCTGTAAGGTTCCGGAGGGTTCTGCAGGGTTCCGTAGGGGCCCGTAGAGTTCCGTAGTGGCTGGTAAAGTTCCGTAGGGCCCTGTACCGTTCCGTAACTGTCTGCAAGGATCTTTAGGCTTCCGTAGGGGCTGGTAGGGTTCCATAAAGTTCCGTGGGTTCCTGCAGAGTTCTGCAAGTGCCCGCAAGGGCCTGTAGGGGCGCACAGTGTTTCTGTCAGGTTCCGTAGAGTTCCGTAGGGGCCATAGGTTTCCGTAGCGGCTGGTAGTATTCCGTAGGGGTCTGTAGGGTTCCATAGGCACCTGCAGTGTTCTGTAGGAGCCCATAGGGTTTTAGTGAGGTTCCGTTGTGTCGCTAAGGGTCTTGTAGAGTGCTGTCGGGTCCTGGAGTATTCTGTAGGGTTCCAGAGGGGCTCTTAGGGTTCCGTCAAAATCTGTAGGGTTCCCTAGGGGCCCGTAGAGTCCCGTAGATTTCTGTAGGGGCCTGTAGGGTTGTGTAAGTGCCCGCAGGGGTTGGTAGGAGCTTGTAGGGTGCCATATGTTTCCGGAGGGTTGTGTAGGGTTCCGTAGGTGTCTGATGTGTTCCCTAGGAGCCTGTAGTGTCTCGTACAGTTCCGTAGGGGCCTGTAGTGTTCCCTAGGGGCCTGTAGAGTCTCGTACAGTTCCATAGGGTCCTGTAGGTTTCCATAAGCGCCCGCAGAGGTCTGAAGGGGCCCGTCCTGTTCCGTAAGGATCCACAGGGCTCCGTAGAGCTTCGTAGGTTTCCTAGAGGCCTGTAGAGTACCGCAGGAGCCAGTAGTGTTCTGTAGGGGCCCGTAGGGTTCCTTCCATAGGGGCTGGCAGTGTTCCGTAGGGGCCTCTAGGATTGTGTAAGTGCCCGCAGGAGTCTGTAGGAGTCTGTGGGATTCTGTAAGGTTCCGGAGGGTTCTGCAGGGTTCCGTAGGGGCCCGTAGAGTTCCGTAGTGGCTGGTAAAGTTCCGTAGGGCCCTGTACCGTTCCGTAACTGCCTGCAAGGGTCTTTAGGCTTCCGTAGGGGCTGGTAGGGTTCCATAAAGTTCCGTGGGTTCCTGCAGAGTTCTGCAAGTGCCCGCAAGGGCCTGTAGGGGCCCACAGTGTTTCTGTCAGGTTCCGTAGAGTTCCGTAGGGGCCATAGGTTTCCGTAGTGGCTGGTAGTATTCCGTCTGTAGGTTTCCGTAGGCACCTGCAGTGTTCTGTAGGAGCCCATAGGCTTTTAGTGAGGTTCCGTTGTGTCGCTAAGGGTCTTGTAGAGTGCTGTCGGGTCCTGGAGTATTCTGTAGGGTTCCAGAGGGGCTCGTAGGGTTCCGTCGAAATCTGTAGGGTTCCCTAGGGGCCCATAGAGTCCCGTAGATTTCCCTAGGGACCTGTAGGGTTGTGTAAGTGCCCGCAGGGGTTGGTAGGAGCTTGTAGGGTTCCATAAGTTTCCAGAGGGTTGTGTAGGGTTCCGTAGGGGCCTGTGGTGTTCCCTAGGGCCCTGAAGAGTCTGTAGTTTTCCCGGTGGCTCTCGCCGGCTCTGGGTGGTAGCGCGTCGAGCTCGGGAGATCGCCTGGCGGCAACCCGACACGCAGTGTCAACGAGTGGCGATACCGGGAGAGCGCTCGGCGGCACTCGGAGGCGCACGATGGTAGTGCGGCGAGCTCGGCAGAGCGCCCGGCGGCACCCAGAAAAGCGGGGTGACGGAGCAGCGATATGGGAGAACGCTCAGTGGCACTAGGAGGCGCGCGGTGGTAGTGCGGCGAGCTCGGGAGAGCGCCCGGCTGCACCCAGACAAGCGGGGTGAAGGAGCAGCGATATCGGGAGAGCGTTCAGCGGCACTCGGAGGCACGCGGTGGTACTGCTGCGAGCTCGGCAGTGCGCCCGGCGGCACCCCGAGCACTGTGGTGAAGGAGCGGCGATATCGGGAGAGCCCCTGGCGGCACCCCGACGTGCGGGGTCAACGAGTGGCGATACCGGGAGAGCGCTCGGCGGCACTCGGAGGCGCACGGTGGTACTGCGGCGAGATCCCGAGAGCACCCAGTGGCACTCACATGCGCAGGGTGGAGCGCGAAGAGCTCGGGAGAGCGTCCGGCGGCACCCCGAGGAGCGGGATGAGCGTGCGTCGGGTCGACCGGACGTACAGCGGCACCCGGAAGCTCACGGTGGTAGCGCGGCGAGCTCGGAAGAGCCCCGCAGCACCCCGAAGAGCGGGGTGAAGGATCGGCGTGGTCGGGAGGAGGCGGAGCGACAGCCGGAGGCGCAGGGTGGTAGCGCGGTGAGCTCGGACAGTGATCGGCGGCACCCCGAAGAGCGCGCTGAGGGCACGGGTGAGTCGGACGAGGACTCGTCGGCACCCCGAAGGGCGGGGGGAGCGGCTCGGGCAGGTGGGACGTGCGCCCGTCACCATCCCGAGGGGTGGGTTAAGGCTCGGCGGGATCGAGTTGGCGCCCGACGGCACCCGGAGGGGTGGGATGAGGGTGCGTCGGGGTTGGGAGGATGCGCAGCGACACCCGGAGGCGCAGAGCGGTAGCGCAGCAAGCTCGGCAGAGCGCCCGGAGGCACCCTGCCGAGCGGGGTGTATATACGGAGCGGTCGGAAGGCGCACTGCGACACCTGGAGGAGCACGGTAGTAGCGCGGCGAGCTCGGGAGAGCCCCGCATCACCCTGAAGAGCGGGGTGATGAATCGGCGTGGTCGGGAGGACGCGCAGCAACACGCAGAGGCGCACGATGGTACAACGGCGAGCTCGGACAATGGTTCCAGAGCTCGGGACTCTGTAGGGTTCCAGAGGGGCTCGTAGGGTTCCGTCGAAATCTGTAGGGTTCCCTAGGGGCCCGTAGAGTCCCGTAGATTTCCGTAGGGACCTGTAGGGTTGTGTAAGTGCCCGCAGGGGTTGGTAGGAGCTTGTAGGGTTCCATAAGTTTCCAGAGTGTTGTGTAGGGTTCCGTAGGGGCCTGTGGTGTTCCCTAGCGGCCTGTAGAGTCTCGTACGGTTCCGTAGGGGCCTGTGGTGTTCCCTAGGGCCCTGAAGAGTCTGTAGGGTTCCCGGTGGCACTCGCCGGCGCTGGGTGGCAGCGCGTCGACCTCGGGAGAGCGCCTGGCTGCAACCCGAAGCGCAGGGTCAACGAGTGGCGATATCGGGAGAGCGCTCAGCGGCACTCGGAGGCGCGCGGTGGTACCGCTGCGAGCGCGGCTGATCTCCCGGCGGCACCCCGAGCACCGTGGTGAAGGTGACGTGCGGAAACAAACATTACAACTCGCAGAGAGTTATAAAGCAGGTATGTTTATTGCGGCGCTGGGTGCAAGGGGGATTTCTCCGCCAAACTTGTACACCGGTTTGTGAAGCAAGCGTCCATTTATGGTGAAAAGCATACATATTCATTATGGTGGGCAGGTTATTAAAATTAAAGGCGTTACTATTCTAATTATTTCCAAGAACTCATTATCAAAAATCTCCTCCCCTGTCCTGACCAGATGGACACCTTTCCCAGACAGTTAGGTTCCTCCTCAGCACCTCCTTAGCATGCAGCTGCTCCCGCTATCTTATACACAAGGCCATTTCTTTATCTTGGAATGCTTTGACTCCGAGCTTTTGTTCTTTCCCAGGCTTTATTACATCTGCACTAACAAACTGTAACCGTTCGTTTTCTGAATCAAGTCCCCCCTTTTCTTTTAACTTTGTAAATTCTTTTACAATCACCTATAACATATTCTCTCTCCCCATCTGATTTCTAAAATACTTCCCAGATTCCACTCGTTCACGGAGCTGATGCTTCTTCCATTGATTATATTTGTCTTTGGCCCCCCTGGTACAACACATAAGACATCTAATTAATGCACACACTAAATTCCTAACATAAGTATTGCTATTAGAAGGATAAACAGTCGCTTAATCCAAGCAAAGTTAGGTAACCACGAGGTTAACTTTTCCCAAAGGTCAGAAAACCCTAATGTGGTGTCATCTTGCGCAGTCAAATGCAAAATCTGAGTTTTAGCTATGAGATTTTTTAAACTTACCCATTCTGGTTTACATATGAACAACAGCTTTGATTAATCACATTATGAGGCACATAAGCCTTCTTTCCAGGTTAATAAGTCTAATGCCATTCTGTTTTGTCCCACCACATTTGCTAATGACTGGACTTCTTGTTGAAGTGCTTGTATAGCATCGATTGTAGATTTCTCAAGCACTTCTATAGTGGCCGATATGTTCACAATTGCCTTTTCCAATTCACTGACGCCCAGGAACGGTATAAACCATCTTACAAAGCTGTGGAACCTTGTTCCCCTCGTCACTAGAGGGTTTTCCACTCCCCGAATTCTCCTCCAAGGTGTTCCCAGCATTCCTGAGGGGATTTCAGACTGATTAAACACCGTATCCTGGCTAGTTAGATAGCCTATCGTGCAAGTTCCCTTCCATCCTCCGGGCAGCTGTTTTCTACTATATCCATCTCCACACAACAACCAATACCCTTTAGGTAACTTACAGGGTCCAATAGTTGCCATCAAATTCGCACCTAAAAATTTCCCCGCCTGGTACCGTCCATACTCCCAGGAATATCCTTCTCCTTCGGAAATACCACTACTTTTATATGCAACTAGTTGTGTTTTGTCGCAAAAGTCAATATATGTTACCCTTATCCCTGTTAGATCCCAACTTCCCACATCAACAGTTGTCTTATTAATCCAGTACTTGCTCCATCCCCAAGTTGTTGTCTTATTCACCGGCCCACTGTGTCTATATTCCCCGTGTTCCCATGCACAACTGTTATTGCTAATTAATACCACAAACTCTTCTTTCAACAGTTGTAGATCAAATCTGGGTCCTAAGGTGTAGATATTATCATCGTACTCACAATACCCATTCGACTCATCCCCCCCTTTTGCCCAACATTTAGGCCAGGTTCCGTTAGCATTGTTCCAATTGCTTGCTGCCACCCCACATAGAGGCAATTTCATTTCTCCTTTGGGTAGGGTAGTACATACCCAACAGTCTGACAGATTAGTAGCCCTTACCAGTGTTTCCAGATTTCGTGAATATGTTTTCACACCCCGTGTCCCTCCCCCTGAAACACAAAGTCCTGGCATGTTGATGACTATTAAAGTCATTAATGTCCATCTTTTCGTTGGAGGAGAAGTTTCAGGGGTCCGGTCTGTGTTGATGTCCATTGGGGTTCTGGAGCCCTCTTGACGTGAGTCCAATGGATCCAAGTGGCTTTTTCCTTGATCTTTATGGCCGTGTGAGTGGTCAGCAGTACCTGGAAGGGACCTTCCCCCTTTGGCTTCAGTGGTGAATCTGTGAAAGACTTACGTAGTCCCCAGGTTCGATCTCGTGTACTGGTCCATCCAGCCCACGAGCTCTTGTTCCCAGAACCATTTTTTCTACCTCTCGGAGCTGTTTTTGTAAATTTATCAGGTAATCTGTTAGTATTTCATTCCCCAGCTCTGTGGATATTCCGTCTTGTACACTATATGGTCTCCCATACAGTATTTCAAAGGGGCTCAAACCTTCTTCGGTTCTGGGTTTTGTTCTTATCCTGAGAAGGGCTAAGGGTAGTGATTGAGGCCAGGCCAAGTTAGCTTCCTGGCCTAGTTTCACAATTTGCGTTTTGATCAAGTGATTCATCTTTTCTACTTGACCACTCGATCGTGGGTTGTATGGGGTGTGAAGTTGCCAGTCTATACCCAATAGTCTGCTTACTTTCGAAACAACCCTTGCAGTGAAATGAGATCCTCGGTCCGAGGAAATTACTGCGGGAACCCCGAACCTTGGTATAATTTCATGCAACAATGCTTTGACCACTTCTCTTGTTTTGTTGGTTCGACAGGGAAATGCCTCTGGCCATCCTGAAAAGGTATCAGTTAACACCAATAGGTATCGAAACCCCCTTTTCTTGGAAGTTCTGAAAAATCAATTTGCCATTGTTGTCCCGGATAGTTTCCCTTCCCTATCTGGCCAAATTGGACTCTGGGGCCTGTCTTAGGGTTGTTCTGTAGACACACCTCACACTGCTGAGTGACTTGTTTGACAGTGGCATATAGATTTCGAGCACATATTAGCCTGTTCAGGTATCTGTAAAGTGCCTCTGTTCCCCAATGGATTTTCTATGTTCTGCCATGACCACTGCCCATAATAACGAAAAAGGTCACTTGTTGCTGTGCTATCTGTGCTTTCTGTGAAGAAACTTTATAGCCATTAAGTCACTTTGGCAGGCAGTAATACTGCATCTAAGAGTTTGAGAATTTCTTCAGCATGTTTGATGTGCTTCCCTTGTGTAGATAAGAGTCCTCTTCCTCTCCAGACCGCCCCGTGAGCATGCACCACCCCAAAAACATATTTAGAGTCTGTCCAGATATTTATCCGTTTTCCTTTGGCCAATTCCAGGGCTCGGGTTAGTGCTATAATCTCAGCCTTTTGGGCTGATGTCTTTGGGGCCAGGGCCTTGGATTCTATTACCTTCTCTGTGGTGGTTACCGCATAGCCAGCTTTGCGTATCCCCTGTTGAATGAAGCCGCTCCCGTCGGTGAACCAGGAATCCTCTGCATCCTCCAATGGTTCTTCTTTCAGGTCTGGTCGGCTGGAGTACACCGCCTCGATTGTTTCCAAGCAGTCGTGGGTCACTGAGTCTCCTTCGGTTCCGCTGAGGAAAGCGGCTGGATTGACAATATTAGTTACCGTCATTTCTACATCATCTTGCTCTATCAGGATAGCCTGGTACTTAAGAAACCTCTGAGGTGAAAGCCAATGCCCCCCTTTTACTTCCAGTACTGCTGAGACTGTATGTGATACCATAACTGTGATTTTCTGGCCTAGGGTGAACTTACGGGCCTCTTGGATGTTTATTACCACTGCTGCCACCGCTCGGAGACAGCTAGGCCACCCTTTACTTACTTCGTCAAGCTGTTTTTTGGAGAAGTATGCCACCGCCCTTCGATAGGGTCCCAAATTCTGGGCTAGGACTCCTAAGGCCATTCCTTGCTTTTCATGGGAAAACAACCAGAAAGGTTTAGTAGTGTCAGGTAATCCCAGGCCAGGTGCTTCCATTAACCTCTTTTTTAATTGATGGAAGGCTTTGTCTGCCTCCCTATTCCATATAATATTCTTTGAGTCAGATTTTAATAACTCGTATAGAGGCTTTACCAAAAGTCCGTAGTTATATATCCAGAGACGACACAATCCTGTCATTCCTAGGAAGGTTCGAAGTTCCTTAGGCGTCTGTGGTCGAGGTGTCTGGCAGATGACCTCTTTCCTCTCCTTCCCGTTGGCCGTTGGCAGTCCGTTGGCCTGCGGTTATTTCATATCCCAGATAGGTCACTTGCTGCTGGGCTATCTGTGCTTTCTGTGAAGAAACTGTATAGCCATTAAGTCCAAGAAAATTTAACAGGCTCACAGTCCATTTTATGCATGTTTCTCTGGTGTCAGGGGCGAGTAATATATCGTCCACATACTGCAAAACCACTCCTGACCCAAGCGGGCGTTTCCACTGTTCCAAGTCTTTAGCTAGCTGATTTCCAAAAAGTGTCGAGCTATATTTGAAGCCCTGCGGTAGCACAGTCCATGTAAGCTGTGTTTTCCTCCCAGATTCTGGGTTTTCCCATTCGAATGCAAATAAAAGCTGGCTCTCTGGGCTCAAAGGCACGCAGAAAAAGGCATCCTTTAGGTTCAAAACGGTAAACCATGCCAATTCAGGTACCAGTTTAGTTAGACGAGTGTATGGATTTGCAAATCCTCAACAATTATGTTGATAGCTCTGAGGTCCTGCACTATGCGATAGCTACCATCCGGCTTCTTAACAGGTAATATTGGAGTGTTTTACTCTGATTCACATTCTTTCAGCAGCCCATACTCAATAAACCGATCTATAGTTGGTCGGATCCCCTCCCTGTCCTCTATTCTAAGGGGATACTGTTTAACTCTCACCGGTCGTGCTCCTTGTTGAGGCTTTATCACTATTGGGGAAGCATTTTTTGCTCTCCCCGGCACTCCCGAGGCCCAGACCCCCGGATAAATTTGGGCTTTAATCTCCTCAGGCACCCCTGTAGAAATGGGAGTTCCTATTAGGGCCAAACTTAGTATTTCAATTAGTTGATCTTCTCTTATCCGGAGTTCCATTTTCCCTTTTTTGAATTTAATTTCTGCTCCCAATTGCTCTAATAAATCTCGCCCTAACAGGGGTCTCGGCGAATTTGGCAGATATAAAAATTTGTGTATCCCCAATTTTTTTCCCAATTTGAACTTAAGAGGTTTGAGAAAATATGCCTTTTCGCTCCGGCCAGTGGCTCCTGTTACTGTTATAAAATCAGTATAGATAGGGGTCAGAGCTTGATTTAAAACTGAATACGTTTCTCCTGTAGCCACCAAAAATTCTATTCTTGTTGCTTTTTCCCTAGCCTTAGGGTAACCAGTGGATCCGCTAGGGTAGATTCCCCCGGTCCCCGTCAATCTTCTTTATAATGGGCCTGAATTTTTTCTTTTCGTCTTTTTGGGGACCCATTCTTCCAGTGCCCTCTCTGCTTACACCATGCACATTGATCTCTTTCTAATGGTTTCCTAAAAATTCCCTGCTTTCGTTTCCCCCCTTGCATGTATTGCTACCACCAGTGCCAGTCTGTCCCTTTTTTTATCCTCCTCCTCCCGGTTGTTAAACACTCTCCATGCCTCATCTAACAGAGTCTCTAGATTTCTGCTGTCGGTTGTTCTCAGTTTTTGCAGCTTCCTCCGGATATCGTTGGCAGACTGCCCTAAAAAGAGAGACACTAACTGCTGGATTCCTATCTCTGGTCCAGGGTCCGAGGGGGTGTAGCGTCTCATTGCATCTCGTAATTTATCTAGAAACTCCGAGGGACTCTCCTTCGGCCCTCGTCTTACAGCATACAGCATTGACCAGTTAATGGCTTTCGGGATAGTCCTCTCCATCCCTGTTATAATCCCATCTCTGTAAGTTTCTAGCGCCTCTGAGTGAATGCTCCTGTTTGGGTTCCAGTGAGGGTTGTGCAAAGGGAAGTGTTCTTTAATGTACCTTCCTGAATCTTTCAGTTGGTCCGTGGCTATATTGTGAGCAGTTTTTAAAACCAGTTGTTTCTCAGTTTCTGTTAGGTGATTTAATAATAACTGGATATCACTCCAGTCAGGATTGTGCTGCTTTACCAGAAACTGAAAATGTCTAGTAACCCCTACGGGATCATTCCGATAATTCTTTGCCACACTTTTCCAGGTTTCTAAATCAAATGAGGAAAAAGGGACTTTTATCATTACGGCTAGTCCGTCCGGACCCATGGCTTCCCTTAAGGGTGCTTGAATCGCTGCTTGCTCTGTCCTTTTCCGAGTACGGGACGAGACAGGGCTGTCAGGTGGGGTTTTGGATTCAGTTTTGGAATCAGCTTCAGTTTCTCTATCTTCTTGAGGAACCCTTACCCCCTCCCAACGGTCTTCTATTCCCCTAACCGGTGGTAAGTAAGTGTCAAGAAAATAGTCTTCTTTAAGATCCCGAATCTTTTCAGGCTTTGTGCATCTCTGCCCTATGCTACAGGCTGAACAACATCTTTTTATAGTACCTTTCATTTCTCCTCGTCTTTCTTTCTCTAAGGCTAGTACCATCGGGTCTTCTGGAGGTAATAGCCCGCAGTCCCGTTGGTACTCTGGGTGGTTCCAAAGGGTGAAAAACATATCCGCATATGTGACTTCATCCCACTTTCCTTCCTTTCTAAGGAACAGCATTAATTGTAGTATAGTATTGTAATTGAGAGTCCCGTTCAGGGCCATTTCTCCTGATCATCTAATTTGTAAAGGGGCCACCTTTGATTACAATATTTAATTAAGGTTTTCTTGTCCACGCTGCCACCTGGTGAGCCCCCGATCTCCTTCCAGTGTGCTAAAATACACCCTAGGGTACTACTTTTCAGTATCTCACTTCCTTGATTTTTGCCCTTTTTATGTTCCCTTACCCCCTTAGTTCAGAGGCGATCCTGATCTCCGTGTGTCACTTAGGTGTTACCCCCCCGCTGCCGCTGTTGCTACCTTTATCTCCAGGGGTAGGCTATGTCTCCACAGATTATTTGTTGCAACTCTCCCGCCCGCTCGATCTTTTCCCACTCAGTCCAGCTACCACACTGTGGACACCAAAAATCGTCCTCCCGATCTACCCAAACCTCTGTATTACAAGCAAAGCACTTTAAGACAAAAATAGGATCACAAAAGTTATCCGAATGTCCAAGACACTGCCACTTAATATTCTCATTATTAGATTCACACAATGCTTCTGTACAGTTGTTCGTCTGTACGCTTCGTTCGTCTCCGGCCGCTCTCCTCGCGGAGAACACGGAACCGCGGATCGGAACTTCACACTCGCTCTGCAGCAGTGCCGCGTCTCAATCACTCATACAACAATTACAGACAATAACACGGTAGGGATATCTTATGACAAATACACTAAATAATCAACAATATTACAATTCCACACACTAACCCAAAACCCAGGGATCCCACACCATTAGCCCAAGCTTGAGCATACCCCGGGGCGAGTACACCGACTCTTTACCACGCGTAGGACGTCTCCTCACGACTTACAGGTCCCCCCCATGAAACCCTAAAACATACCTGGTCCGCAGGAGATGGTCCTTGTCTGTCCCCGCGGTGATCTGGATGAGTTGGGGAGTCCTTCCGAGAAATCTCGGGGGCGCCCAGAGGACTCCCGTCCTCAGCAGGTCCCGCAGCCGGACAGAGGGGGTCCCATCTGGGGTGCCAAATTGACGCTCGAAAACAAACATTACAACTCGCAGAGAGTTATAAAGCAGGTATGTTTATTGCGGCGCTGGGTGCAAGGGGGATTTCTCCGCCAAACTTGTACACCGGTTTGTGAAGCAAGCGTCCATTTATGGTAAAAAGCATACATATTCATTATGGTGGGCAGGTTATTAAAATTAAAGGCGTTACTATTCTAATTATTTCCAAGAACTCATTATCAAAAATCTCCTCCCCTGTCCTGACCAGATGGACACCTTTCCCAGACAGTTAGGTTCCTCCTCAGCACCTCCTTAGCATGCAGCTGCTCCCGCTATCTTATACACAAAGCCATTTCTTTATCTTGGAATTCTGGGGCCCCGAGCTTTTGTTCTTTCCCAGACTGTAATACAACTGCACTAACAAACTGTAACCGTTCGTTTTCTGAATCAAAGGAGCGGCGATATCGGGAGAGCGCTCAGCGGCACTCGGAGGCGCGCTGTGGTACAGCGGCGAGATCCCGAGAGTGCCCGCTGGCACTTGTCAGCGCACGGTGGTAGCGCGGAGAGCTCGGCAGAGCGCCCGGCAGCACCCCGAGGAGAGGGATGAGCGTGCGTAGGGTCGACCGGACGCACAGCGGCACCTGGAGGCGCACGGTGGTAGTGCGGCAAGCTCGGGAGAGCGCCCGGCGGCACCCCGAGCACTGTGGTGAAGGAGCGGCGATATCGGGAGAGCCCCTGGCGGCACCCCGACGTGCGGGGTCAACGAGTGGCGATACCGGGAGAGCGCTCGGCGGCACTCGGAGGCGCACGGTGGTACTGCGGCGAGATCCCGAGAGCACCCAGTGGCACTCACATGCGCAGGGTGGAGCGCGAAGAGCTCGGGAGAGCGTCCGGCGGCACCCCGAGGAGCGGGATGAGCGTGCGTCGGGTCGACCGGACGTACAGCGGCACCCGGAAGCTCACGGTGGTAGCGCGGCGAGCTCGGAAGAGCCCCGCAGCACCCCGAAGAGCGGGGTGAAGGATCGGCGTGGTCGGGAGGAGGCGGAGCGACAGCCGGAGGCGCAGGGTGGTAACGCGGTGAGCTCGGACAGTGATCGGCGGCACCCCGAAGAGCGCGCTGAGGGCACGGGTGAGTCGGACGAGGACTCGTCGGCACCCCGAAGGGCGGGGGGAGCGGCTCGGGCAGGTGGGACGTGCGCCCGTCACCATCCCGAGGGGTGGGTTAAGGCTCGGCGGGATCGAGTTGGCGCCCGACGGCACCCGGAGGGGTGGGATGAGGGTGCGTCGGGGTTGGGAGGATGCGCAGCGACACCCGGAGGCGCAGAGCGGTAGCGCAGCAAGCTCGGCAGAGCGCCCGGAGGCACCCTGCCGAGCGGGGTGTATATACGGAGCGGTCGGAAGGCGCACTGCGACACCTGGAGGAGCACGGTAGTAGCGCGGCGAGCTCGGGAGAGCCCCGCATCACCCTGAAGAGCGGGGTGATGAATCGGCGTGGTCGGGAGGACGCGCAGCAACACGCAGAGGCGCACGCTGGTACAACGGCGAGCTCGAACAATGGTTCCAGAGCTCGGGACTCTGTAGGGTTCCAGAGGGGCTCGTAGGGTTCCGTCGAAATCTGTAGGGTTCCCTAGGGGCCCGTAGAGTCCCGTAGATTTCCGTAGGGACCTGTAGGGTTGTGTAAGTGCCCGCAGGGGTTGGTAGGAGCTTGTAGGGTTCCATAAGTTTCCAGAGTGTTGTGTAGGGTTCCGTAGGGGCCTGTGGTGTTCCCTAGGGGCCTGTAGAGTCTCGTACCGTTCCGTAGGGGCCTGTGGTGTTCCCTAGGGCCCTGAAGAGTCTGTAGGGTTCCCGGTGGCACTCGCCGGCGCTGGGTGGCAGCGCGTCGACCTCGGGAGAGCGCCTGGCTGCAACCCGAAGCGCAGGGTCAACGAGTGGCGATATCGGGAGAGCGCTCAGCGGCACTCGGAGGCGCGCGGTGGTACCGCTGCGAGCGCGGCTGATCTCCCGGCGGCACCCCGAGCACCGTGGTGAAGGTGACGTGCGGAAACAAACATTACAACTCGCAGAGAGTTATAAAGCAGGTATGTTTATTGCGGCGCTGGGTGCAAGGGGGATTTCTCCGCCAAACTTGTACACCGGTTTGTGAAGCAAGCGTCCATTTATGGTGAAAAGCATACATATTCATGATGGTGGGCAGGTTATTAAAATTAAAGGCGTTACTATTCTAATTATTTCCAAGAACTCATTATCAAAAATCTCCTCCCCTGTCCTGACCAGATGGACACCTTTCCCAGACAGTTAGGTTCCTCCTCAGCACCTCCTTAGCATGCAGCTGCTCCCGCTATCTTATACACAAGGCCATTTCTTTATCTTGGAATGCTTTGACTCCGAGCTTTTGTTCTTTCCCAGGCTTTATTACATCTGCACTAACAAACTGTAACCGTTCGTTTTCTGAATCAAGTCCCCCCTTTTCTTTTAACTTTGTAAATTCTTTTACAATCACCTATAACATATTCTCTCTCCCCATCTGATTTCTAAAATACTTCCCAGATTCCACTCGTTCACGGAGCTGATGCTTCTTCCATTGATTATATTTGTCTTTGGCCCCCCTGGTACAACACATAAGACATCTAATTAATGCACACACTAAATTCCTAACATAAGTATTGCTATTAGAAGGATAAACAGTCGCTTAATCCAAGCAAAGTTAGGTAACCACGAGGTTAACTTTTCCCAAAGGTCAGAAAACCCTAATGTGGTGTCATCTTGCGCAGTCAAATGCAAAATCTGAGTTTTAGCTATGAGATTTTTTAAACTTACCCATTCTGGTTTACATATGAACAACAGCTTTGATTAATCACATTATGAGGCACATAAGCCTTCTTTCCAGGTTAATAAGTCTAATGCCATTCTGTTTTGTCCCACCACATTTGCTAATGACTGGACTTCTTGTTGAAGTGCTTGTATAGCATCGATTGTAGATTTCTCAAGCACTTCTATAGTGGCCGATATGTTCACAATTGCCTTTTCCAATTCACTGACGCCCAGGAACGGTATAAACCATCTTACAAAGCTGTGGAACCTTGTTCCCCTCGTCACTAGAGGGTTTTCCACTCCCCGAATTCTCCTCCAAGGTGTTCCCAGCATTCCTGAGGGGATTTCAGACTGATTAAACACCGTATCCTGGCTAGTTAGATAGCCTATCGTGCAAGTTCCCTTCCATCCTCCGGGCAGCTGTTTTCTACTATATCCATCTCCACACAACAACCAATACCCTTTAGGTAACTTACAGGGTCCAATAGTTGCCATCAAATTCGCACCTAAAAATTTCCCCGCCTGGTACCGTCCATACTCCCAGGAATATCCTTCTCCTTCGGAAATACCACTACTTTTATATGCAACTAGTTGTGTTTTGTCGCAAAAGTCAATATATGTTACCCTTATCCCTGTTAGATCCCAACTTCCCACATCAACAGTTGTCTTATTAATCCAGTACTTGCTCCATCCCCAAGTTGTTGTCTTATTCACCGGCCCACTGTGTCTATATTCCCCGTGTTCCCATGCACAACTGTTATTGCTAATTAATACCACAAACTCTTCTTTCAACAGTTGTAGATCAAATCTGGGTCCTAAGGTGTAGATATTATCATCGTACTCACAATACCCATTCGACTCATCCCCCCCTTTTGCCCAACATTTAGGCCAGGTTCCGTTAGCATTGTTCCAATTGCTTGCTGCCACCCCACATAGAGGCAATTTCATTTCTCCTTTGGGTAGGGTAGTACATACCCAACAGTCTGACAGATTAGTAGCCCTTACCAGTGTTTCCAGATTTCGTGAATATGTTTTCACACCCCGTGTCCCTCCCCCTGAAACACAAAGTCCTGGCATGTTGATGACTATTAAAGTCATTAATGTCCATCTTTTCGTTGGAGGAGAAGTTTCAGGGGTCCGGTCTGTGTTGATGTCCATTGGGGTTCTGGAGCCCTCTTGACGTGAGTCCAATGGATCCAAGTGGCTTTTTCCTTGATCTTTATGGCCGTGTGAGTGGTCAGCAGTACCTGGAAGGGACCTTCCCCCTTTGGCTTCAGTGGTGAATCTGTGAAAGACTTACGTAGTCCCCAGGTTCGATCTCGTGTACTGGTCCATCCAGCCCACGAGCTCTTGTTCCCAGAACCATTTTTTCTACCTCTCGGAGCTGTTTTTGTAAATTTATCAGGTAATCTGTTAGTATTTCATTCCCCAGCTCTGTGGATATTCCGTCTTGTACACTATATGGTCTCCCATACAGTATTTCAAAGGGGCTCAAACCTTCTTCGGTTCTGGGTTTTGTTCTTATCCTGAGAAGGGCTAAGGGTAGTGATTGAGGCCAGGCCAAGTTAGCTTCCTGGCCTAGTTTCACAATTTGCGTTTTGATCAAGTGATTCATCTTTTCTACTTGACCACTCGATCGTGGGTTGTATGGGGTGTGAAGTTGCCAGTCTATACCCAATAGTCTGCTTACTTTCGAAACAACCCTTGCAGTGAAATGAGATCCTCGGTCCGAGGAAATTACTGCGGGAACCCCGAACCTTGGTATAATTTCATGCAACAATGCTTTGACCACTTCTCTTGTTTTGTTGGTTCGACAGGGAAATGCCTCTGGCCATCCTGAAAAGGTATCAGTTAACACCAATAGGTATCGAAACCCCCTTTTCTTGGAAGTTCTGAAAAATCAATTTGCCATTGTTGTCCCGGATAGTTTCCCTTCCCTATCTGGCCAAATTGGACTCTGGGGCCTGTCTTAGGGTTGTTCTGTAGACACACCTCACACTGCTGAGTGACTTGTTTGACAGTGGCATATAGATTTCGAGCACATATTAGCCTGTTCAGATATCTGTAAAGTGCCTCTGTTCCCCAATGGATTTTCTATGTTCTGCCATGACCACTGCCCATAATAACGAAAAAGGTCACTTGTTGCTGTGCTATCTGTGCTTTCTGTGAAGAAACTTTATAGCCATTAAGTCACTTTGGCAGGCAGTAATACTGCATCTAAGAGTTTGAGAATTTCTTCAGCATGTTTGATGTGCTTCCCTTGTGTAGATAAGAGTCCTCTTCCTCTCCAGACCGCCCCGTGAGCATGCACCACCCCAAAAACATATTTAGAGTCTGTCCAGATATTTATCCGTTTTCCTTTGGCCAATTCCAGGGCTCGGGTTAGTGCTATAATCTCAGCCTTTTGGGCTGATGTCTTTGGGGCCAGGGCCTTGGATTCTATTACCTTCTCTGTGGTGGTTACCGCATAGCCAGCTTTGCGTATCCCCTGTTGAATGAAGCCGCTCCCGTCGGTGAACCAGGAATCCTCTGCATCCTCCAATGGTTCTTCTTTCAGGTCTGGTCGGCTGGAGTACACCGCCTCGATTGTTTCCAAGCAGTCGTGGGTCACTGAGTCTCCTTCGGTTCCGCTGAGGAAAGCGGCTGGATTGACAATATTAGTTACCGTCATTTCTACATCATCTTGCTCTATCAGGATAGCCTGGTACTTAAGAAACCTCTGAGGTGAAAGCCAATGCCCCCCTTTTACTTCCAGTACTGCTGAGACTGTATGTGATACCATAACTGTGATTTTTCTGGCCTAGGGTGAACTTACGGGCCTCTTGGATGTTTATTACCACTGCTGCCACCGCTCGGAGACAGCTAGGCCACCCTTTACTTACTTCGTCAAGCTGTTTTTTGGAGAAGTATGCCACCGCCCTTCGATAGGGTCCCAAATTCTGGGCTAGGACTCCTAAGGCCATTCCTTGCTTTTCATGGGAAAACAACCAGAAAGGTTTAGTAGTGTCAGGTAATCCCAGGCCAGGTGCTTCCATTAACCTCTTTTTTAATTGATGGAAGGCTTTGTCTGCCTCCCTATTCCATATAATATTCTTTGAGTCAGATTTTAATAACTCGTATAGAGGCTTTACCAAAAGTCCGTAGTTATATATCCAGAGACGACACAATCCTGTCATTCCTAGGAAGGTTCGAAGTTCCTTAGGCGTCTGTGGTCGAGGTGTCTGGCAGATGACCTCTTTCCTCTCCTTCCCGTTGGCCGTTGGCAGTCCGTTGGCCTGCGGTTATTTCATATCCCAGATAGGTCACTTGCTGCTGGGCTATCTGTGCTTTCTGTGAAGAAACTGTATAGCCATTAAGTCCAAGAAAATTTAACAGGCTCACAGTCCATTTTATGCATGTTTCTCTGGTGTCAGGGGCGAGTAATATATCGTCCACATACTGCAAAACCACTCCTGACCCAAGCGGGCGTTTCCACTGTTCCAAGTCTTTAGCTAGCTGATTTCCAAAAAGTGTCGAGCTATATTTGAAGCCCTGCGGTAGCACAGTCCATGTAAGCTGTGTTTTCCTCCCAGATTCTGGGTTTTCCCATTCGAATGCAAATAAAAGCTGGCTCTCTGGGCTCAAAGGCACGCAGAAAAAGGCATCCTTTAGGTTCAAAACGGTAAACCATGCCAATTCAGGTACCAGTTTAGTTAGACGAGTGTATGGATTTGCAAATCCTCAACAATTATGTTGATAGCTCTGAGGTCCTGCACTATGCGATAGCTACCATCCGGCTTCTTAACAGGTAATATTGGAGTGTTTTACTCTGATTCACATTCTTTCAGCAGCCCATACTCAATAAACCGATCTATAGTTGGTCGGATCCCCTCCCTGTCCTCTATTCTAAGGGGATACTGTTTAACTCTCACCGGTCGTGCTCCTTGTTGAGGCTTTATCACTATTGGGGAAGCATTTTTTGCTCTCCCCGGCACTCCCGAGGCCCAGACCCCCGGATAAATTTGGGCTTTAATCTCCTCAGGCACCCCTGTAGAAATGGGAGTTCCTATTAGGGCCAAACTTAGTATTTCAATTAGTTGATCTTCTCTTATCCGGAGTTCCATTTTCCCTTTTTTGAATTTAATTTCTGCTCCCAATTGCTCTAATAAATCTCGCCCTAACAGGGGTCTCGGCGAATTTGGCAGATATAAAAATTTGTGTATCCCCAATTTTTTTCCCAATTTGAACTTAAGAGGTTTGAGAAAATATGCCTTTTCGCTCCGGCCAGTGGCTCCTGTTACTGTTATAAAATCAGTATAGATAGGGGTCAGAGCTTGATTTAAAACTGAATACGTTTCTCCTGTAGCCACCAAAAATTCTATTCTTGTTGCTTTTTCCCTAGCCTTAGGGTAACCAGTGGATCCGCTAGGGTAGATTCCCCCGGTCCCCGTCAATCTTCTTTATAATGGGCCTGAATTTTTTCTTTTCGTCTTTTTGGGGACCCATTCTTCCAGTGCCCTCTCTGCTTACACCATGCACATTGATCTCTTTCTAATGGTTTCCTAAAAATTCCCTGCTTTCGTTTCCCCCCTTGCATGTATTGCTACCACCAGTGCCAGTCTGTCCCTTTTTTTATCCTCCTCCCGGTTGTTAAACACTCTCCATGCCTCATCTAACAGAGTCTCTAGATTTCTGCTGTCGGTTGTTCTCAGTTTTTGCAGCTTCCTCCGGATATCGTTGGCAGACTGCCCTAAAAAGAGAGACACTAACTGCTGGATTCCTATCTCTGGTCCAGGGTCCGAGGGGGTGTAGCGTCTCATTGCATCTCGTAATTTATCTAGAAACTCCGAGGGACTCTCCTTCGGCCCTCGTCTTACAGCATACAGCATTGACCAGTTAATGGCTTTCGGGATAGTCCTCTCCATCCCTGTTATAATCCCATCTCTGTAAGTTTCTAGCGCCTCTGAGTGAATGCTCCTGTTTGGGTTCCAGTGAGGGTTGTGCAAAGGGAAGTGTTCTTTAATGTACCTTCCTGAATCTTTCAGTTGGTCCGTGGCTATATTGTGAGCAGTTTTTAAAACCAGTTGTTTCTCAGTTTCTGTTAGGTGATTTAATAATAACTGGATATCACTCCAGTCAGGATTGTGCTGCTTTACCAGAAACTGAAAATGTCTAGTAACCCCTACGGGATCATTCCGATAATTCTTTGCCACACTTTTCCAGGTTTCTAAATCAAATGAGGAAAAAGGGACTTTTATCATTACGGCTAGTCCGTCCGGACCCATGGCTTCCCTTAAGGGTGCTTGAATCGCTGCTTGCTCTGTCCTTTTCCGAGTACGGGACGAGACAGGGCTGTCAGGTGGGGTTTTGGATTCAGTTTTGGAATCAGCTTCAGTTTCTCTATCTTCTTGAGGAACCCTTACCCCCTCCCAACGGTCTTCTATTCCCCTAACCGGTGGTAAGTAAGTGTCAAGAAAATAGTCTTCTTTAAGATCCCGAATCTTTTCAGGCTTTGTGCATCTCTGCCCTATGCTACAGGCTGAACAACATCTTTTTATAGTACCTTTCATTTCTCCTCGTCTTTCTTTCTCTAAGGCTAGTACCATCGGGTCTTCTGGAGGTAATAGCCCGCAGTCCCGTTGGTACTCTGGGTGGTTCCAAAGGGTGAAAAACATATCCGCATATGTGACTTCATCCCACTTTCCTTCCTTTCTAAGGAACAGCATTAATTGTAGTATAGTATTGTAATTGAGAGTCCCGTTCAGGGCCATTTCTCCTGATCATCTAATTTGTAAAGGGGCCACCTTTGATTACAATATTTAATTAAGGTTTTCTTGTCCACGCTGCCACCTGGTGAGCCCCCGATCTCCTTCCAGTGTGCTAAAATACACCCTAGGGTACTACTTTTCAGTATCTCACTTCCTTGATTTTTGCCCTTTTTATGTTCCCTTACCCCCTTAGTTCAGAGGCGATCCTGATCTCCGTGTGTCACTTAGGTGTTACCCCCCCGCTGCCGCTGTTGCTACCTTTATCTCCAGGGGTAGGCTATGTCTCCACAGATTATTTGTTGCAACTCTCCCGCCCGCTCGATCTTTTCCCACTCAGTCCAGCTACCACACTGTGGACACCAAAAATCGTCCTCCCGATCTACCCAAACCTCTGTATTACAAGCAAAGCACTTTAAGACAAAAATAGGATCACAAAAGTTATCCGAATGTCCAAGACACTGCCACTTAATATTCTCATTATTAGATTCACACAATGCTTCTGTACAGTTGTTCGTCTGTACGCTTCGTTCGTCTCCGGCCGCTCTCCTCGCGGAGAACACGGAACCGCGGATCGGAACTTCACACTCGCTCTGCAGCAGTGCCGCGTCTCAATCACTCATACAACAATTACAGACAATAACACGGTAGGGATATCTTATGACAAATACACTAAATAATCAACAATATTACAATTCCACACACTAACCCAAAACCCAGGGATCCCACACCATTAGCCCAAGCTTGAGCATACCCCGGGGCGAGTACACCGACTCTTTACCACGCGTAGGACGTCTCCTCACGACTTACAGGTCCCCCCCATGAAACCCTAAAACATACCTGGTCCGCAGGAGATGGTCCTTGTCTGTCCCCGCGGTGATCTGGATGAGTTGGGGAGTCCTTCCGAGAAATCTCGGGGGCGCCCAGAGGACTCCCGTCCTCAGCAGGTCCCGCAGCCGGACAGAGGGGGTCCCATCTGGGGTGCCAAATTGACGCTCGAAAACAAACATTACAACTCGCAGAGAGTTATAAAGCAGGTATGTTTATTGCGGCGCTGGGTGCAAGGGGGATTTCTCCGCCAAACTTGTACACCGGTTTGTGAAGCAAGCGTCCATTTATGGTAAAAAGCATACATATTCATTATGGTGGGCAGGTTATTAAAATTAAAGGCGTTACTATTCTAATTATTTCCAAGAACTCATTATCAAAAATCTCCTCCCCTGTCCTGACCAGATGGACACCTTTCCCAGACAGTTAGGTTCCTCCTCAGCACCTCCTTAGCATGCAGCTGCTCCCGCTATCTTATACACAAAGCCATTTCTTTATCTTGGAATTCTGGGGCCCCGAGCTTTTGTTCTTTCCCAGACTGTAATACAACTGCACTAACAAACTGTAACCGTTCGTTTTCTGAATCAAAGGAGCGGCGATATCGGGAGAGCGCTCAGCGGCACTCGGAGGCGCGCTGTGGTACAGCGGCGAGATCCCGAGAGTGCCCGCTGGCACTTGTCAGCGCACGGTGGTAGCGCGGAGAGCTCGGCAGAGCGCCCGGCAGCACCCCGAGGAGAGGGATGAGCGTGCGTAGGGTCGACCGGACGCACAGCGGCACCTGGAGGCGCACGGTGGTAGTGCGGCAAGCTCGGGAGAGCGCCCGGCGGCACCCCGAGCACTGTGGTGAAGGAGCGGCGATATCGGGAGAGCCCCTGGCGGCACCCCGACGTGCGGGGTCAACGAGTGGCGATACCGGGAGAGCGCTCGGCGGCACTCGGAGGCGCACGGTGGTACTGCGGCGAGATCCCGAGAGCACCCAGTGGCACTCACATGCGCAGGGTGGAGCGCGAAGAGCTCGGGAGAGCGTCCGGCGGCACCCCGAGGAGCGGGATGAGCGTGCGTCGGGTCGACCGGACGTACAGCGGCACCCGGAAGCTCACGGTGGTAGCGCGGCGAGCTCGGAAGAGCCCCGCAGCACCCCGAAGAGCGGGGTGAAGGATCGGCGTGGTCGGGAGGAGGCGGAGCGACAGCCGGAGGCGCAGGGTGGTAACGCGGTGAGCTCGGACAGTGATCGGCGGCACCCCGAAGAGCGCGCTGAGGGCACGGGTGAGTCGGACGAGGACTCGTCGGCACCCCGAAGGGCGGGGGGAGCGGCTCGGGCAGGTGGGACGTGCGCCCGTCACCATCCCGAGGGGTGGGTTAAGGCTCGGCGGGATCGAGTTGGCGCCCGACGGCACCCGGAGGGGTGGGATGAGGGTGCGTCGGGGTTGGGAGGATGCGCAGCGACACCCGGAGGCGCAGAGCGGTAGCGCAGCAAGCTCGGCAGAGCGCCCGGAGGCACCCTGCCGAGCGGGGTGTATATACGGAGCGGTCGGAAGGCGCACTGCGACACCTGGAGGAGCACGGTAGTAGCGCGGCGAGCTCGGGAGAGCCCCGCATCACCCTGAAGAGCGGGGTGATGAATCGGCGTGGTCGGGAGGACGCGCAGCAACACGCAGAGGCGCACGCTGGTACAACGGCGAGCTCGAACAATGGTTCCAGAGCTCGGGACTCTGTAGGGTTCCAGAGGGGCTCGTAGGGTTCCGTCGAAATCTGTAGGGTTCCCTAGGGGCCCGTAGAGTCCCGTAGATTTCCGTAGGGACCTGTAGGGTTGTGTAAGTGCCCGCAGGGGTTGGTAGGAGCTTGTAGGGTTCCATAAGTTTCCAGAGTGTTGTGTAGGGTTCCGTAGGGGCCTGTGGTGTTCCCTAGGGGCCTGTAGAGTCTCGTACCGTTCCGTAGGGGCCTGTGGTGTTCCCTAGGGCCCTGAAGAGTCTGTAGGGTTCCCGGTGGCACTCGCCGGCGCTGGGTGGCAGCGCGTCGACCTCGGGAGAGCGCCTGGCTGCAACCCGAAGCGCAGGGTCAACGAGTGGCGATATCGGGAGAGCGCTCAGCGGCACTCGGAGGCGCGCGGTGGTACCGCTGCGAGCGCGGCTGATCTCCCGGCGGCACCCCGAGCACCGTGGTGAAGGTGACGTGCGGAAACAAACATTACAACTCGCAGAGAGTTATAAAGCAGGTATGTTTATTGCGGCGCTGGGTGCAAGGGGGATTTCTCCGCCAAACTTGTACACCGGTTTGTGAAGCAAGCGTCCATTTATGGTGAAAAGCATACATATTCATGATGGTGGGCAGGTTATTAAAATTAAAGGCGTTACTATTCTAATTATTTCCAAGAACTCATTATCAAAAATCTCCTCCCCTGTCCTGACCAGATGGACACCTTTCCCAGACAGTTAGGTTCCTCCTCAGCACCTCCTTAGCATGCAGCTGCTCCCGCTATCTTATACACAAGGCCATTTCTTTATCTTGGAATGCTTTGACTCCGAGCTTTTGTTCTTTCCCAGGCTTTATTACATCTGCACTAACAAACTGTAACCGTTCGTTTTCTGAATCAAGTCCCCCCTTTTCTTTTAACTTTGTAAATTCTTTTACAATCACCTATAACATATTCTCTCTCCCCATCTGATTTCTAAAATACTTCCCAGATTCCACTCGTTCACGGAGCTGATGCTTCTTCCATTGATTATATTTGTCTTTGGCCCCCCTGGTACAACACATAAGACATCTAATTAATGCACACACTAAATTCCTAACATAAGTATTGCTATTAGAAGGATAAACAGTCGCTTAATCCAAGCAAAGTTAGGTAACCACGAGGTTAACTTTTCCCAAAGGTCAGAAAACCCTAATGTGGTGTCATCTTGCGCAGTCAAATGCAAAATCTGAGTTTTAGCTATGAGATTTTTTAAACTTACCCATTCTGGTTTACATATGAACAACAGCTTTGATTAATCACATTATGAGGCACATAAGCCTTCTTTCCAGGTTAATAAGTCTAATGCCATTCTGTTTTGTCCCACCACATTTGCTAATGACTGGACTTCTTGTTGAAGTGCTTGTATAGCATCGATTGTAGATTTCTCAAGCACTTCTATAGTGGCCGATATGTTCACAATTGCCTTTTCCAATTCACTGACGCCCAGGAACGGTATAAACCATCTTACAAAGCTGTGGAACCTTGTTCCCCTCGTCACTAGAGGGTTTTCCACTCCCCGAATTCTCCTCCAAGGTGTTCCCAGCATTCCTGAGGGGATTTCAGACTGATTAAACACCGTATCCTGGCTAGTTAGATAGCCTATCGTGCAAGTTCCCTTCCATCCTCCGGGCAGCTGTTTTCTACTATATCCATCTCCACACAACAACCAATACCCTTTAGGTAACTTACAGGGTCCAATAGTTGCCATCAAATTCGCACCTAAAAATTTCCCCGCCTGGTACCGTCCATACTCCCAGGAATATCCTTCTCCTTCGGAAATACCACTACTTTTATATGCAACTAGTTGTGTTTTGTCGCAAAAGTCAATATATGTTACCCTTATCCCTGTTAGATCCCAACTTCCCACATCAACAGTTGTCTTATTAATCCAGTACTTGCTCCATCCCCAAGTTGTTGTCTTATTCACCGGCCCACTGTGTCTATATTCCCCGTGTTCCCATGCACAACTGTTATTGCTAATTAATACCACAAACTCTTCTTTCAACAGTTGTAGATCAAATCTGGGTCCTAAGGTGTAGATATTATCATCGTACTCACAATACCCATTCGACTCATCCCCCCCTTTTGCCCAACATTTAGGCCAGGTTCCGTTAGCATTGTTCCAATTGCTTGCTGCCACCCCACATAGAGGCAATTTCATTTCTCCTTTGGGTAGGGTAGTACATACCCAACAGTCTGACAGATTAGTAGCCCTTACCAGTGTTTCCAGATTTCGTGAATATGTTTTCACACCCCGTGTCCCTCCCCCTGAAACACAAAGTCCTGGCATGTTGATGACTATTAAAGTCATTAATGTCCATCTTTTCGTTGGAGGAGAAGTTTCAGGGGTCCGGTCTGTGTTGATGTCCATTGGGGTTCTGGAGCCCTCTTGACGTGAGTCCAATGGATCCAAGTGGTTTTTTCCTTGATCTTTATGGCCGTGTGAGTGGTCAGCAGTACCTGGAAGGGACCTTCCCCCTTTGGCTTCAGTGGTGAATCTGTGAAAGACTTACGTAGTCCCCAGGTTCGATCTCGTGTACTGGTCCATCCAGCCCACGAGCTCTTGTTCCCAGAACCATTTTTTCTACCTCTCGGAGCTGTTTTTGTAAATTTATCAGGTAATCTGTTAGTATTTCATTCCCCAGCTCTGTGGATATTCCGTCTTGTACACTATATGGTCTCCCATACAGTATTTCAAAGGGGCTCAAACCTTCTTCGGTTCTGGGTTTTGTTCTTATCCTGAGAAGGGCTAAGGGTAGTGATTGAGGCCAGGCCAAGTTAGCTTCCTGGCCTAGTTTCACAATTTGCGTTTTGATCAAGTGATTCATCTTTTCTACTTGACCACTCGATCGTGGGTTGTATGGGGTGTGAAGTTGCCAGTCTATACCCAATAGTCTGCTTACTTTCGAAACAACCCTTGCAGTGAAATGAGATCCTCGGTCCGAGGAAATTACTGCGGGAACCCCGAACCTTGGTATAATTTCATGCAACAATGCTTTGACCACTTCTCTTGTTTTGTTGGTTCGACAGGGAAATGCCTCTGGCCATCCTGAAAAGGTATCAGTTAACACCAATAGGTATCGAAACCCCCTTTTCTTGGAAGTTCTGAAAAATCAATTTGCCATTGTTGTCCCGGATAGTTTCCCTTCCCTATCTGGCCAAATTGGACTCTGGGGCCTGTCTTAGGGTTGTTCTGTAGACACACCTCACACTGCTGAGTGACTTGTTTGACAGTGGCATATAGATTTCGAGCACATATTAGCCTGTTCAGGTATCTGTAAAGTGCCTCTGTTCCCCAATGGATTTTCTATGTTCTGCCATGACCACTGCCCATAATAACGAAAAAGGTCACTTGTTGCTGTGCTATCTGTGCTTTCTGTGAAGAAACTTTATAGCCATTAAGTCACTTTGGCAGGCAGTAATACTGCATCTAAGAGTTTGAGAATTTCTTCAGCATGTTTGATGTGCTTCCCTTGTGTAGATAAGAGTCCTCTTCCTCTCCAGACCGCCCCGTGAGCATGCACCACCCCAAAAACATATTTAGAGTCTGTCCAGATATTTATCCGTTTTCCTTTGGCCAATTCCAGGGCTCGGGTTAGTGCTATAATCTCAGCCTTTTGGGCTGATGTCTTTGGGGCCAGGGCCTTGGATTCTATTACCTTCTCTGTGGTGGTTACCGCATAGCCAGCTTTGCGTATCCCCTGTTGAATGAAGCCGCTCCCGTCGGTGAACCAGGAATCCTCTGCATCCTCCAATGGTTCTTCTTTCAGGTCTGGTCGGCTGGAGTACACCGCCTCGATTGTTTCCAAGCAGTCGTGGGTCACTGAGTCTCCTTCGGTTCCGCTGAGGAAAGCGGCTGGATTGACAATATTAGTTACCGTCATTTCTACATCATCTTGCTCTATCAGGATAGCCTGGTACTTAAGAAACCTCTGAGGTGAAAGCCAATGCCCCCCTTTTACTTCCAGTACTGCTGAGACTGTATGTGATACCATAACTGTGATTTTCTGGCCTAGGGTGAACTTACGGGCCTCTTGGATGTTTATTACCACTGCTGCCACCGCTCGGAGACAGCTAGGCCACCCTTTACTTACTTCGTCAAGCTGTTTTTTGGAGAAGTATGCCACCGCCCTTCGATAGGGTCCCAAATTCTGGGCTAGGACTCCTAAGGCCATTCCTTGCTTTTCATGGGAAAACAACCAGAAAGGTTTAGTAGTGTCAGGTAATCCCAGGCCAGGTGCTTCCATTAACCTCTTTTTTAATTGATGGAAGGCTTTGTCTGCCTCCCTATTCCATATAATATTCTTTGAGTCAGATTTTAATAACTCGTATAGAGGCTTTACCAAAAGTCCGTAGTTATATATCCAGAGACGACACAATCCTGTCATTCCTAGGAAGGTTCGAAGTTCCTTAGGCGTCTGTGGTCGAGGTGTCTGGCAGATGACCTCTTTCCTCTCCTTCCCGTTGGCCGTTGGCAGTCCGTTGGCCTGCGGTTATTTCATATCCCAGATAGGTCACTTGCTGCTGGGCTATCTGTGCTTTCTGTGAAGAAACTGTATAGCCATTAAGTCCAAGAAAATTTAACAGGCTCACAGTCCATTTTATGCATGTTTCTCTGGTGTCAGGGGCGAGTAATATATCGTCCACATACTGCAAAACCACTCCTGACCCAAGCGGGCGTTTCCACTGTTCCAAGTCTTTAGCTAGCTGATTTCCAAAAAGTGTCGAGCTATATTTGAAGCCCTGCGGTAGCACAGTCCATGTAAGCTGTGTTTTCCTCCCAGATTCTGGGTTTTCCCATTCGAATGCAAATAAAAGCTGGCTCTCTGGGCTCAAAGGCACGCAGAAAAAGGCATCCTTTAGGTTCAAAACGGTAAACCATGCCAATTCAGGTACCAGTTTAGTTAGACGAGTGTATGGATTTGCAAATCCTCAACAATTATGTTGATAGCTCTGAGGTCCTGCACTATGCGATAGCTACCATCCGGCTTCTTAACAGGTAATATTGGAGTGTTTTACTCTGATTCACATTCTTTCAGCAGCCCATACTCAATAAACCGATCTATAGTTGGTCGGATCCCCTCCCTGTCCTCTATTCTAAGGGGATACTGTTTAACTCTCACCGGTCGTGCTCCTTGTTGAGGCTTTATCACTATTGGGGAAGCATTTTTTGCTCTCCCCGGCACTCCCGAGGCCCAGACCCCCGGATAAATTTGGGCTTTAATCTCCTCAGGCACCCCTGTAGAAATGGGAGTTCCTATTAGGGCCAAACTTAGTATTTCAATTAGTTGATCTTCTCTTATCCGGAGTTCCATTTTCCCTTTTTTGAATTTAATTTCTGCTCCCAATTGCTCTAATAAATCTCGCCCTAACAGGGGTCTCGGCGAATTTGGCAGATATAAAAATTTGTGTATCCCCAATTTTTTTCCCAATTTGAACTTAAGAGGTTTGAGAAAATATGCCTTTTCGCTCCGGCCAGTGGCTCCTGTTACTGTTATAAAATCAGTATAGATAGGGGTCAGAGCTTGATTTAAAACTGAATACGTTTCTCCTGTAGCCACCAAAAATTCTATTCTTGTTGCTTTTTCCCTAGCCTTAGGGTAACCAGTGGATCCGCTAGGGTAGATTCCCCCGGTCCCCGTCAATCTTCTTTATAATGGGCCTGAATTTTTTCTTTTCGTCTTTTTGGGGACCCATTCTTCCAGTGCCCTCTCTGCTTACACCATGCACATTGATCTCTTTCTAATGGTTTCCTAAAAATTCCCTGCTTTCGTTTCCCCCCTTGCATGTATTGCTACCACCAGTGCCAGTCTGTCCCTTTTTTTATCCTCCTCCTCCCGGTTGTTAAACACTCTCCATGCCTCATCTAACAGAGTCTCTAGATTTCTGCTGTCGGTTGTTCTCAGTTTTTGCAGCTTCCTCCGGATATCGTTGGCAGACTGCCCTAAAAAGAGAGACACTAACTGCTGGATTCCTATCTCTGGTCCAGGGTCCGAGGGGGTGTAGCGTCTCATTGCATCTCGTAATTTATCTAGAAACTCCGAGGGACTCTCCTTCGGCCCTCGTCTTACAGCATACAGCATTGACCAGTTAATGGCTTTCGGGATAGTCCTCTCCATCCCTGTTATAATCCCATCTCTGTAAGTTTCTAGCGCCTCTGAGTGAATGCTCCTGTTTGGGTTCCAGTGAGGGTTGTGCAAAGGGAAGTGTTCTTTAATGTACCTTCCTGAATCTTTCAGTTGGTCCGTGGCTATATTGTGAGCAGTTTTTAAAACCAGTTGTTTCTCAGTTTCTGTTAGGTGATTTAATAATAACTGGATATCACTCCAGTCAGGATTGTGCTGCTTTACCAGAAACTGAAAATGTCTAGTAACCCCTACGGGATCATTCCGATAATTCTTTGCCACACTTTTCCAGGTTTCTAAATCAAATGAGGAAAAAGGGACTTTTATCATTACGGCTAGTCCGTCCGGACCCATGGCTTCCCTTAAGGGTGCTTGAATCGCTGCTTGCTCTGTCCTTTTCCGAGTACGGGACGAGACAGGGCTGTCAGGTGGGGTTTTGGATTCAGTTTTGGAATCAGCTTCAGTTTCTCTATCTTCTTGAGGAACCCTTACCCCCTCCCAACGGTCTTCTATTCCCCTAACCGGTGGTAAGTAAGTGTCAAGAAAATAGTCTTCTTTAAGATCCCGAATCTTTTCAGGCTTTGTGCATCTCTGCCCTATGCTACAGGCTGAACAACATCTTTTTATAGTACCTTTCATTTCTCCTCGTCTTTCTTTCTCTAAGGCTAGTACCATCGGGTCTTCTGGAGGTAATAGCCCGCAGTCCCGTTGGTACTCTGGGTGGTTCCAAAGGGTGAAAAACATATCCGCATATGTGACTTCATCCCACTTTCCTTCCTTTCTAAGGAACAGCATTAATTGTAGTATAGTATTGTAATTGAGAGTCCCGTTCAGGGCCATTTCTCCTGATCATCTAATTTGTAAAGGGGCCACCTTTGATTACAATATTTAATTAAGGTTTTCTTGTCCACGCTGCCACCTGGTGAGCCCCCGATCTCCTTCCAGTGTGCTAAAATACACCCTAGGGTACTACTTTTCAGTATCTCACTTCCTTGATTTTTGCCCTTTTTATGTTCCCTTACCCCCTTAGTTCAGAGGCGATCCTGATCTCCGTGTGTCACTTAGGTGTTACCCCCCCGCTGCCGCTGTTGCTACCTTTATCTCCAGGGGTAGGCTATGTCTCCACAGATTATTTGTTGCAACTCTCCCGCCCGCTCGATCTTTTCCCACTCAGTCCAGCTACCACACTGTGGACACCAAAAATCGTCCTCCCGATCTACCCAAACCTCTGTATTACAAGCAAAGCACTTTAAGACAAAAATAGGATCACAAAAGTTATCCGAATGTCCAAGACACTGCCACTTAATATTCTCATTATTAGATTCACACAATGCTTCTGTACAGTTGTTCGTCTGTACGCTTCGTTCGTCTCCGGCCGCTCTCCTCGCGGAGAACACGGAACCGCGGATCGGAACTTCACACTCGCTCTGCAGCAGTGCCGCGTCTCAATCACTCATACAACAATTACAGACAATAACACGGTAGGGATATCTTATGACAAATACACTAAATAATCAACAATATTACAATTCCACACACTAACCCAAAACCCAGGGATCCCACACCATTAGCCCAAGCTTGAGCATACCCCGGGGCGAGTACACCGACTCTTTACCACGCGTAGGACGTCTCCTCACGACTTACAGGTCCCCCCCATGAAACCCTAAAACATACCTGGTCCGCAGGAGATGGTCCTTGTCTGTCCCCGCGGTGATCTGGATGAGTTGGGGAGTCCTTCCGAGAAATCTCGGGGGCGCCCAGAGGACTCCCGTCCTCAGCAGGTCCCGCAGCCGGACAGAGGGGGTCCCATCTGGGGTGCCAAATTGACGCTCGAAAACAAACATTACAACTCGCAGAGAGTTATAAAGCAGGTATGTTTATTGCGGCGCTGGGTGCAAGGGGGATTTCTCCGCCAAACTTGTACACCGGTTTGTGAAGCAAGCGTCCATTTATGGTAAAAAGCATACATATTCATTATGGTGGGCAGGTTATTAAAATTAAAGGCGTTACTATTCTAATTATTTCCAAGAACTCATTATCAAAAATCTCCTCCCCTGTCCTGACCAGATGGACACCTTTCCCAGACAGTTAGGTTCCTCCTCAGCACCTCCTTAGCATGCAGCTGCTCCCGCTATCTTATACACAAAGCCATTTCTTTATCTTGGAATTCTGGGGCCCCGAGCTTTTGTTCTTTCCCAGACTGTAATACAACTGCACTAACAAACTGTAACCGTTCGTTTTCTGAATCAAAGGAGCGGCGATATCGGGAGAGCGCTCAGCGGCACTCGGAGGCGCGCTGTGGTACAGCGGCGAGATCCCGAGAGTGCCCGCTGGCACTTGTCAGCGCACGGTGGTAGCGCGGAGAGCTCGGCAGAGCGCCCGGCAGCACCCCGAGGAGAGGGATGAGCGTGCGTAGGGTCGACCGGACGCACAGCGGCACCTGGAGGCGCACGGTGGTAGTGCGGCAAGCTCGGGAGAGCGCCCGGCGGCACCCCGAGCACTGTGGTGAAGGAGCGGCGATATCGGGAGAGCCCCTGGCGGCACCCCGACGTGCGGGGTCAACGAGTGGCGATACCGGGAGAGCGCTCGGCGGCACTCGGAGGCGCACGGTGGTACTGCGGCGAGATCCCGAGAGCACCCAGTGGCACTCACATGCGCAGGGTGGAGCGCGAAGAGCTCGGGAGAGCGTCCGGCGGCACCCCGAGGAGCGGGATGAGCGTGCGTCGGGTCGACCGGACGTACAGCGGCACCCGGAAGCTCACGGTGGTAGCGCGGCGAGCTCGGAAGAGCCCCGCAGCACCCCGAAGAGCGGGGTGAAGGATCGGCGTGGTCGGGAGGAGGCGGAGCGACAGCCGGAGGCGCAGGGTGGTAACGCGGTGAGCTCGGACAGTGATCGGCGGCACCCCGAAGAGCGCGCTGAGGGCACGGGTGAGTCGGACGAGGACTCGTCGGCACCCCGAAGGGCGGGGGGAGCGGCTCGGGCAGGTGGGACGTGCGCCCGTCACCATCCCGAGGGGTGGGTTAAGGCTCGGCGGGATCGAGTTGGCGCCCGACGGCACCCGGAGGGGTGGGATGAGGGTGCGTCGGGGTTGGGAGGATGCGCAGCGACACCCGGAGGCGCAGAGCGGTAGCGCAGCAAGCTCGGCAGAGCGCCCGGAGGCACCCTGCCGAGCGGGGTGTATATACGGAGCGGTCGGAAGGCGCACTGCGACACCTGGAGGAGCACGGTAGTAGCGCGGCGAGCTCGGGAGAGCCCCGCATCACCCTGAAGAGCGGGGTGATGAATCGGCGTGGTCGGGAGGACGCGCAGCAACACGCAGAGGCGCACGCTGGTACAACGGCGAGCTCGAACAATGGTTCCAGAGCTCGGGACTCTGTAGGGTTCCAGAGGGGCTCGTAGGGTTCCGTCGAAATCTGTAGGGTTCCCTAGGGGCCCGTAGAGTCCCGTAGATTTCCGTAGGGACCTGTAGGGTTGTGTAAGTGCCCGCAGGGGTTGGTAGGAGCTTGTAGGGTTCCATAAGTTTCCAGAGTGTTGTGTAGGGTTCCGTAGGGGCCTGTGGTGTTCCCTAGCGGCCTGTAGAGTCTCGTACCGTTCCGTAGGGGCCTGTGGTGTTCCCTAGGGCCCTGAAGAGTCTGTAGGGTTCCCGGTGGCACTCGCCGGCGCTGGGTGGCAGCGCGTCGACCTCGGGAGAGCGCCTGGCTGCAACCCGAAGCGCAGGGTCAACGAGTGGCGATACCGTGAGAGTGCTCGGCGGCACTCGGAGGCGCACGGTTGTAGTGCGGCGAGCTCGGCAGAGCGCCCGGCGGCACCTAGAAAAGCGGGGTGACGGAGCGGCGATATCGGGAGAGCGCTCAGCGGCACTCGGAGGCGCGCGGTGGTACCGCTGCGAGCGTGGCTGATCTCCCGGCGGCACCCCGAGCACCGTGGTGAAGGTGACGTGCGGAAACAAACATTACAACTCGCAGAGAGTTATAAAGCAGGTATGTTTATTGCGGCGCTGGGTGCAAGGGGGATTTCTCCGCCAAACTTGTACACCGGTTTGTGAAGCAAGCGTCCATTTATGGTGAAAAGCATACATATTCATGATGGTGGGCAGGTTATTAAAATTAAAGGCGTTACTATTCTAATTATTTCCAAGAACTCATTATCAAAAATCTCCTCCCCTGTCCTGACCAGATGGACACCTTTCCCAGACAGTTAGGTTCCTCCTCAGCACCTCCTTAGCATGCAGCTGCTCCCGCTATCTTATACACAAGGCCATTTCTTTATCTTGGAATGCTTTGACTCCGAGCTTTTGTTCTTTCCCAGGCTTTATTACATCTGCACTAACAAACTGTAACCGTTCGTTTTCTGAATCAAGTCCCCCCTTTTCTTTTAACTTTGTAAATTCTTTTACAATCACCTATAACATATTCTCTCTCCCCATCTGATTTCTAAAATACTTCCCAGATTCCACTCGTTCACGGAGCTGATGCTTCTTCCATTGATTATATTTGTCTTTGGCCCCCCTGGTACAACACATAAGACATCTAATTAATGCACACACTAAATTCCTAACATAAGTATTGCTATTAGAAGGATAAACAGTCGCTTAATCCAAGCAAAGTTAGGTAACCACGAGGTTAACTTTTCCCAAAGGTCAGAAAACCCTAATGTGGTGTCATCTTGCGCAGTCAAATGCAAAATCTGAGTTTTAGCTATGAGATTTTTTAAACTTACCCATTCTGGTTTACATATGAACAACAGCTTTGATTAATCACATTATGAGGCACATAAGCCTTCTTTCCAGGTTAATAAGTCTAATGCCATTCTGTTTTGTCCCACCACATTTGCTAATGACTGGACTTCTTGTTGAAGTGCTTGTATAGCATCGATTGTAGATTTCTCAAGCACTTCTATAGTGGCCGATATGTTCACAATTGCCTTTTCCAATTCGCTGACGCCCAGGAACGGTATAAACCATCTTACAAAGCTGTGGAACCTTGTTCCCCTCGTCACTAGAGGGTTTTCCACTCCCCGAATTCTCCTCCAAGGTGTTCCCAGCATTCCTGAGGGGATTTCAGACTGATTAAACACCGTATCCTGGCTAGTTAGATAGCCTATCGTGCAAGTTCCCTTCCATCCTCCGGGCAGCTGTTTTCTACTATATCCATCTCCACACAACAACCAATACCCTTTAGGTAACTTACAGGGTCCAATAGTTGCCATCAAATTCGCACCTAAAAATTTCCCCGCCTGGTACCGTCCATACTCCCAGGAATATCCTTCTCCTTCGGAAATACCACTACTTTTATATGCAACTAGTTGTGTTTTGTCGCAAAAGTCAATATATGTTACCCTTATC